>NW_010972642.1:6697760-6966467 GCF_000737465.1 Haliaeetus leucocephalus
GCCGCACCTCTCCGCCCTGCCCCGTCGCGGCCCTCGGTGCGCTCCCCAGCGGCGGCGGCGCTCTCCCCCTGCGGCCATGTCGGGGGGCGGTGGGTCGCGCTATGCGGCCGAGTTCGTGCCCCCGCCCGAGTGCCCCGTGTTTGAGCCCAGCTGGGAGGAGTTCAGCGACCCGCTCGGCTTCATCGGCCGCATCCGCGGCCTGGCCGAGAAAACCGGCATCTGCAAGATCCGGCCCCCCAAGGTACCGCCGGCCTGGGGCCGGGGGGGGGATCGGGAGGGTCTCTCCGGGGGGCGCCGGAAGGTCTGAGCGGGCCCGGGGTCTCGGTGGCGGAGCGGTGGACGAGGGCACCCGGGGAGCCCTTTCCCCCGCTCCCGCTGCTCGCTGGGGGTTTCGTGTGTCGCCTTCCATAGGCCTCGGTGCCCGTGCCAGGGACACCAAGGAACCTGTATAGTCTTTGACCGCAGAGCTGGCTTTTGCAGAGGTTGTTTTCGAGCAGGTGAGAAGCTAGCAGCGCATGGCGGCGTCCGGGACTTCACGCTCTTTTTACTTTTTAAAAAAAAAAACCAACAACCACCCCAACAGCCTACTTGTGAAAATTGCGAAGGCATTGTAGGTGAAATCAGGCGTTTGCTCCGGGAGGGGGGGGAGGGAGGAGGAAGGGTATTCTCTTTAATGGCTCATTGTTTAGAAACATAATCTTTAAACTGTTGAAAGAAGGGCCCCCAGCCTGCTTGTGCAGGGGAATTATGTTTATGCGTAGCAGTTTAAAAGGTGGAAGCTTAATCTCTCCGATGACTTGATCGTTATTTTGTGATGACTTGCCCTGTGACCTGGTAAACCATTTAGATGAGAACATCAGGCAGTTTGGCAAAAGTGCAAATGAACTTTAAATATGGCTGTAAAACAAGAGAGTTGAAAATACTGAGATGAGAAAAACTGAAAAGAAAGCATGTAACTGAGAACAACTTGGATACAGGGGTTACTGATTAGATTTCATGATCCTTCCTCTCCTCCTGACCTGTCCGGGTTGCTGGAATCTGTTTAGTTGGTTTAATGACATGGTGAAAACTTGACCTCTAAGGGCTTGCCCTTTCTAAAATAAGCAGAATGGCTTAGGTTGAGAGGCCACAAGAAACTGATCCAGATCGTGTTCATTGAGAATAACTAGAACTTTCCTGGCCGTTGAATGCATTTGTATTTCTCCATGATTGCTTAGCTGTTTGCATTGCAGGGTTTTGCAGGATGCATGCGTCAGGTTGATTTGCAACCTGCAATAAGTACTAAATCAGAGGCTTTATACTAACCTTACTGATTTATTATTCTTTTCCATTATTAGAAGCTGTAAATATTTTACGATTGTGCTTGAGGCCTTTATATGCTGAAGCAGTGCAAATAATAAATGCTTAGTGTAGCTTGTCCACCTGCAATGAGGTGTCCTTACTCTGTTGTATTTATTGCCAGGTAGACAATCTACTGTAACTTAAGCTTTCTTAAAAAGTACTAAAAAGCTGAATTATACTTGTTTTGATGTCATAACACAGTTTTGAGAGATAGGGCTAGGAGGCACTTGTGGTTGAACCAACTGCTGACTGTTTTGAGAAAGTCATTATTTAAGGCTGCATTTCTGTTAAAGAATTGGACTCCCAACCGGTGGTCTTATCTTTATTGAAATGACTCTAGACAAACATGAGAAAAGTTAGATGCATAGTAATGTGCTTTATTTAGTGTTTGTCACTGTTGATGGTGAGAATTTTGCAATGTGCAGGATATAGGGAACTTTTTTTTAAAGTAAATAAATAACCAACAAGCTACTGGGTATGTCTCATATTTAAACTCAGTATGAGGTAATGCATACTGAAATGCTTTGAACCTTATTTTCTTTTATATTTTTCATTCTGTGAGGATCTCTTTCTCCAAACTAAAATACTGTGGGAAGAACATTATTTTAAAAGCACAAGAATGTCATAAAAACGGAAAATGATATCACCAGTTGTACTGAGAAACTCATTTACTATTGGGAGCTTGTTTACTCAGACATTGTTAGGGTCTTCTCTTTTATGAGTTTTTTTGAGAAGTTTCTTGAAGCAATAAAATATCTTTTTGTGTCTGTTTAGGACTGGCAGCCTCCATTTGCATGTGAAGTACAAAGTTTTCGTTTCACTCCACGAATTCAGCGCCTGAATGAATTGGAGGTGAGCTTTTCCACTGTTGATATAATTTTGTGTTTGCACTGAGAGCAGTAGGTCTCCTTGCTTGAGATTTGCATCTTGGCAGGTTTCTGGATGGGAGAGACTTTAGAAACCCATAGACCACATCAGTGTTTATACTTGGCAGTGGCAGAGTTCATATAAAATAACTCTCCACGGCTTTGAGAAAAGTCTGGTTTTTATTTTATTACCCAAAATAACCACAAGAGTTTTTCACATTCAACTGGAAATGTCTAAAATGAATGCCAAGTACCATGTTGTGTAGTAAGAGCAGCCAGTGTCTAGCCTTCAGAGATCTACAGGCAATTAATTTTTTTTTCTTAAAATATTTACTGCTGTTCTGAAGCCTCTGGTTACCTTATACTGTCTTGATAATGCATTTTAAACCTTAAAATGAACTGATTTTTTTATAGGCTTATTATAGTTAATTTTATGATTCAAAAATGTATGGGAGCTTTCTTGAAAGCAGTAGAGTCTCATTTTGTCCTGGTTTTTCCTTTTCTCTACAAAATTTCTCAAAGCCTTGCTCTGTTTGTATACCAAAATGTCATGTATCATTTGGCTTGTAAATGGGTCTCCTTATGGAAAGTGATTTGAGTACTCCAAAAATACTCAAGGGAGGAGGCCTTTCTGCGTGGTTAAGGCATATATTAAAAGTGTTTGTAAATCCTGTCCGTCCCCGCCCCAATATATATTTTAATAATTGCTCTTGTGTTTCTCCCTGGAATGCTGACTTCTCATATGTATGCATTTTGGTTTCAAACCAAGAAATTGCTGGGTAGGAGTTTGGTTTGTAGGCTTTTGAATGCAGAGAGAAAAGCATATACAATTTTCTGCTTGTAAAGATCTTTCTTTTTATCAATATTTCTATTTCTACTTTTTTTTTACATGACTAAGAAATACCTCACTTGCCAAGTTGCACTTTGAAAATGTAAACTCTATAAAAACTTCTCATGTTTTTTCTCAGGACTGCAAGGTATTGTCACACTTGTTTTGGGACATATACATTTGTCTTCCTTTATTGATTGCAGGCAATGACAAGAGTGAAGCTGGACTTCTTGGATCAGTTAGCAAAATTCTGGGAACTCCAAGGATCCAATTT
Source organism: Haliaeetus leucocephalus (assembly GCF_000737465.1). Lineage (NCBI taxonomy): Eukaryota > Metazoa > Chordata > Aves > Accipitriformes > Accipitridae > Haliaeetus > Haliaeetus leucocephalus. The sequence continues at coordinate 6,701,071 of NW_010972642.1, forward strand.
AAAAATCCCTGTGGTGGAGAGAAAAATACTGGATCTCTACAGTCTGAGCAAGGTGAGTAAGCAATTGTAGACCTTGGTCAGATAGGGACCTTGTTTTTCATTCAAGCCAAGCAACAGGGAGGACTTGTTTTTACAGCATTAATCTCATTAATACAGAGAATAAATAAAAGACTTGAAAAAAAATAGTGAAAGAGAATTTTTAAATTGAATGGTTATGGCAGACATGTCAAGCACAGTTAAATCAATTGCCTTTGGTTGGATTCTATACAGCATGTATTCGTTACCTTGTATACAGCTTGAACATCCTGACGTCATCTGGCCACTTGTTTTTTAGTTCTCCTTTTTTACAAGTGGTAGAGCTGCAGGAGTTTCAGGTGGTTTTTGAGAAGGCAGCGGTATACTTTTGCGCCGTTCAGGTCCTGACCTAGCAATTCTGTAATGAATTGTTGTTGTAATTGCTCCCTCCTCTATCCCAACAGAGGTTCTTCACATGACATAAAGATGCATTTTTGAGAGTTTATAATGTCAACTTCTGGAATAATTATTTTAATTAAATTCCAAAACAGGCTAGGCTTAAGGCTGGCTAGAAATTTATACTACTGTAGTTGTGTTTGGTGTGGTTTTTTCAAAGTTTGCACACAAATAAAATCTCTGTTGCAATTTGCTTTTCCATTGGTAAAATATATGTACTGTTATAAACTTATCTGCTAAGGATGGATTGTTATTATAAATAGGTAGATTTCTTCTTGCAAGGTAAGGAATTAAAACAAGGTAGTTCTAGTGCTTCTAGGTTAGAGCATCAGTTTCCATTCCCCATCAAGATTTCTTTCTTTTCAGTAAGTAAAAATGTAAAGATCTGAATAGATTTTATTTTTAAGGAAAGAAGTCATAGTCTTTTGGGCAGTCTGGAATTGCTGATAAAATGCAGAGAAAAGCTCATAAAATGTCTTTTGGTATTTTTTTAAATTTCTTTTCATGTCTGTGGTGGTTTGCTGGGTATGCAGAATATCATAGTGGTACTGAGAAGTATCTGGGTCACTGTTACAGGCTAGAACATTTTAGTTGACTGCAGATACACAGGTCTAAGATTATTTAGTTACTTAGTGGCTTCTCTAGTCATTGTTCATGTATAGATAATTTTAGAAATCAATTTTTCATGTACATTTTGAAGATAAGTTGAAATTTAGGAATGGTTTTATTTAAAATGGCTTTTCTAGTACTTTGCTGTAAATATGAGGAAAAATAATGATCAATAATATTATTGTTTTATCTAAGTGTATCCATCTCTGATTATAGGAGGAATCAGAATTAACTAATTTATTTGTCACTGTCACAATTAGACTTTTGAATTTACCTCAGCCTCAAAAATAAACCATAAATTTCACTCCAGTAACAAAATGTTTTTGCATTGAGGTTTCTAACAGTCTGTGAAACATTAAGCATGAAATTTGGTCCTTGTGTAAAGAAATGTAATGCAAAACTACACTGTTGTAGAAATGCTATTAGTCTTGCAATAATATAATTGAAATTACAATCCATTTGGGTTTTAAGCTACTTGGCAGTGAAACTGTAAAGGGAAGGGAGGCAGTGGAAATGTGCCCAGTGTTTCTGAGGAAGCAACTCATATGCTGTTAGGATCATTGCTTGGAGGCAAATGGTCTGTTGTTTTTCATTCTAGGTACATGTTAGTTATATGTAAACAGTGATAGTTCTGTATGTGAATTACTACACTCAGACCAATTGAAGGCAGGTGTAAAAACTGGACTGAGTTAATTAGAAGGTAAATTCAGTTTTTCCTCTTTTTACAGTTCTCTCTCTGCCATTCAGGCTTTTGTGAGACTTTCTGTAACTCTGAAGTTGTGAGCTCCAATGCTCCCTTCTGCTTGGGGTCTGTTAGAATGGGCTTCGCTTCTGGCCAGACTTGTGTTTTGCATCAGAGTACAAGTCTCATGAGAGTTAACTTTTCAGTTTGTTCTGATGGTGGGGTTTGTATTCTTTCCAACATGTCATAAATCTTAACTGTTGGACTCCTCCTGTCTAGGACAGTACACAATTTCCATTTACTAGGAAAATTGTCATGTTAAATGTATTAAGTAATGAGGATAAGTAAGACCTTAGTTATTAAAGTACTAGTTCTTCAGGAAACAAAATCTAAATTCAGGATTCTGTCACTTAATAGAATCTTTTAACATTTGGTTGATTTAATTGATTCTTGGTTTATGCAAGGTGGTGAGAGCAGCTCAAAACCCTTAACTTTTTTATTCATGTGTTTCAGATTGTTGCCAGCAAAGGAGGCTTTGAAGTAGTCACTAAAGAGAAGAAATGGTCTAAAGTAGCAAGTCGGCTTGGCTACCTGCCAGGAAAAGGCACAGGGTCGTTACTGAAGTCTCACTACGAACGGATCTTATACCCCTATGAGCTCTTCCAGTCTGGGGTCAGCCTTATGGTGAGATGCGTCTCTTTCATGATATGAAGAGGGGACCCAAACTGCATTTAGAATGCTACTTGTTATTGCGTACGAAACTAGGGCGCTTTTAGAAGCTTTAGCTATGTAAACAAACCTAGAACCACCCTCATACTTACCTGTGACAGAATAGTGCTAGAAGTTGTAATGTGACCTTATGTAGTTATTTTCTGATAGCCATTTCTTTATAGGACTGAGGCCAACCCTACTGGGAAGGAAAACAGGGCAAAAGATGATATGATTAACTGGAAAGATATCTTCCTCTCTCTTTTGATAAGCTGGCAGTTGAGATTCAGTTTCGTTATTTGAAGGTTGTGTGGATTAATTGTCCTCTTGTCCAAATGGCTTGTGTAATGCTGTGTGATTTCACTCATCCTGTTTCTTAGCAAACAGAATGATTCACAGACCATGAAATGATTAGCGCTGCCTGATCAATCAACCTGGTGTTCTGTGCTCTGATCCTCTAGGGCATCCAAAAGCCAAACTTGGACCTTAAGGAAAAAGTGGAGGCTGAGGACCTCAGCTCAGATGCCCAGGCTTCCCCAAAGCAGGCTTCAAGAATGAATGTTGTGCTGAAGAGAACCAGGCGTGTCAAATCCCAGGTACCCCTGTTAACTGGCTCTTACGGACAGAGAACACTTATTCTTTCCACCAGCGCGTCAGCATTGGCAGCGCAACAGCCTTTGGCTGTAGGAGCCTGCTCAAAAGCACCACTAGGAAGCAGTCTTTATTTAAATAAAATCCAGAGAAGGATGTCTGTCTGAGGCCTGGTTTGCTTATGGTAGATGCGCTGTTTATCTGAAAACTTTTAAAAGCTGCTTTTTGTTTATTGACAAGTGGCCTAGGTACCTTTCTAGTGAACATATCTGTGAAATCTAAACAGATAAAAAGCCATTTGTGAAATTATGTTGAAGCTTCTGCTTGTGCAAAGTTTGAAAAGTTTTTTAAAACTTTTTCAAATATCCCCTTTAGTTACACAAATGCAAATATGTGTAGATAAGTCTTTGTTAATTGTGGAAATTGCACTTGGGACTAATGATCTCAAGCGGGACAGACTGTTTTTCTGAAGAAATGAAACAGATATGTGGGGAGATGCTCAGTGATGGCTGAAACTGAATAGGATTTCCACAATTTTTCTACTGAAAAGCAGTTTATTCTGGATTAATGGTGTTACAGGAACTTCTGGTATTCTACTAGGTGATATTAAATCCTGGGAGTGCCCCCCAGTAAATTTCAATTCAAACTGAAGTGCTGTCACTTTAAATGCTGTATCTTTAGAAATAAGCTTGGAGGCTTGTTCTGATGGTTTCATTGCTTCTATTGCACTATTTAAAGTAGTCCTTTACCTTTTGAGAAGGATATCTATTGCAGGCAGCATCCTAAGGCCCTTTACAGCAGGTCTAGTGGCTCCCTCCTGGCCAGTCAGTGGAACATGAGTGAAAGCTGGATTTATGTGCAACAAACTACTTGCTTGATGCCATTCTAGACTTATTTTAAGCACCATAAAGTTTTTTCAGATGCTCTTAAACTGCTTTTTTTACAAATGCATCTTTCTTGTCACCGAGATATTTGAGTATCCTTTATAAACTTCCGTCTTTTTCTCTGATGTCGATTGATTTCGACTAAATTGTCTTTTTTTATCTGTTTTCTTAACTTACTGAAGCTGACTTGATGGTATTTATCCTAGCCATATAACAATGCATCACACAAGCAGTCCCAGCCTGTGATCTTACCAGATCTCTCGAATCATGTATTGTTAGTGAGCTATCTAGAAAAACTGAGAATGCCACAGGAACTGAAGCAGTCATTCATTATGTAGAATTCTGCTTTGGATTTGAACAAATCTCATGGGATAATGCCAGTGTGACCTTTTTCTCATACATGGTATAAAAGCATCACTATGTTATTGAGATTCTGTGGGATCTTTTCTCCTGCTGATTTTGGTAGAGTAATGGTACTTCACATTTCTCTTTGTTGGAAAAAGTGATTCTGGTGCAGTACAGCTGCTTCGTTTCATTTAAAGGGGCTGCATTTCAGAAATGAGAGGTGATTTTATTTAGATTGTCTGCAAAAAGTAAATATAGATATATATATTTTTTTTAAATACCTTTTACTAGGCCTGTAGCCATGCTATTTTTTAAGCATTACAGTTATTAAAATGGCTGAAAGGAGTTCTCTAATGCAGGAAAATCTCAACCTACTTGCATAGCCAGGAGAAGTATTTTTTTGGCTATGTTGGAAGCTATGTATAACTCTCAAGTCAACTCCAGAACTGTATTTAGAAACAGAGATTTGTCCTCAGTGGCCCCAAATGGTAGAGGTGTAAATATCTGGGGAATGCTGAGAAATTGTTCCAGATTTCAGTGCATCTCCTTATTGTAGACAGGACTCTGTTTATTGTTTGAAGTGCTTACCTGCAATTGTACCAGAGATTGTCTAGATAGTCTTCAGAGAACAGGTAATATGCAAGTAATGTAAAAACCTGCTAAATAAGAAATGTCATTCTGCTCTAGCTGAAACATCTGAATGATTTTTGTGTAGTGTGCTGAGTAGTCCAGTGCCTGGGTAGTGAGCTTGCGTAACTACACTGACATTGCGTCTCAGTAGATTTCTTCCAAGTGCTAAAAGTACTTTCCAAAAATGCTCTGCATCTTCTTCTTGCAGATAACTACCTAAGAATGGGTGATGAATAAGGAAGCATAAAGATAGTAATCAGAAATTACTGAAATAAACAAAGATCCTCAGCAGTAGAAGGGTGCGGCAGACTTTCAAAAAGCAAACAAAGCGAAAAATGAAAGAAAATAGGGAATGAGAATTCTCCGTTGTGAAAGATGGGTTGGGAATCTTTGGATACTACAATCAAATGTCAGCTGAATACATTGTCTCTGAATAGGAAGAGGATAATTTGGTGATGAGAGATTCTGCTCAAAAATAAACTTAATGCTTCATTCTTTTTCCCTTTTCTCTGAAGAAAGCGATCACAAATAAAAACCGGAGAAGGGCAACTGAATTACTAAAGGCTTTTAAAGAAGAGGACAACAAAAGGTAGAATGAATTCAGGTTAGGAAAAGAGAATACACTTAAGGAAAGGTTAAATTTAGGAGAATTTTGCTTTCTTAGAAAAGGGTAGTGTATCTTCATAGATGATCTGTTAGGATGTATTTTAACTGGCAAGGGATTTTTCTAAGGAGGTTACATCATGATGATTTCTGGTAGAGAAATGCAGTACTGGAAAAAGAAGACAATGAAGTGCTGTCTTTTCAAAGGATATTAACTTAACATCCAGAGAATTTTCTGAAAAGTTAAAACCAATTCAAAGTAGTATATCTGCTTTCAGGTTTCTCTTACAAACGATTGCAGAATAACAGAATTAATAAAATAAGGTTCCATTTTTTAACTTGAAAGATTTCCTTCCATGGGAATAATCCTGTGAAAAAGGAGAACTCTGGGAGATGCTGACAAATGCCCAAAACACGTAAATATTTTGATTCTTGGTTGTAACTATTCTGGTCTTGCATATGGGGGGTGGAGGGGTGGGGATGCAAATGTTGATGAGGGTAGGACAATAGAATAAGATAGTGTGTGAATCCAGTGTAACTGGATTCGCCCATATACAAGAAAAGCCTTTGGGTTGTGCTTGCAGTTGAGAAGGTAAAAGAAAAATACTGAGAATAGAATCACAGTTTAATCAAGTTCATTCTGCTTATATGGAAAAAATATAATGCAAAAGTGTGATGAAGTTTTGTGTTGTTAGCAATGAGAAAATGGCAAGAAATGCAAGATTTCTGCTTCCATCCGTTCACAGTTTTGAGTTTGGTGTTTTTATACAGTCTTAAAGGACACCACAGAAAGAGTACTCACTGAGGCTTCTGAATACTTTTGGTATTCATGCCTTAAACTATCAATATCCTGTCAGTGTTCATAAGGTTATATAGGAATCTGATTTTTAAAAAACATTTCCATTTCAATATCCAACCTGTTCTTTTTGAAAACTGTATAGCTTTTTCCATCTGAGTGTGAATGGATTGCATCCACTTAGGTCTAGTGCAATGCAAGTAAATCTGGGCGATGGTGTTCTGAAAATATATTTAGGCAATGCATTTTTAAACAAAGCTATAGAACGGAAGAGAGGTTGCTGCACATTAATGATTTACCTTTAGTAAATATGATAGTAAATTTATTTTTCAGGTAGCATTGAGAAAATTATCTTAGGTCGCAAAAGCAGGAGAGAAAAATTGTGGAGACCTTTCATACATGTTGGTGAAATGATGGAAAATTGTACTGTGCTGAGAAATGTAATGTGGGTTGATTCTATCAGGTTCTGTTAGTTGAGAGAATGGATGAGCTGTCAATGAATTTCAAATGGCAACTGAGGGACTATGAAGTCTCCAGGTGGTAGGCTTTCTTGTACAGCAAAAAAGTCACTGTTTCCTTATGGCTTGTTAGCCAAAAAGTGAGGAGCTTATGAGAAAAATTTGCCAGTTAGCATGCAATTTCAGAGCGGGCTTACAAAGTTGGTAACATATCTCTAAAGTGAAAATAATTTAATAGCAACATAGAATTCATAAATGTTCAAAATTAGAATATCAGCAATAATCAGTTTGGAAAGATGCCAGTTAGCATACTGCATACACAGTTCAGTGGGAACAGGGACTCTATCACTAAAAATTCCTTAGAGGAGTAATGCCTAGGAAATTATATCTCTCTTTAATGTGTTTCAGAAGCAAGAAAAACAACTGATTTAGGCTGAATAAATGGAAATCATCTTATTTCTTTTAGCTTTATTGCAAATGCATTTGAACTTATTTTAAGCACTTTTTTGGAAGAGTTTTTTGCGATTTTTTATTAAAAGCTGTGAACGCATGTCACCCCAAGGGACCTTGTTTCCTGCATGATATATCAGGCCATAACTCTGTGGAAAATAACAGATGAAGTATCATTGGGAAGTTACTTGAAGAATGATCTCTTTAGGATTAGGTGCGCACCTTCAGAATTGATAGATTTGACGAGATCTTTTAAAATCAGTGAATTTCAGGAGGAAGATTGTCAATGATGAGAGTTTAGTGGCCTACTATACCAGGTGAGAAAGAGTTTGCAAAGTATAAGGAGGCAACATAAAGAAAAATACCAAGGTGATTGTGTTGCAGATAAAAACAGAATATGGAGGTTCTTTTTATTGTTAGGTTAGTGGCAATGATAAGAAAATAACGTAGGTTGGTGATGGAAAATGGGAAGAAGTTCAGTTGAAGAGAACACTTCAGGAAACAACACTGGTAGGGGCATGGAGTTGTCACCTATTCGGTCTTTTCATCTCTGATTTTGAGATTGCAAGGGCAGCAGAAGTAGCTGTGATCTCAGAGTGGTACTCATAACATTTCATCACAAACCCAGGAGCAGCCAAGCTTCAGGCAGTAGGTTGGAACTCGTTAGTGTCATGTGTATGTGTCTACTCAAGGAAGCAGATAAAAAAAATATCTGTTGAAACAGTGTATGTGTTAACATCCAGGCACTTGACTGAATCATGGTTATTTTGGAAAATACTGCTGTGGCAGCGTTCTTATTTATTTTTTGCTAAATGTCAAACCTCGTTCTCTTATTTGCTGTATGGTTGACTTTCCGTAGTTTCTGTAATACTAAATGGGAAATAATTTGGGAGGTTGGGACAAAAATGCTGTCTTTTATTCCATTTGCATTTGTTCATTGACTTTAGGAACAGAAAATCGTGTCTTTTTATGCCTCTGTTTCCTTTCTTTTGATGAGCAGATGTTGTGGGAGAGTGGAATATAAACAAATTATGAATAGACCTGGAGGGGAAATACTGATGCTTTGTGCTGATGTGGTCTTGTTTTTGTTTTTAGGCGGAGGCAGGAGAAATGAGTAGAAATACTGAACTAAAGAAGCTGCAGATCTTTGGAGCTGGACCCAAGATGATGGGACTGGCACTGGGAGCAAAGGATAAAGAGGGTAATTAAATCTTGGGCTCATAGCTGTTAAATCTTTCTGAATGTCTCTAGAGATAACATTAAGAAGTAAGCAAATCATTGTAACTGGAAAAAGAAAGCTTAAGTATTCTAGGGTTTCATTCATGAGAAAGATTTACAGGGTGCTTCATGTAACTTGGCATAGTTTCAGCTCTTTATGTGTTGTATAGTAACAATAACAATTAAGCAGCTGTTGCATGAACTGAGTGACTGGAAGGGAAAACAGGATTTGACAGTACTGAAACTGATTCTACCAGCTAAGTGCACAAATTATGAGTGTAATTCACTCTGTTTCATGAGGCAATTGGGTTCACCTGTGAGGATAAGCAAAATATGTTTTCCTAATCCTTGTTGATTTTAAATTGGCCAGGTATAACAAGGCATTTTTGCTTTCTTTGAACTGTCATGTAGTTTCTGATATGAAAGGCAGGGTTCCAGGCTGGATATCTGTGTTGTTTTTGCAAGTTAAGTCTATCTTGATGGGATACCAATAACATTTAACTTTTATTTTACTTCAAGACGAGGTGACACGAAGACGCAAGGGAACCAGATCAGAAGCATTTGGAATGCAGATGAGGCAACGCAAAGGAACTCTTTCTGTCAACTTCGTAAGTTTGATTCTTTGCAGTGATTTCTCATAATAAGAAATTAATTGATTTACTAAGATTATTTTTTTTCTAAACCCCTCCCCCCCCAGATGAATGGTTGAACACTGCAGGAGGTGATACTGTTATGGGAAGAACGAACAGTATTTTGAAAAATAATTTATGCTCTAAGTTTCTGTTTTAATCTTTCGGACAGGAAGGATGTTGCAACGTGAAGGTACTTGTTGATCATGGGTTTGAGGGCTTGCTTTGCGACACAGTTCTTGCAAGCCTTCAGTTGCTTGCTTTCTATTTGAGCTCCCCTTTGTAGGACAAGTATAATATTACTTGTCTTCTTTAAAAGATACTTTGAGGTGCTCCAATACTTCAGGAGTTTGTTTTTTAGCAATTCCAGCTTTCATGTCTTTTCTGTTGAGTTTAAACTAGTCATTATACGAGTCCATGCAAGAGAAACCCCTAAGGGCAAAAATGAAATGTTTAGCGCTCTGATGTTTAACCGTGGAAAAGCAGTATATGGTTGTTCTTAATGTCTTTCATAGCATGTGACTTTTTACTTTTAAAATGTCGTAATTCAGCATGTGTATCTAACCATGAATGAAGATGCATGCTTTTAATGTCTTAAGAATTAGACTCTTCACTAATAATTCAGCTGTTCTTTTATCTTAGCCTGAGAACACTTGCAAGAGCTTATTTTAAATTTCAACCATTGAAGGCCAAGGCAACTGAAAGTCTCTAGTAATGATATTTTTATATGTGGAAGTGCCTCCTGGGGGGGGAAAAAGTGGGAGAAGTTGGATATTTAAAAAACAGATCATTGTGCCATTGCAGTTAAGTTAGAATTTGTATGACTTGAATTTTTTCAGTTGTGCTACTACTTCTGAGTATATGGTGGTCCTAGGCTGTGTAAGTGTTGTGACCATTTTGTTTAAGTATGCTTTAATTTTAAAATATTTTATCTAGTTTCTGTTTCTTTATAGAAAATTATATTTGTTTACTCTTTCCATTTACTCTTATTTATAAGAGAAAGTGAAAATACTGTAGTAACAAGTTTTGAAACTGTATTGCTGTAACTGTAATCTTGTGAATTTCTGTGACTTAGTATTATTTTGATTCCACACTTTTTTTATACTTGGATGAGAGATCTTCAAGGAAAGCAGTCTTTGAAGTACACAGGTGATACATTAGCCTTGTATAACTTTTGTCTGAAAAATACTGTGGTGCAGTTTTGTTTATACTTCTCCCTCATTCATTTATCTTTTTGTGAAATGCTAACTGTGAAATAAAATGCACTTTTTTCTTTTTATTCCCTCCTCCCCTTGAATCCATATAGTTATGTATCATCATAATCTGACTCTGTTTTGTTCCATGGCTAGAAGGCTTATTTGTGGTTATTGCATAATCCCTGATCTGCTTGTTCTGAATATCTATTTCAATGCAGTCTTTTTATTTGACAAATCATCACTTGGGTTAGCATAAAGAGTGCATATGTTAATATGAATTTGGAGAGAAAGTATTATCAGTGATAGGTAACTAGGGAGTATCATAGAACAGCCTCCTCTTATGATCGCCTTTTTACTGCATGTTTAGTTTTGGGAAGAGAACCTGGAAATGTCTGCTAAGGTACTCTCCCTCCCTTCTACATAAACAAAAGCAACTGGTTTGGTGTTTTAGACAGACTTGATATTCCATGAGGGTGAATGTGTGGATTTTTTTTAAAAAGGGGAATATTATATGTCTCTTAATAGAACTGCATGATTTTTTTAAAACTATTTCTTAAGAAGCCTGAGCAATTTTCTTAAGTGTATTATTGCATAGCTAGGAAATTGCATACCTAACTAGGCTGGTGTAACTAAGATGGGGTTGACATCAGGTATTTAACACAACTGTGTGCACCTAATCAGCTGAAAAGCACATGTTTCTGTGACATCTTCATGAAAATAACAGACACCCAAAAAACTACACCACTGCTTCTGTTGTTGTTATTTTGGGCTGTGTGAAGGAAATATGCATAGCCTGAGTTGCCCAGTGACTGATGGGAGTAGCAGCAGAATTTGGAGCAAGTATTATTCATGAAGTTCAATGTTCTTAGGAAAAATTTGTATGTAAGATAATTATTTAGCTGTGGTAAAGTAATACACAGTTTCCTCATTTAGATGATGTTACAGATCTTCATTAGTATAGTAAATGTTTATATTAAATTGAAAGTCCTTTGGATAATACAGGAAGCAACAGCAAAGAAAATGTCAAACCTGTTGATAAGGTTTTCTCTTTAGTCTCTGAGAATATCTCCCAGTCAGTGTTGTTCTTGTTGAGAGATTGTCTTGGACAAACACCTGCGAAAATTGTTTGCTATTGCGTTGGGATTAATACTTCTCTCTTACCATTTGGAGTTTTTATCCTCTATTTTGGAGAAAATGAGAAAGAAGTTGGTACCTTTACATGGAGTTTCCTTCCCTTCCCCTTGGATTCTTAGATTGAAATCTGTAGGTTTGTGGGTTTTGTTACATCTTCTCTTCCATTGCAAAGATAGTCACTGTACTGTTCTAAGTGATGGCATGTATGTTTCTGAAATAGTTTTTGGAGATTTTCCTCAGTCATATGCTCTTTGTAGGGATTTAGTTTGAATTGTTTTCCATAGGCCCAAAGAGAGGGAGAGCATGAAGTTCTAAAAACTGTAACTTCCTCTTTTGTCTTAAAATAAAGTAAATGAGATGCTACTTCGAGTTATATAGAAAACAATTGTCCAACTGAACTGGATAGTTATTTTGCAGTACCCAAAGTCCTCCTGCCCCCCATGTATTACTGCTTTGGGAAAATGAAGTGTAGTTGTTCATTATCAATGCTTCTCAAAAACCAGTGGAGGTTGCGTTGATGTTCATATATTGGACTTTAGGATTACATCCTTTGTTCTTTAGTTTAAAGAAGGCAGGTTCGGGATGAGGAAACTTTTTGTAACTTTTTTTCCCTATTTTTTCTTTTTTCTCCACAGGTTGATCTGTATGTTTGCTTATTCTGTGGCAGAGGAAATAACGAGGACAAACTGCTTCTGTGTGATGGATGTGATGACAGCTATCACACTTTTTGCTTGATTCCTCCTTTACCTGATGTACCCAAGGGTGACTGGAGGTGTCCGAAGTGTGTTGCTGAGGTACAGTTCAAGAACTACTCAAGCTTTGTGTGTATACTTGTGTTCCTGGAAAGATCAGAAGGGCAGTTCAGCTCAGTGCCATTCCATCTGGGTAGAAGGCATAGTTTTGTTTGGAATATTGTCAAGATGAGCTGTGAATCTCCAGCTGTTCTTGGTTGATGAGCCTTAAGGAGAGAGAAATGTTCCTTCTAGAGCTTCAGCATAACCTTTGTTTATTAAACAGCCATATGACAGCTAAAACTTTGGCCTTTGTATGCTAAGAGCTGAAACTCAGTTTGATAAATTGGTAGTGGGAAATTAGGGTGGGAAGTAGGGTTGTGATAGGTGTTTCAGCATAACAATGAGATTTTGTAAACTATGATGTCATCAGTGTATGTGATTTGGGCATAAGAGGGAGCTTTGATTATTGGCAAGTCATTATGGCATTGTTCAGAATAGCTTGTGGCAGAAAGTGGAAGAACTGATTGAAAAATTTGTAGCTATTTTAGATTTGGTTTATACTGAAAAAGGAGCTGTTGAGGCTCTGAAAGTGGAAGCTAGTTGAATTTCATTGTTCAAAAAAGAAGAGCTACCAAGTTCCAAGAGATGACTGGTCAACACCCTAAGGGCAATTAATATCATTTGATTGGCTTGGTATTTGTCTTAAGAAAACAAATTTCACAAGCTCAGGAAATTGGTAGATGTAGGATTCAGAGAAAAAAGCTTACTGTTTCTAAATCTGTAATTTTGTAACTGGCTTTAACTTCTTAGACCCTGTTTTATCCAAAGGGGCAGTTGCGCACACACATGTATATGCCTATTTCCCCCTACATCTGCCACACCCTTCTGCTGTTTTCTTTATGGTGGTGTATGAATAGTTGTGCAGCCACATAATAAGGTGGATCAGCTCTAACCCTTCACCGAGAGAGAGGGTTGTCGGATGAACTCAGGCAAATGCTGCTGTGAGAGAGGTGTAAGTTCATAGTTACAGGCAAGGGAAAAGATGCAACAAACCCTTTGGGCTGCCGCTCACAGGGTGGATTAAGCTGCCTGTTTATTGTTCCCTTCAAGAGAGTGCAATAAAAGAGTATTAGCAAACTACAGCAATCCAATGTGGAGTTAATTTAGAGAATATAGTAGTAAATATAGTGACTGCAGTGGTTTAAGAATGTGGAAACTCACAAGAAATTTCACTGCTACTACTGCTAGTAAAAACAGGGATATGTTGTTCCCAAGGAAAAAAATATGCATATAGGGACAAAATCAGGAAAGTTAAAGTGCCAAATAAGTTGTTAGTAGCAAATGATACAGAAATTACTTGAAAAATTCTGGAAATACATTGGAAGTAAGAGGAAGAAGGGAAAAAACATAGCTATATTATGTAATGGAGAGTAAACAAGTAACAGCAGAAAGATCTTTGAAATGCTCAGTAGTGCTTTTTGCATCAGTTTTTACTTTAAATGTTAATTGTGCGCAGATGCTTAATGTAATGTTAACAGCAGGGTGCTGGAACAGAAGCTAGGAAGAATAGGGTAAGGGCTCTTTATATGTATTCAGGTCAGCGTTGTTTGACAGTGTTTGCAGAAGTTGTAGATTCTCTGTTGCAGGCTCCATTTAAGAACTACTTTGATAAATGTTGGGCATAGTCTAAGGATAGTTCCTCTCAAAGAAAAAGAAACTACTGATCTTTTGAATTCCTTTCCATTCCTGTTTCTTTATGACTGAACAGCTGACTGTCAGATAGTTCTGTGTCATGTTCGTGTTCAAATATGTCTTGTCTATATATAAACATTGTGTCAGATACAAAGGATTCTGAAAAGGATGCTGTAGAAATGCGTGGAGAACTAATACTTTTTACACTCTTGGATGAATGGTGATAGAACAGTGGAAGACTTGCAGGTTTTCTGTCAGATGGGCCATGTCTGTAGTTAGCTATGTTGCATTGTTTTAATTTCCTTCTTCCTCTTTCCTCCTATATACCTTCACAGCACCAAATCCGTTGATGATTTGCTGACTTGATAAAACTGAAGCACTTGCAGAGTTTGTTCCTGTGCAGTTATTCTGCAAGTGCTTGAATCCAGTTTGTCTAAGAAACGTCTTATGGTTGTCTAAGCATCTTGTGCAGTGTCTTACTCTGGCTGGCAGCAGTAGATTATGAAACTTAGTTTGGGACAGGAAAGCAGAAGTGTGTAGCATTGGGATTTACCATGTTAAATTAGCTCCTGTACAATTAATTCTGTTCTGTTTCTGTTGTGGTAGGACTTCCGCAGCTGAGAAAAGCACTCAAAATTGATAGCTTATTGTGTTTGGTAAGGACTCTGATGGACACTAGGATTTTTTGCTAAAGATGTAACTGTAATAATCTGCTGCAGGGAACAATATTTTTATGTTCCGTCTCCTAGGAATGCAACAAACCCCGTGAGGCCTTTGGATTTGAACAAGCTGTCAGGGAATATACTCTCCAGAGCTTTGGTGAAATGGCTGATAACTTCAAGTCTGATTATTTCAACATGCCAGTCCATGTGAGTTTCAACTTCTGTTGTGATTCCTTGTAGGGGAAAAAGAGGTTCAGCTGATACTGGATTTTTTGCTGAGGCATCTTAGCTTTGTTTAAAGAGGGACCATAAGCTTCAAACATGTAAACAAATGATTTCGCTTTCTGGCATCTGGTCTCATTTCAACTTCATTTCACCCTTTTCCTGTGACAGATAGCTAGTTTTATTACTTTTTAGGTTATACCTTATTGGCCGTACCCTAGTTTAAAGTTCTTGCCCTTTTTGAGTAATTGAACCAGGTGTCTTGTTCTTGTTTGGCAAAGGGGTCTTTCTCCTGCCCTTCCTATGGCTTTTGTCATGGTTTAGTTTGTTCAGAGGAGAAATCATTGGTTTCCTCCCTGTTGCAGCCTTTTCTTGCAGACAAGTCAGTAGACTGGGTCTGTCTGATAATCACTTTTTTTTTTGTTCTGCATCTCAGCAGCATTTTTAAAACTTGCATTTCTGCTTTGGCACACTTCCGCAATTCTGCTGTCCTGTAGACTACATGCAGTACCAAACTCCTTCTCCTCTCAGGGTTCTTTGGTAATTTATGCATGTTCTTGCTAAAGCTTCTAGCTTTTAAGGACTCCAATTTCTGATGCAACTTTGGGACGCAGAGCAAAGCAAGGAACAAAGCTTATTTTACAAATAAGCTTCATAAATAAATGCGTACAAGTAAGAGTTGTAATGAACTATACGAAGACTACACTCTTGAACACAATTCTTTATCTGAATTTCCTTCCTGTTACTCAGAAGTTCTGGTCATTGTCCTTTGAAATAGTTTGGAATTTGCATGCTGTTCATTCTGTTTGCTGCTCGGTTTCTGCTGGCAGTCTCCTTCTCCCCCTTTTTTTAGCTGTACTTCTGGTAACCCCATCTTCTTTTTTTGTTCATTCCATTCTCTATGATGTGGCATTCTATTTACACTGCAGCCGCTTCTAAGGAATACAGACCAAACTGTATGACTTTGAAGAGGTGGAGGGGAGAGAAGAAGTGGCTTTGGCATTTGAAAATTCATGGGGGATTAGTAATGATTTATTGCTTGAATGATAACTTTTATGTTGGGTCTTATCTGCACATACCCTAATATCTTTTCTGCTTTCAGATGGTTCCCACTGAGCTTGTAGAAAAAGAATTCTGGCGATTGGTGAGCAGCATAGAAGAAGACGTCATTGTGGAATATGGGGCTGATATCTCATCCAAGGACTTTGGAAGTGGCTTCCCAGTGAAGGATGGCCGACGAAAGCTGATGCCAGAGGAGGAGGTGAGGAACAGGATATGGAAACTGACCCCATTATTTGCTCTGCATAGGATTTCACATTAAGAATTTATGTCAGAAATCAGCGTGGATTTTTTTCATGAAGAAACTGCTTAAGGCTTTTGCAGGCACTTAGCATTCCTCTTGAGCAGGGCATTAATCTGATATTTTAGGTTCTTTTACAGATCTGGTTGCTGATAGCTAAGCTGCTTTTCATGATTTAAGTCACACCTGTTTTGTATCACTTAATCTTAGCAGGCAAAGATGTGCAAATTGTAACAGTATGTCTGAGTATGAGGAGACTGATAAGATTTTTTTTTCTTTCTTGTTCCAAACCTTTTTGTTATAGAGTTAGCTACAGAAACATGATTCTAACCTCCTTGGGAGGTTCATAAAAGGTAAAACAAACTAACTGGATTTAGCTTGTTTCTCTGACTGTGCATACTGTAAGAATGAAAATATGTACATACAACATCCTACTATAGAAAATTTTATAAAGAACATCTGCTAAGTATATTACCTATTTTCCCTCAGACCTTACTGTAGCATGTCAATTTTCTGGTGCTTATATGTTTAAATTCAAACAAAATGAGAGTAAAGGTGTGGTTTCATGATTACACAGCCCCAAATCAATTCATACTGCTCACTGGAAGAGGTAATCCTGCTCACTATTTTCTTCCACCCATACCTGCACCTTCCCACCTGTACCTTTGTTGGCTATGTGTAGCTGCTTAATGAGTCAGAACTGCTTGTTGATCTATCTGTATGAAAGTAGTAATTTTAAAAAATATTTTCTAGCCAGATCACTGAAGTCATCTGACTCACTGCATTGTCTTTATCGTGTCAGAGCAAAGGAAACAGCAGGAATGTGTGGCTGAGCTGAGGGTGTGATGAGTCTTTTCGGCATCTATGGGATATGCCTAAAATGACATTCACATGAAGTGTGAATCTGTGTTAACAGCTTTTTTTAAGGTGGAAAGTAGACTAATGTTAAAGCACAGTAGTGAGCTTTTAAGGCAGTCTGTTTGGATTCTAATTTTTTGTACAAATTGTGTGTACTTGAAAGTAAAGGTGGGATTGCTTAGTGATGCTGTCTTCTCAGAAGTGAGTGTGTAGGAATTTCTTCTCTTCAGAAAACTTTCTGAAGTAATATATAAAGAAGATCAAGATAAACTGCAGTGCAGTAAAGCAGATTTTAAAAAAGCTGAAATAACATAAGTTTCACTGCATTGTTTACAATCTTAAGTTATCCTATTTTATTGAAGACTTCTATCTTTTGTTCTTCTATTAGTGTTGCTGGTATTTTGTTTCACCAGAAAAGTATGAAACCTATAAACTTGGGGGGAAGAATATCAAAGCCTATGTATGTAAGTCTTGATCCAAAGAAGATGGGTTACGTATGTTGAAATACCAGGACTGGCCTTAAATCTTAGTCTGATTAATTGCTGACTAAGGTATTTAAGAAATTATTTCCTAGTTTTGGTGCTTCATTGTTGCAGAATATTACCCACTGTCTACTATAGAAATGGATAGGCCGATCTCTTCCTTTGCTCTTTCCTTTTCTGGAGTTGGTGTCTTTACATTCTTCTGATTTGTTCAGAATTTTCTCCTCTTTTTGGCAGGATTATGCGCTTTCTGGTTGGAACTTGAATAACATGCCAATTCTAGAACAATCAGTCCTTGCTCACATCAATGCAGATATCTCTGGCATGAAGGTACCTTGGCTGTATGTAGGGATGTGCTTCTCCTCATTTTGCTGGCATATTGAAGATCACTGGAGCTATTCCATCAACTACCTGCACTGGTATGGTCTTTCCTTTGTGCATCTACCTTGCACTGCCCTGTTTGCTGTTAGTAAATTTGTAGTTCTACTTGAAAATGCCTACACGTGCCGATGACATTTTTAACCAAAAAGCTAAATTAGCTGAGCGGTCCATATTCTTAGCGGAGGCTGATTAAAAGCGACTACAGATACTGTTTTAAGCGCTTCAGTGTTTTTCATTAACTGATTAAATATTCTTGTGTTGCAAAAAATCCAGTGTCACTGTAAGATCATGCTTTACAGGCTCACATGTTTTCTAAGAAAGCTTTTGGTTTTGAACTGAGTTACAGTTCACTGGTTCACTGCTTTATGATTTAAAGTTGGTATGCCCATATGCTGGAAATGGAGGCTGCTGCCTAGTGGCTTACACAGGCATCAGAGTTGCCAGTTCAGCAGCAGATCTATGTATACACAGAAATACTCCTAGTCAAGAGAAATTTGAAAGTAGTTCTGACTTTGAGAACAGCCCTAGAAGTGTTCTGGTGTTCAGCTTTCGTGTTCAAAAAGAAGAATTGTGACAGATTAACTATTTGCATTGCAGTCTTTCCAGTTCATCAGGCTCAGTCATGGTGGATGGAACTGGGGGGAAGGAGGGGAAAGCTGTGGGAAGCACCCCTTTAGAATAGAAAGGTTACTGTACATCTGGTAAGGATGAGTTGATAGTCTTTAGACTGTGATTGCATATTTCTGGAGAAGCATGTTTACTAATAAGATCTGAATTAATTTATTTTGTTTCGAGTTCAGGTATTGTCCTCAGCATGCTATTAACTAGATCAGTATGTGAGGGTTTTGTGTCAGCTGGTGAATTCCAGCAGCCCAGATGCAGAATAGTAGTTGTTTACTGGGGTTTAGCAGCTGTGTCCTACCAGCAGGTGTCACTGAAGCCTGCAGGAACGACAGAAAATGCTGCATTGTGTCTTATCTAACTTTTGGGATGGTTGATGCCAAGATTATTAATACAGTTACATTGTGCTATGTGAACGGTTTCATATATTTCAGCAGACTACTTCTTGTAGTTCTTAATAAAATAAAATTAAAAAACAAACATGAGCACTATAGATACTAGATCATTACAGTTCATTTTGGTTAAGACAGGACTGGAAGGACTGGAGTAATATGTTCTCAGGTAATATTCTGTTTAGTTTTGGTCTTGTTAATCTTTTTTTTTCCTTGTACGTAACCAATTCATGTTACCAGGCATTTTTTTTAATCTTAAGAGTCCAGTGGACCACTGGTTTTCAGTAATTGGTTATGTATATTAAAAGGATTGCTTATATGTCATTGCACTGTCTGGTGTTTTATTCTTTCCACTTCTGTTTAGTTGGTATACTATTTCATTGATTTCAGGAATACGACTACTCCAAGCCTGATTGAGTGAGTGAAGGAATACCATGATCTCTTCTCTCTTAAACATTAGCTGTGACGGCCAAGGTTTTGTTTGTTAAACTTACTTTATTCTTCCTAAAGGAAAATAATTGCCCATTTTTATCCCTTTAGAGCATGGTAAATGACAAATATCTTCCACGTTAGGCTTGTCATGGCAAATCTGCTGTCAGGTATGTTCAGAATTCTGTTGTAGTGTAATTGATTTTTCAGATTAGAATGATACACCCTGAAGACAACGGTTGTTGATTAAAGACATTTTTGTGTCTATGTGCAAAATATTTGGCTTGTGTGGACAGTGGTTCTAGATTTGAGGTGTACTTTGCAGTTGGGTAGCACTGTTACTTTCCTTTAAGCAATGTGTTTATTACTGTGGTTGTGTTTTGTTAGGGGAGAGCCAAAGACATGGTATGGCGTGCCCTCTCATGCGGCAGAGCAGCTAGAAGATGTGATGAAGGAATTGGCTCCTGAGCTATTTGAATCCCAGCCTGATCTCCTGCATCAGCTGGTCACTATTATGAACCCCAATGTGCTGATGGAACATGGTGTACCAGTGAGTAGCACATGAGCATTTTTTACATAAGTACTCCTATGCGCTCTCTTTTTTTCATTCTGTGCCAGATTTGTGTAACAATGGTTTGGCATAACTCTGAAGAATTTTTATGGTGGATATTTACATATTCAATTCATTAATTATGGGGTGTTTTTTAAAGCTATTTTCTAGAATCTTCCCTAGACTCACCATGAAATTTAAATTATCTTATATCAGAAGTGAGTGTGCCAAGCTTTTTACATAAAATCTTATAGAACAAGTCTACATTGTGTTACATTTAATTTTTAATTAAGAAGATCCCCACCCTGCCATAGCAGAAAGTTTGTGAAATGAGTTTAATATCTTTTGACAGTAAAATACTTGTCTTATGTTCAGTAGAAATCTCAGCATTACAAAATGCTTTTTTGACCACAAATAACTGGCTGCAGACCTTTAAGCAGCAGTCACTATAATTTGCTTTTGTCTTAGGATAGATTGCTTCCCTAGCAAATACCCCAACAAAGCAAACAATAAAGAGTTTCCAGAAGCTTTTGCACTTTGTGGTGGATGGATTAAATAATGATAAAGAAACATCGCTTTTGTGATTCATAAAGTGAATTTTCAACCGTTGGCTTATATATTCAGCTTTTTTGAGCAAGGCTATAAATTGAGGATTCACTTTAAGAAGACAGAACCAATCTTTACCACTTTTGGGTTAGGTACCTTGCCTGTGGTGTTTTATAGGTAAAGTAAGTGGTGTTCAAATGTCTTGTAATTACTTGTGTTAAACTCTCTTGCAAGTTTCATATTTTTCCTTTTTTTTCTTTTATCCTCACTTGTATTAGGTATACAGGACCAATCAGTGTGCTGGGGAATTTGTTGTGACCTTTCCTCGTGCCTATCACTCTGGATTTAACCAGGGATATAATTTTGCTGAAGCTGTGAACTTCTGCACTGCTGACTGGGTCTGTTCTTTTGTATACGTTTGCTATGTCTTTGCTAGGTGACCTTTGCAAGGAGTGTGTTAGTAACTTAATTATCTGAAGAATAGTCTTTTAAGTTACATAGTTTGTTTTATGTTTATAGTTCCTGGTACAACAGTTAAAGACTGATGTGAGTTTGTGTTACACAAAATAATTTTGATGAGCACATAATTTTAAGTAGGTCCAAACTGAAATTTTGGCACATGGTCTTCCTTTTTATGTATTGTTCTAACCAAAAAGTGACATATCACAGTACCTTTAGCTAGTATTTCTGTGATGCCTCTTTCTGAATTTGATACACATTAATGTACTGTCTTGAACAGCTGTTGTCATTTGAATGTTGGAGGTAGGCATATAACAGTCTTTTGTTCTCTTTTTGTGCCAGCTCATTTTGTACCTTTTTAATTATATTAGTGCTTGTCCTAAGAGCCATGCCACACCAGAGCATAGCTTACGTGGATTCTTCAGTAAGCTGTCAAAAGTGTGTCCTATCACTGTCCAGGGTTTACAGTTGGAAGTTACCATCTCATTTGTAGTTTATCTATCTCTAACTTCTTAATACCTTCAAACAGGAATTTTAGTACTTAATCAGATAATTTTATTCATTCATCAGAAAAATAGTCTGCAGGATTTGCAGTGTGTCAGTGTTCTTTTTCTCTCCTGTGCTCATGATGTAATCTGTGTATAGCCTCTGTGAAAAACTGCTAAACTCACAGCAACCATGTGAAATTTCCTTTGCTTATGCAATATGTAACCAGAAATCTGTAGCAAATTCACCTAGCATTTTAAATTTTTTGCTTTAAAAGGCACAAAATGAGTGATATCAATTTTGGTTAACTCTAGGCATCTTGTGGTAAATGTCTATGTCCAAGCATAGTAATATCCAGAGGGCAATGCATTCACCTCAGCATAGACCAGATGACTTCTTTTTGGTGCCAGTTTCTTTCCACTGGAAGTAAAAAGAGCTTAGGATAACTCTTAAACTTGTGCCTGAAAGTTAGGCATGTAAGGTTATGCCCCCCCAACATGGATATTGTCTTTTTCCTCATCTGTGATGTGATTTAAGGTTGTTATAATTGGCTCTGTCCCATAAGATACAACTCTCTTAGTCTCAGTCTTTTCCCAGATTTTGTCAAAGGAAGGAAAGTGGGAGCTAAGAGATCGTCTTGAAATGTCTTTTCCCAGAATGACAGATGCTGGTTTTTTGTAGCTTCCTATTGGACGTCAGTGTGTGAGCCATTACCGAAGGCTAGGACGTCATTGTGTTTTCTCCCATGAAGAGCTGATCTTCAAGATGGCTGCAGATCCAGAGTGCTTGGATGTTGGGCTGGCTGCCATGGTCTGCAAGGAGATGACTCTAATGATAGAGGAGGAGACACGGTTAAGGGAGTCTGTTGTACAGATGGTGAGTAATCAAAGACAACTCTTACTTTGCTTGCAAAAGAACTTTTGCTTCCCCCTCCCCCTGCCTGGCTTAGAGTTTTTTAGCAAGTGTCTAAATTTTTTTGTTAGGGAGTGTTGATGTCTGAAGAAGAGGTGTTTGAACTGGTTCCAGATGA
Source organism: Haliaeetus leucocephalus (assembly GCF_000737465.1). Lineage (NCBI taxonomy): Eukaryota > Metazoa > Chordata > Aves > Accipitriformes > Accipitridae > Haliaeetus > Haliaeetus leucocephalus. Next base: position 6,723,319 of record NW_010972642.1, read on the forward strand.
TGAGCGTCAGTGCACAGCTTGCAGAACCACGTGCTTCTTGTCAGCTCTTACATGTTCCTGTAATCCTGAGCGTCTTGTATGCTTATACCATCCATCTGATTTATGTCCATGTCCCATGCAGAAGAAGTGTCTAAGGTACACAGGATTTTTTTTTCCCCCCACTTTTCTTCCATATCCAATAGTTTGCTGCAGACCAGTGACCAAACATAACATTTGGCTATACTTCTTTCTTCCTCTATTTAAGGAGTATTTTTATCCTCTTTGCTTGTTTCTTGGTTCCAAGGCAGAAGGTATTATATATGTTCTGTCTTTCTGGCTTTGTTGTAGCTGGAAAAACTTGATATAAGCAATATCCTGGCTTTTGTATGGGCATTGATACTCTTTCTGTGTTTTTCTTCCATATCTCCAGGTACCGGTACCCACTAGAAGACCTTCCTTCTTTGCTGTATGGAGTGAAAGTTAGAGCACAGTCTTATGACACTTGGGTCAGTAGAGTTACAGAGGCTCTGTCTGCCAATCTCAACCACAAGAAAGGTCAGACTTCTATCGTTCATAGTAGGATGTCCTGAAACTCCTACATTTGTTCTGTGTTCTCATTTAATGAGAGAAACACTGTGTATTGTTTAGTGGAAAAAAGAAGGGAGCTAATCTGAGAGTGTAATGCAACTCTTAATTGTGCATTTCAAATTGAACTAGCCTGTTGGAACCTTGATTGAAGGCCTTTGAAGCAGTCTAAAATTGCTTTTGTTTTTGCATACAAATTATTTATGTACTGTTATTACAGATGTGATTGAGCTGAGGGTAATGTTGGAGGATGCTGAAGACAGGAAATATCCAGAGAATGATCTTTTCCGCAGGCTCAGAGATGCTGTGAAAGAAGCAGAGACCTGTGCTTCAGTAGCACAGCTGCTTCTGAGCAAAAAGCAAAAACACAGGTAGGACAGGCATTTTTTTAAGTTTCCATCTGTCTGTTTTGTTACTTGATTGGACCTGGAAATGTAAGAATGCTGAGGTCTCACTGCCTACTAACTTCTTTCAGTGTTTCCTGTCCTTAGTGCTGTGACTTATTGAGAGGTAGAGGAGGCAGATATGGTGACACAAAGGGCCAAAAAAGTGGACTTGGTTGGAAGTGTTAAACATACTGTTTTCAGCTGACTTATGTACTGAAATGTGAAATCCTTTGGAGAAGTTGTCTTGTTTGATTGCTGATCCGGTATTTCTCTGAATGTGTGGGAGAGTTGTAGGGAAAGACGAGGAAAAGTCTTGACATGAATGTTTATATTTTAGGTGGCATGGCTAAGTACATAGCTTAAAGCTATTGAAAGAAAATCTGCTAAAACATTGGATTGCAAAGCAAAATGCTTGAAAAGTAGGAAATACCAATTATGATTGGTGAGGCAAGCACAATTGTATCTTCTGGTACAGCATTTCTCAAAAATATAATTTTGCCAGCTGTTCTCAAGTTGCAGAATGTGTTGTCATGCTGGTGGAGTTACTGGAAGATGCAAAGGAAGTGTGTCTTGCCAGCACTGACTGGGACAAAAAGATCTTGGGGAGCAGAACAGTGCAGAGAGCAATAGTTTGAGCTAGTCTTTTCCTTCTTGGGAAGGACCATGGGAGGCAGTGATGTGTGGCTGAAAAGTAGTGGCTTGCCTCAGTGACTTCTGGCAGTTTAGTTGCCTGTGTTGTCTGCTTGCCTGTGGCTGCTTCAGTGTTAACTCTGTCCCCTGGCCCTACCTCAGCACTCTGCTGGATGTGTCCCCTTGTTCTGTTGTCACAAACCTTCAGCAACATGTTCTTCTCTCTACTGTGTATTCTGTGCACTGAATAAAAGTCCCACAGAAAATCATTTGATCAGGTGACAGTACTTAGTGTGCCAGAGGTGGTATGGTAAACTTCTGTAGCTTGCATTTCCTCTGCTAAGTATAAAATTTGGCTTTGTAGTTGGTTGGGTTTTTTGCATGTGTAGTTTTTGTGTATTACTTAAGACTTTTCGAGGGAGGCAGTAAAATGTAAATCCCTTGTTAATTATAATACCCAACTTTGCTACACAGAACATAATGCATGTCATAATTGCTTGAATTTGAACACTGAGATATTAGTGTTACACCACAGACGCAAGTATAATACCTGATGTAATTGGAAAGCTATTATTAAATACAGAAGCATTTTTGCTGTATTTGAAGGGGAAAGAAGGCTCTTCTGTTTGGTTTTTATTGCTTGTGGGATCCCACTACCACAGAGGTATGGTCACTTAGAACTCTGGTCTGGGTAAGTAAAGCAAGGCTACAGGGGTTGCATTGCCCTGTTCCTGGTGAAGTTTAATTATTTTGGTAGCTCCCAGGTGTTCCTGGTCTGTTGCTGCTTCCTCCTCCTCCTGCTGTTGGAGTGTGTCAGCCTGCTCTCAACAGGCTTGCCTTCAGTTAATTATTTGGTGGATTTCCAGCACTATCCCAAGAAACACAAAGGGTAGAAAGATTTGACCACTTTCAATGGTGTGTCTGATCTAAAGCTGAAAGAATTCCATGAGGCAAAAAAAAGGACTTGTTTATACGTCTGAGGGCTGTTGTATGCTAAATAGCAATATGTTATAAAATTGAGGTTTGAGAAATGTTTTGATGAACAGTGTTACGAAATATAAACATAGAGGTCACGTTCAGCTTCTTTAACATTTATCTTCATATTTAATACATTGAGAAGGATCACATTTACGCAAAGGATAAGGTTATTAAAAAAGCAAATTAAAAATGAGTGTTCAAACTGAACAATTTGGCAGGGATTAAAGGAGCAATAAACTCATGGTCAAATGTAGCAAAAGAAAATCTATCCCTTATGCATCTAATTGTATATAAACCTGTAAAATAGGTAACGTGTAGCTGTGAAGGTGTGTCCAATATTCCAATCCTGTATCTCTCCCTGCTATTGAAAGTTGTGAGTTTCCATAGGCAGGGATAGTTGTATCTTATTGTGCAGCATCTCGTGCTGTGGCATTCTGTGGTTGGACTAGGGACAGAACGCCAGTGTGATGTTTCAGACAGTGTGCCCTCCCACAGTGGTGTCTTGGAGCACTGCACCCCGTTTGCTCTCGTGCAGGAGTATTGGAGGCACAGTAGGTCCGTGCACCCACCACTCCTTCGCTCTGTTGTAGCAAGTCGAAGCCTGCAGTATTTTTTTTTTCCCTCTGAGTTTTAGATAATGTGTAATTATATTTGATAATTAATCAAAATTTTACTTTTATGATTATATTTAAAGTTCATAGGTTGAAAGATCGAATTCTGGGTTTTTAAATGTTTTTTAGTAATAAACTGTAGATTTGTTAGCAAGGAACAACTCTTCAGTGTTTAAAATCTGTCCTGCTTGTGAAGTTGTTGTGCCTGCCAGTGATACCTATACCAAGAGTTTAATTTGTGCAGTGTATCACTTTTAAGTCTTTCACTGCATTCAGCAGGCTTGTTATACTTGCTTCGAGTGATATTTAATGGAAGTGTCTTTGCAGAACATGTCCTACTCAGTAGCAGTCTTCTCCTGTTGCAAGGCCAGTTTCAGCAGTTCTTTGGTTACAAGAGAGCGCTCTAGAAAATAAGACTTCTTTTCAGAGCTTGTTGCTGTTATGTATCTCAGATTTCTTGTCAGTGCCTGTCATGGCAGTCAACTTCTTGAGCTGCCTAAAGCAGGCTTTTTGTTCTTTCACCTGTTTGGAGCAAACTCAATTTGAAAGTCATCTAGACACTCCTACCTCTGGAGAGCAGGGTAAATTTCCTTGAAGGTGCTTAGAGGAATTACATTAAATTTAGTTTTCAAGATTTTGGACTTCTTGTGGAGTTTGGGGTTTTTTGAGTTCTCAAGTGATGAAGTTTTTTTCATAACTTCTCCATAATCTTGATAGCTTTCTGTCACTGGGAGTAAATCCAGGGATCATCATCTTATCTCTCGCCTAATACTGTTTAATTATGTCCATTCATACAGCAGACAGAGCCAAGATAGTGGAAGGACACGGACCAAGCTAACTATGGAGGAGCTTAAAGCATTTGTACAGCAGTTGTTTAGCTTGCCCTGTGTTATCAGCCAGGCCCGACAAGTAAAGGTAAGTTTGTATCTACTCCTCAGATAACATCATGCTTTTTACTTTGTTTTGGTTTTGTGGTGTGGGTTTGTTGTTTGGTTGTGGTTTTTTTTTAACAGATAATGTTGCCTGGTGTAAAGGATGAAAGGCTTTTTTCTTTAAGAATCAGTCCTGCACTGGCAGAGACGGATTTAATGGGGTGATTCATTTCTAGCTTCTAATGTAAAGCAAATAGCTGCTTTGCAATGATATTTGTGGCCTCAAGAAAGGAAGTAAAAGACTCTGGATACGTCTAGCTCAGTGTTTCCCTGCTTTACTGGGTAATCTTGCTGTTGTCATTGAAGTTTTGCTGATGATATGTTGCTATCTCTCTGTAATGGAATGGTAACATATATTTTCTGCTCATTTGCAAGCAAGTCTCTAAGTGAGCAATGATGGCGTTTGTACTTTTATGCTAGTGTAGTCATAGCAGCTGAATATGTTGGGCTCAGTTTGGTAGCCTAAGTGTAGATATCTAGTGCTGTGTGAGATGCTCTAAAATATTCCACCTGGCCTCCTTTGCCATTCTGGAAGACTACCTTTGCTCTTGTGTAGCAGTTTCAGACAGTGTGGGGTATTGCACATGGTGGTCAGCATTTAGGCAAACAAGAGCTCTTTATGTGACTATGTGTACACTTTTTAAGGTGTCTGTTGCAATGGGCATTGTCAGATGTGGTGGTCTCACTGTAGCTACACCAAGATGAAAGATCCCCCCCACCTGTCACTGTCCAGGTGGCCCAGTTTTATCTCTCTGAACCAGTTACTATTGTTCCAGTGTCATTAATGTTGTCTATAGTGGTGGAATTTCCAGTTAAATCCTACCTTTTGTGTGTTTTTGTAGAAACTTCTGAAGGTTATGTTGGTGTGCTTCATTAGGGGAGAGGGAAAGCAGTACCACATTAGCAATTGTTCTGTAAATACTTCTCAGCCTTGCTTTCCAGGTTACAGCCCCCTTAATCTGTATGCATGGCCTGCATTTCTTGTCCTTCATATATATCTTTGCACCTGTCTTTGAATGAATCTAGACTAATAAGTAATCCAGATCATACTGATTCCCCTGGCTGCTATTATCGTTTATCACTCTGGCAGTCTGTATCATAGCAAGTGTTTTCAGCAGCAATCTTAATTTGTTTCTCTGTCACTGATGTTGAAATGTTAAGTAGTGTTTCGCCTACTAACCAGCTTCTAGAAAACTCTTCAAGAGACATCCTTAATATAGATTTTTCACCTTGAGAAATGGTTCTTGAGTTGTATGTTAACTATTTATTAACTCACATGTTCTCTGATGATACAGTTTTAAGAAGAATGTTCTGTAGTGCTACATTGAGGGCCTAAAATTCTAAACATTACCGTATGTGCAGCTACCACTATATAACCAAGCATATACTTTAAAAATAAGTTAGTCTTGTTTGAGAAGGCCTCTTTTCCATAAGTGTTTACTAGTTAGTTGTGTCCTTCTTCATTCATGAATTCTGTATTAACTTTTCCATGATAGTTCAGTGTTGATATCACAGAGAGACTTTATATTGGACTTTCTTCTTGTCTTTATGATATTGGCATGTTGTTGCTGAAAACAAGTACCTTCAGAAAACTATAGGACTCTAGGATGCAGATTTTCCAGGCCTGTTGATGCTAATCTTTATCCTTCAAAGATGTCCTTTAATGTGTTTCCCAGCAGCTAATCGAGTGGAAAGTATATTATCATCCTCATATGACAGGATGATTTTACTACACTTCTTTCCACATACAAACCAGAAATATTTACTAATATTCATAAAATTTTATCATCATCTATTAATAGACCTATAAGATTGTTCTCAAAGAAGTTTTTTGTTTCTAATGTATTTAAAACCTGCTTCTAATTAAGACATAATTCGTAGATGACAGAGCTGCAGGCATATAATAAGCTCTTAACAGTTTTAATTTGTATTTTTGTCTAAATATTTTGTCCCGACTAGTCTCTCCCCCCCACCCCTCAGCCTTACAAAACTTGTTCTGTTAAAGTACTCTGTGCATGTGTATGTTCTTGAAGCTTCAACATAATAACGAGCCAATAAAATAAATATTATCATTTTACTGGTTACTAACCATAGTCTCTTAGTTTCTGAATGAAGTTAGATAAAGATCATTTATGCCTAAGCACTCACTAACTTTCAACATGGCATTTGAATGCAATTATCCATCATAATGAATTGCAAAATAATTGGCATGTTGGATGATGAGTATTTTCTAACACAAAAGGCATTATAATTATTAAACTGTAATAATTTACTGTTGTCACTATGAAGCATTCAGCATATGTTCCCTAAATAAAAACCTTTATAATGTAGGTCTTGTTCTTTTTTGTAAATGCCTTCTGGTTTCCAGACAGTCATGAAAAGCAGCATCAGACAAAACAGGCAGTAAGCTAAGGGTTAGGAAAGGCAGGTTTTGCTCCTCATTGTGCCATTGACTTGCTATCAGAAATACCTGTCTCTTTGTAAGACACTCAGGAGTGAATCAATTGAGTATACTGGTTGAGTGTCCTTGAATGAATTTCCTGCAGACATTCTTTCCTGTCTGTTTGCTGTCTGATTTTTTTCATTGGCAGTGCCAAAACATGAGGATGAGGAGGACAACTGCAGCAGTGCAGTTGGATTTCTGTGAAATTATCTCCTTTCATTAGAGGATTTTGCATTTTCATTTCTTTCCTTTGTTCAGTAAAACCCTGATGTGTTTAAGTGGTGGGCCTGCTGTAGTAAATAGTAATTTCATACTTGACCACTGTTATTTTAGTGATCTTTTGGTATTCGTGTCCTCGTACAACTCTGGCTTGTTCTTTCTCCTCAGTGTGTTTTGTTCTCTTGTATATTACGATCATTACTGTAATGACCCTGACGCTAGATTGAAAGGACGACCTGTTTGCAGAAGTCCCCTTTCCCCCCACTATTTTAAAATTAACGTTGTTCGGGCAATGCTTAATATTCTGTTTTGTTGGGAGCTGTGGTCAGTTGCAGTTGTACTATTTTAGGTGCAGAGTTTGGTGCAACTAATATGCCTCGTGGATGAAACATTGGGCCACCAAATGAATTTAGATGGTCTGTTACTTAATATGCATCAGACTTGATGGCTTGTGACAACTGGGTGGCATTGTGTGTAGAAGCTCTGACAGATAATGTGATGATCATATACAAATTCACAGCTGAATGATCCTTCAGTCAACTTTCCTTTTTGATTGTATGGGCATTTTTTCCTAATTGATTTGTACTGTATGCTACTTCAGAATCTGCTTGATGATGTGGAAGAATTTCATGAGCGTGCTCAAGAAGCTATGATGGATGAGATCCCAGACTCTTCCAAGCTGCAGGAGCTGATAGACATGGGCTCTGGCCTTTATGTAGAACTTCCTGAACTGCCAAGGTTGAAGCAAGAACTGCAGCAGGCACGGTGGCTGGATGAGGTGAGGTCCACCCTCTTGGATCCCCAGAGGGTCACCCTAGATGTGATGAAGAAGCTGATTGACTCAGGTGTGGGCTTGGCACCACACCATGCTGTAGAGAAAGCCATGGCTGAGCTGCAGGAGCTGCTTACAGTCTCAGAGAGGTGGGAGGAGAAGGCCAAGGTCTGCCTCCAGGCCAGGTGAGTGTTCCTTTGCAAACTGTTCTTACAGCTTACACTCTTCTGGGATTCTCAGCCTCTTTTGAGGAGTGTGGTGAAAAGTAGGGGCTTTGAAGCTGTAATGCGGTTTGTTTTTTTTTTTACCTCCTAGCAGTTTGATTGCTCGAGAGTTGGATTTGAGGTTATTGATGAGTTGCAGAACAGTTGACTCCCTATCATGTTGCACAGTGGCAGGAGGCTGTGAGTGTTGCCGCTGTCTTTGCTGTTCATCCCCCTCAATAAAAACCACCGAGTATGCCACACAAGACAGCTTCCTCAGTGTTAAGGAGTTCTGATGCTGTGCCCTTTTGAACTTGATTGTGCAAAGTCCATCAGCTTTCTCACCTCTCCTGGTCTTTGGTAGCCAGTAGCGCCCTCCAAGAATTGAGCCATGGTATCCCACACTGCAGTGTAGTGATGAGTTTGCATCACTAGCCTCTGCAGTTCATGGCTTTAGTTGACTGGCATTTTGAGAGAAGGCTGGAATTGGGTTTTTCTTACTCTAGACCACGCCAAAGCATGATGGCTCTGGAGGGCATCGTGAATGAAGCAAAGAACATCCCTGCTTACCTGCCCAATGTGCTGGCACTGAAAGAAGCCCTGCAGCGGGCTAGAGACTGGACAGCCAAAGTGGAGGCCATTCAGGTAGGGGTTACATCAGGGACTGGAATCTTCTGCTTCCATTCTTTTATTTAGACATGTTCTTTATTCCCAGCCCCTCTACCCACAGAGGTGACCTGAAGGGAAGCCTTGCTGTAGCTGTTAAATGTGCTTACCATGTGCTTACTAAGCCCATGTGCTTGAATTTCTTTTTCTTTTTTGTGCTGGTGTTTCCCTGTTGGCTATCCTATTTCTATTTCCCTTCCTTTTATGCATTTCATGGGGGATGTAAAAGCCAGCAAATTCATTATGCTACAAATGTAACCCTCAAAGGGTATTTGGTATTGAAACTGTTCTGCATACTGTCACTGGAAATACTTAGCTGCAGCAGCAGATGTTCTGCTCACAGGTCTTCAGTTTTAGAGCTGGCTATGGAAATGTTTTTTTTTAGTTTGTTCGCTTTTTCTCCCCCAAATGGTGTAAGATGTAATGGCATTGATGGCCAAAACTTTCAATCTGAAATAGACGAAGTTATGACATCTTAGGTCAGTACCCTCCCCTTCTATTGGTCTACCCATGTAACTTGATCCAAAAGGGAGATGGCTTATGTGATGCTTCTCGGTGTTAATCTCTGGATTGCAACTGCTATTCTTATATCAGATATTTGTTGGGAACTGAAGTGAGAATCCCAACTGGTTTCACATCAGCCTCTGTACAACTCTCAGATATAGTAGCTTGCTGTTAAGCAGACAGCATTTAAGACAACCATCTAGAAATGGATTGTCTTACTCCCTAAGCCAGCTGGCCAAGTCAGAATGACTGTTAAAGTAAAAACTGTATGAGATAGTTTTTTAAAATACCAGTAAGACTGAAACATTGCCCTCCTTTCCTTTCCTATGGAACTCTATTTTAGCTAGTGACAAAATAGTATATGGCTTGAAATTAAGTTGCCCACTAATATAATGGTGGAATCGTTGGCTTAGAAAATTTCTTTTACCCCAGAATGGGAGCAACTATGCCTACTTGGAGCAACTGGAGAGCTTGTCTGCCAAAGGTCGACCAATACCAGTGCGTCTTGATGCCCTGCCACAGCTGGAGTCGCAAGTAGCTGCAGCACGTGGCTGGAGAGAGCGCACAGGAAGGACCTTCCTGAAGAAGAACTCAAGCTACAGTCTGTTACAGGTGAGCAACAGACCCTTCTGTCAGCCTTCAGAAACTGATCTTGATGGCCCTCTGTGGTCTGGAGGGAACAGCTGGTTCAGTTACAGCTGTAACTGGATCTTATTATCCTTTTGATAATAGAATGTAATAAAAAACTTCAGCTGTTCTTGGGTGAAAAGACTGGAAAAGGCAAAAAGTCCATGTTTGGTTAGTTTTGTTTTATGTATAGACAACCTCAGCTGTTACTTTTGAAGAAACAAAACTGTCTTTTTTGGGAGGGAAAGAAGAGGATTTCTTTTTTTGTGTAAGTGTGGAAATGCAGGCCTGAAATGGACGTAGAAGCTGTCTTTAATTGATGGGTGTTTACCTTGTTCCACTGCTTAAATTCTAAGAAAATAGATTAGATAATTTTTAGTATAGTTAAGCAGCTTATAAAATCAGTCAGCTACTCTTTATTTCACTTCAATGAATGTAGTCATTGTCTTTTTTTTTTTTTATAAAAATCATTCAATGTGTTTGAAGATTTATCATATCTACTTGACAGGCTTCCTTTTTCTAGTGAAAACGTTTCCAGTTCTTTCAATGCTTTCTTGTAGGCTGTATTTTTCATACTCTTATCTTGTTGCTATTCTCTGCGGTTTGTCCTCACTTCTAGTGAGATGTCCAAAACCAGACAGAATCTTCTCATTATAGCTTCCCTAGTGCCATGTGAAGTGCAGTAATTATATCTTGTGTCTCAAAGGGGATACTGCTGTTTAATGTTTCCCAGTGGGATCTGCCCCTATTGCAACATCACCACACTGATTTCTGTTCAGTTTATGATGCACTCTAGGTCCAGATTTTTTCTCTGTATTTTTTCTGCCTAACTAGTTATTTAATGTGTACTGGTTTTGCATTTGACTGTTTGTTTTCCTAAATGTATCAATTTGAACTTTACTATATTGAATTTAATTTTCTAGATTTTATATTTTGTATGCCTTCCAACTAATCAAGATTACTTAAAATTTAATTCTTATCCTTAAAAGTGCTTTGCAGCCTCTCATGTTTGATATTAAAAGGCTCATAGCATATTTTTTAGTTTTATTTCAGCCACTAAATTGCTGATGTAAATAGGAAATCATAGCAGATCTTTAAGACTTGAAATCGATGAAGGCACTTGAAGTGAATGTTAAATTACTGATATCTAACTGCATACAATATTTCAGTTAACTGTATATATGACAGCTTAATTTGAATAGATTTTGTAATTTAATCATGAAAACACAGTGGCTTTCAAGTTGACCTGCCACATCGCTGTGGTGCTGATTACATTCAAATTCCATATGGTATGAAATACTTGTATCCTCTTCTGTTCATTTCTCCTCTTCCTAGCATTAATTGACAGATATCAAAGGTGTTAGATTACCGAGTATTTTTTACTCTCTGATGACTCTGTTGCAAGTCCTTTATTAGACGTTCTCATATGTGTCCCTGAAATCATAACATTACAGATCAGAACTTTTTTCTGTTCTTGGCATCCTTGGCTCTGACAGTGTAAGTTTTCTTGGTGGTTACAGGTTCTGAGCCCTCGGACTGATATTGGTGTTTATGGGAGCAGTAAGAATAGGCGGAAGAGGGCAAAGGAATTGATGGAGAAGGAAAAGGAGAAAGATCTTGACTTGGAATCCCTAAGTGAACTGGAAGATGGGCTGGAGGAGGCCAGGGACACTGCAGCTGTGGTAAGGAGCAATGAGAGGTAGTGTCTCCTGATACGTGGGTTTAATTTGTCTCTAATCTGTGTAGAAATCTTATGGAAGAACTGATAAATTAATCTCACTGAAACTGATATCTCATAATATGTTTGACACAAGAATATAGTTCGGCTTTAATTGCAGTGAAAGTAGAGGGAAGCACAATTCAGAGTGTAAGTGCTGGTATTTAATATGTGTTGGGCTATGTGTAAGACTTAAATGCTCTTGGGTTAATATCTGTGGCTGCTCATCTAGTATTATTAACATTTATTGAAATCCCATTAAAATGTGGAATGAAGTGCAGCTCTACCTTGAACAGTATCAAGACATATTTGGTTAGGTTGATTTTGAGGGCAGCCTGGAAGTTCTTGGTCGTAGAAACTGGGCTGGGGGGAATGTTATATTTGATTCCTCCTTGTTGGGGAGGATATTGATGCAGTTTATCAGAAGAGTTTGCTGTCATGTGGCTTCCCTTTCTCCAGGAACAAAGAAAATATATGCAGGCTCAATAATGTGCCATATACACAGTCTATTTTACCTTAGTATGCTTTGTTATAGTTACTTGAATGGAGACACTGAGGAAGTGCAAGTTGCTTCAGGAGATATGTAGTCACTCTCACACTCCTGGTGCTGAGTCAACATTGAAACAATGCTCAGCCGCATTGTCTTGGTAGACAGATGGGTGGAATGGATTCTGACTTCTTTCCTGGAGTCAAAACCTATTCTTCTGGTGCCTTATGATAGATTTAATTATGAACTTCAGAAACTTTGTAGATACAGAGAAGGTTATCTAAAGTTTACATAAAGTCTCTGGCAGAAGGACTCAGGGGACTAATGAGTAATTGAGGAGGAGGTATTTTAGCTAAAGTTTTAATTAGGTCACACAATTCCTAAATTTTGGGCTAGTTTAACTGGGAAGATCTCCATACGTTTGGGAGTTGTTTGTTTTTTCCCTTTTCCGACATTGCTAATAAATGTGATCTCTCTTAGCTGTGAAGGTCATGAACTGTGTTTTGTCTTTGCTGGGTAGGTGGCTATATTCAAGGAACGGGAACAGAAGGAGATTGAAGCCATGCATGCTCTCAGGGCAGCTAACCTGGCCAAGATGACTATGGTGGATCGGATCGAAGAAGTCAAATTCTGTATCTGCCGCAAAACAGCTAGTGGATTCATGCTACAGTGTGAGCTGTGCAAAGACTGGTTTCATAGTGGATGCGTGCCCCTTCCCAAAACAAGTTCTCAGAAGAAGGGCTCTAGTTGGCAGGCCAAAGAAGTAAAGTTTCTGTGTCCACTTTGCATGCGTTCTCGAAGGCCACGGCTTGAGACAATACTGTCTCTGCTGGTGTCCCTGCAGAAGCTGCCTGTACGGCTGCCAGAAGGGGAGGCATTGCAGTGCTTGACAGAACGTGCCATGAGTTGGCAGGACCGAGCACGGCAGGCTTTGGCCACTGACGAGTTGTCCTCTGCTTTGGCTAAGCTTTCTGTGCTCAGCCAGCGAATGGTGGAGCAGGCAGCACGGGAGAAGACGGAGAAAATAATCAGTGCAGAGCTCCAGAAAGCAGCAGCTAACCCAGACCTGCAGGTAGAGATGTGGATATCTTGCTCTTTACCATGCTTGTCCTTCTGGGGTGTGTCTAAATGCCTTACCTTTCTTGGAGAAGCTTGGGGGAGAGGGGAGGGCAGTTAAAGGCTGAGAATTAGACATACCAAAATTATCTAGTTCAGTGCTCCTCAGGCTATGGCTGGCTTCAGTCAGTTACAGGCTGCTCCGGGGACAGGCCTGTACTTTGTACTCACTGTCAATAGCAACTGTTGAAGGTGCTTGTAAGAAACCCTGGTTCAGATATAACAGCCGGCTGAGAGCCTGAAGATGTGTAAAGCAGTGGCTGCTTTGGTGTCCAAATTCCATTTCCTTCTTGACAGAATTGAAGGTCTCAATATTTGTAATTGCTCATGGATTGTCATTCTCAGGCATTTGGTGTCTTGTTAGTAAATTCCAGTGAGGACTATAGGCAAACACTGGTACTTTTACAGCTGACCTCTTCATCTTGAGATTGAGACCAGTAATCAGATGATGCTGTGGTGAAGAAGTTTGTACAACCACAGGCTATAATTTGGTAGCACTGAACAGCAATATCTAGATCTTTCTAGTCACTATTATTCATAAACATGGAAACAAAATGTAATGGAACCTTTTCCTTGGATATTTGCCTATTTTTCTTCACATCTGGCTGTAACTATGCTTTTCTGTGACTGCCTAGGCAGTTACACTCAGGCCAAAAGAACCACTGTTTTCTTTGTCAGTAACTCAGTTTTTTTATAGATTTTTCTGGAAATTTTATTGTTTCATTCCTATATTCCATTTTTATCTTAGGGACACTTGACTAGTTTCCAGCAATCGGCCTTTAACAGAGTGATAGGGAGTGTGTCCTCATCCCCACGGCAGACTTTAGATTATGATGATGAAGAGACAGACTCTGATGAAGACATCAGGGAAACGTATGGCTACGACATAAAGGTAAGTAGTCCAGTGTGGCTTGTCTACATGGAATTAATCCAGAACACCTGTTTTTTATTAATTCAGTTTATTTAAGAATATTTTTCTTATCTGAAGCTATCTCTATACATTCTGCCTGGGTTCCTGTTGCAGAAGAGGTACTTTTTGATTTTACCTGAATGTCTCAGCTCTGGACAACTTGGGAATTTTTGTAATACTTTTATTCAAAATTTCCAAATGTCCTGTGATTGAGTTTCAGAAGGTGCTTTTTAGTGCTAAGGAAAAAGATACACTTCTCAAGGGATTTGTATTTATAATACCATGGAGGATGGACGTTGTCTTCATGCCCCATTCAGAGACACCATGAATCATAAACATCATATAAGTGTCTATGTGGAGAGTTCTTCAACAGTTTTTTCTACAGCAAAAAATTAGTCTTTGAAAACTGCATATGCTGTACCAAGTTTCCTGATGCCAGAGCTGCTTTCACCTTTCCATACCTTTCTTTTCATTCAGCCCTTGTATAAAGGAGGTATATCTGTTCAATTTTGGATGTGTGGAAATACTCAGAACTAGATGTCTGGATCATGTTGTAAAATTAGTGTCTGGATTCAGTTCAGAAATTGTAACTGCAGTTAAATTTTTAAAATATATTAGAGAAGAAGTGTCATGAGAAAAGGCAATTGTAGAGATAGCCAAGTGTTTTCAGTCTGATGTGTTTCACTTCAGAACTTCTGAAATGTCCTTTTGATACATGTAGAGTCAAAACCAATGCCACTGTTTCTTCTTGTGCAGTGTTTTCTTCTTAGCGGTGGTGTCATATCTACCTTAAAAGATGCTAACTTAAATTCTTCTGAGGTAGCTTTTCTGGTTTATAAAGGGACAGCAAATTTTCCAGGTATGATTTGCCTCAGTCTCTTATTTTTAGTATTTTGTTTCTGGGCAGCTTTATGCAAATACACACATTTGTCTTACAGTCCTATGTGAAATGCCAACAAGAGTACATAGCAATTGGATGTTACAGCTTTTAATTAAATTAGTTTTATATTAAAAAAAAAAATAATTCCAAACTGTTCAGTGCATCAGGAGTCATAATAAGGGATTTCTGAAAGATGTGGCATTTTCTGAGGCTGTCATAAAGCATACGTCAAGAAAAATGGCATATGCTTGTCAGAATCTGAGGGTTTTGCAGGAATTTAATTTAATTTGTATAATGATTCTGTTGTCATGATTTCAAAATCTGTTATTTAGCCCTTTTGATTTGGCTGTTCATCACTATATGTAATTGGAAAAACCTAAAAATAAAAATCTGTTGAAGCAAAGCTGATAGGGACCCAAAATGTCTTTTGGTAGGTCAGCTAACATGGTAGGAATAGAAGACAAACTTTCAGGCAACCAAATTCTTCAGGTCTGAACTAGAAGCAGCAAAGTTCAAAAGAGCTAGCAAAGTTAGCTCAGAGTTTAATTATTTTTATACTGTTGGCTTTCAAGGGTTGGGTTTTTTCAGTTTGTGATCTATAAACATTTTCCAGTGGAGTGATGTGTTTAAAAAAAAAAGTATCTAGATTATGATGCATCATGTATGAATATGCTCTTAATACTTCCTGTGGACCTTGTAGAAGTAATCCTTGGATCCCTAAGGGTCCATAGACCGTATTTCCAAAGCCATGGTCTCGGACATCTCAAGTACAAGCAGTGGTTAAAAAAACATGTGAAAAGGCCTGTTTGATTATATTGTGCTTCTTGTAATTAAAACATGATTCTTGCCAGCAAATACTTCATTATGAGTGCAATAACTAGACTTGTTTTAAGATGTATTCCAAACAGTCAGACAAATTCACTGGTCAAATTTACTGTAAAATTTCCCCTTTAATTGCCTTCATTTTTTTCTCATGTATTTTTTTCTCATTCCTTTGCACCTGTGTTGCCTATGGCCACCAAATGGTGATACCTTTTTATTAATTTGCCTATTGGCCCTGAACTTTCTTTAATCTAGTATAATGTGATATCCAGAACAAGATACTACACGGGATACAACCTTTACTATGGAGAAATATCTTCCTCTTTCTGAATATATTTATTCTACCTTTTCATCTGGGCAATTTAAATCTGAATTTCCCACTTCTGGTTCTGTACTGAAATCATTAGTGTGCACTTCACTTCGTTTTAAGAGTGTGACTGAAAGCCAGAGAGAGATTACATTCTCAAACTCCCTTTTTATGTCATGAAATGACAGTGTCTGGGTGGTACAATTTCCTGAGTTGGCCATTTTGGGACCCACACGGCTAATCTTCAGGTAAATATTGTCAATAACTGCTCTACAGCCTTTCTCTTCTTTTAAGCCAGCTTCTTGGGTTTTGTTGTTTTCTGAAAGATTTCAGTCTTACATGGGATGCTAAGTGTGTTTAAAGCGTTGGCCAGTTTCATCACAAATGTGATGGGGTAGCTAAGTTCTGGGAAGTGTTGTGGAAATAGACAGCTGGTTGAGGAGATTATCTTTATTAATTTCACCTGCAGAGGTGAGTAAGAAGAGGGAGAAGTTAGTAATAGGGAGCATCAGGGAATCTACTCAAATGGGCTTGTGCCTTCTCTGGATTCTCTGCCTAATGTAATGCAAAGTCAAACAAAGCTTCTCCCACTGCTAAGAGATTCCTAATATCTTTTCTCTTAATGGATCCACCTGCACCTGAAGGCTTGTGTCCCATTTCAGAGTGTGATGCATCTAAAAAGTCAAGCAGCCATCCTACACAATGCATTGAGCTAAGCACAAGCCAATGCCATCATATTCTGTTCATGGAAATACAACAGTCTCAAGTATTAGCAGCCCTCTTCCTTTCAGTGTTTGGTCCTATCTTAAAATGGTTCAAGACTGCCATAAAAGTCCTGATCCCAGGGCAACATTTGATTGTTTGCCATTGTGTTGATATTGTTGCTATGCTGGGAACACCCTGGTTTTCCTCACCTATAAGATCTTTAATAATTTCTTTCTACAGTAAACATTATTTACTCAGCATACCCCTGCTTTACTAAAGGTGCTGGTCTTTATGGTCTTGCAGTCAAATTCTTCAAGCAAAAAAAAATAATTATATAGGCTAAGAGTAAGCCTCTGTTCATTATGTTGACTTCTGAAGACCATGCTTGAGGAACTGCTGAGTGAGGGAAATTGTCCAGTGTTTCTCATGCACTAGCTATAAATCTGTTGACCTATCTTCATAGTTGCTGTGTTCATCCACTATTTAAATAGGGATGTAACTTGTACCTTTTGCCACGTGGTCTTGGTGTCTCTGGTGGGGTGCTTCACAGTAGGGGTTTAGGAACACCGGATTGGTCGGTCTTAGTAGAATTTACTTTGAAATAGGTATTTTCTGGATCCAGATGTTACATGTTTTCTGTGGGTCTTTTTCAGGACAATGCCAGTGTAAAATCTTCTAGCAGCTTGGAGCCCAATTTGTTTTGTGATGAGGAAATCCCCATTAAATCAGAGGAAGTGGTGACACACATGTGGACTGCTCCCTCATTCTGTGCCGAACATGCGTATTCGTCTGCTTCTAAAAGCTGCTCTCAAGGTATTTGCTTTTGTATACATTGAGATAAAATTGAACAGATAGTTGGGATGAGCAGTCAGTAAGGAGGGTAACTGCTCTGTTACCTGTGCTAGTTGTAAAGGACATGTTGTTTGGAAGAAGGTAGTGTTACATTGCAGTTAGTTTCCTGAAGTCTGATATATAAACCTGTGTCAATGTTTTTGCTTGGGATTGTCTCCCTCCTTAGATTGTTATTGCAGAAACTATGTCATTTCTTTTGGTTTTTATCTCTTCCTTTTATCCTTGTATGACTTCCTTCCTGTCTGAAAGGTTCTAGCACTCCAAGGAAGCAGCCTCGGAAGAGTCCACTGGTACCTCGCAGTTTGGAGCCCCCTGTATTGGAGCTGTCACCTGGAGCGAAAGCTCAGCTAGAAGATCTGATGATGGTAGGAGATCTACTAGAGGTATCACTGGACGAGACGCAGCACATCTGGCGGATTTTACAGGCTACTCATCCACCCTCTGAGGATAGATTCCTTCATGTCATGGAGGTATGGAACTTGAAGAAATATTCTGGTACAAAAAATCCCCACAACCCACATTATTTTGGTGTTTTGTTTTGTTTGGTTTTTTTTTTTTAAATAATCTTGTGTAGTTGAGTGCTTAGTTACTTGACACGTTTGGATTTCAACTGGGGAATAGTAGATTCCAGAAAATAACAGAGTACGAGATCCAAAAATTCAGTTCTTGATCACTCATGCCGTAGCACTGTCCTCTACAATTAACCATATTTAGAACAGTTTTCTCAGGCAGTTCCATATGCAAACCTTATTTTAGAAGATACAAGGTTAGGGAAGGAAATGCTGTTCTCGATTACACTTGGAATCAAAACTGATCTGCAAAAGAATTACAAGAAACATTTAGGAAGATGAAAAGTCTGCACTTAGTTTATACAACTTGATACTTATATGTTGCTGAACTTTTTTTGTTACTGGGGAAAGAACACTTTTTTTAATAAAACATGGTTTGGTAATGCAGGTAATAAGATTCCTATTCTGCCTCAGAATAACATAGACATAGCAATTTTTTTATTAATATACTGTGAAGATGTGCTGATCGCTGCTCAGCTGACAATGAATGAGGCAGGCTTATCTGCTGATTCTGAGGTCTAGTCCAAATCACTTAGCCTCATTCATGCAGTAGGTAAGTGGTGTGTGCGAATGAGGGGTGTGCTGGAAGAGAAGGTAAACTCTTGTGTTGAGCAGCTGTACTGGAACCCCTCCTTTATCATCTGTCAGCTGAAGTTAGGAGTCAGTTTGACCATGTGTGGTTATGGAGTATATGATTGCTTTTTGGGTTACTGAAATGCACAGGAAATATATTGAAGATGGTTCGTTCTTGACTTTTTGGTAGTGTACAGTAATATAAGATGGAGGGTTACATGCTGTGAACAGTGAGGTTAGATGAGCATATTAGTTGGGTTGTCTCCTTTTCTGAGTGCCATCCGTATACAATGGATAAGTCAAAGTGTTGCCAAACTGCCATCACTTCAGACAGTAGTATAAAGCAGACCCTGCCTCCAAAGAGGTACTGCTTTACCATCTTTTGTCCCAAGTACTTCACTTCATAAGCTTAATGTTCTTTTAATGTAATGGTTTTGGCATGGAATTGATTGAAGAAGCAGTTTGAATGCCAGCAAATAATAATTTATAAATAGTATGCCAGAATGTTATATGAATAGTTAAGCACAGCTTTTGGGGGGGGGGAGGGGCCTAAGAGGGTGTGTGTGTCATGGCATTTTCTATTTAACCCTTATGAATACTTGTTTGACCAGAACTACTCATTTTGAATTCAGTACCTTTCTATGTCTACCTATTTTGCATGTAAATAGACTTTTGTAAAATAATCTTCAGAGGATTTGGTTTTGGGTGGAGTAGCTATATTAAGTAATGTACAGTAAAACAGAGTCTTTACTGGCTTATAGTATGTCCTTAATCTATTAATTATTAAGGTTAAAGTATATAGTTGGATTAACTGAAATTGTCAGTCCTGTTTGTACAGATGAGTTATACATGTGAATCTTTTAGATATAAATAGAACTTGTCACTGTGGATGCTACCTGTGTGACAGAGTTTGCCAATTTTAAGCCTCACTTTGATCTGAATCTGCTATTTAAGAGTTGTTAATGATGCCAGGATATTTACAATGTGTGCCAGTTTGGAAGCTATTCAAATAATGGATCTGTTACTTTCTTCTTTTGCTTGAGTAAGAATTCACCAATTGCTCTTTCTTAATCTCCAGAGTAACAATTGCTTTCTCTCAAAAATAATTACAGACAAGACTGATCTAGGATGAAAAATAAAGCATGTAACAAATGATTAATCTTCTCAACTTTTATTAAAGAGCAATGCAAGAAGGGAGTTGTAATTATTCCTTATTCTGCCTCCTTACACTTGCTGATGATTTACTTTCCGCACTGGACATTTTTGATTCATTGTACTTTGTCACAGTTGATACCACTTATGATTTTTTTTCTAGTATGGCAAAATTAAAGTTGAGCCCCTTTTTCTTTAGCATCTGTAACAGTATGTTGTTGAATAGCTTTCTTCATACCGTGTCAGGGTAATGGTGGAGGTAAGTTCATCTCTCAAACCACAGGTTTGCAGTATATGGAAATTTGCATTAGAAAACAAAAAATCTCTTTTCACTCTTTCTATGAAGGATGACAGCATGGATGAGAAACCACTGAAAATGAGAGGGAGAGACTCTTCTGAGAGGAAGCGGAAACGAAAGCTGGAGAGAGCAGAGCAGTTCTTTGGAGATATGAAGCAAAAATCTAAAGAGCTGAAAAAACTGGAAAAACCCAAGAAAAAGAAGCTAAAACTCACCATGGATAAGACAAAGGAGCTAAACAAGCTAGCAAAGAAACTAGCTAAGGAAGAGGAGCGAAAGAAGAAGCGAGAGAAGACAGTTGTCACAAAGGTGGAACTAGCAAAGGAGAGCACAGAGAAAAAAAGAGAGAAGAAGGTTCTAGATATTCCTTCTAAGTATGACTGGTCAGGAGCGGAAGAGTCGGATGATGAGAATGCTGTATGTGCTGCACAGAACTGCCAGAGGCCCTGCAAGGACAAAGTGAGTTTTCACTTACCTGTCATAGGCAATTCCATGCAAAGTCTAAAACCCCAGTGTAATTTAATAATTAGGTTGAACAGCATAAGCAACAAAAGTGGTATGATAGAAGTGAGAGAGGATTGAGTAGTACTTGGTTAGGTACACAGATGTAGTAGATAAAACTATAGAACTTCCTTATTCTCTTAGGTACTTTAAAACAGGAGAAGGTGGAAAATTAGAATCTGGGAAAAGGTACTCTGTCTTGGTTGGGAAGTTTAACCTGTTCAAGCTATTTAATTTTTTGCTAGCTATGTGCAACATGCACTGGCTGATTCAGAGGATTAATTCTTTGACTCAGCTAGAAATGTTCCTGACTTCAGTGTGTTTCTGAACAGAAGTGGGATGTGCGATGTTCTTAAATGAAATAAATTTTCTGTATTTCTTGCCTACAGCCTGTGAACAGTGATGCTGCAGGCTGGGGGACCTACAAACTGCATTGCTTCATACTTCTTGTTGGAGATAAATAATCAGTGATTTTAGACTTGATTGGATTATTACAAAAGAAACTTGATCTACCTCTCTCTGTGGTACTGCCTGATTGTCAGCTTTTAACATGGACTAATTTATGGTCAAAAATTTTTTTTTCAGAATGTTTATTTTCTGCTTTTTAGAAAGAAGGAAAAAACCACTCCCAGTAGTAACTGTGGGATTGACACTGTACTGCACTGGCTTGCACAAGAGAGAGTAGGGACAACTACAAATACCAAGAACTTTTATTTCTTGTTTCGCAAAATTGAAACATAAAATTCAAGTGTTCATTAGAACATTTAAAAAGACCAGTTAAAAGACCAATTTTGAAGTCTTAGACCAAGTTTAGAAATTACACTCAATCACTCAAAAGATGATACAATCTTTGTACCACTGTTCTCTTTACTTCACAGACGATAATTAGCTTATATTAGTACATTTTTACAGAAATTGAGATTGCAAGAGGGAGGAGAGTGCCTTTAAATTCCTATTACAAAGAAGGTTGTACTAAATTTATCAAACTGCCATAAGTGAAACTGGTTGTATAATCAAAGCTTTTAACGGAATGACTGTCTTGCCATAAGGTTGGATGTATTTTTGTACATTCAACAGGTGAATGCCATACAAGCAAAAAATGGCAGATACAGGAATGTAATGACTGAAGCTTCAGCTGTTAGTGTCCATTACTAGTCACTTTTAAAAATTTGTTCAGGAGCAGTTTTCTGACAAGCTAAAGTAAAATCTTGAGCTGATAATATTTCTTCATTTTAGATAGGTTGCCACTACTGTTATTTTTGTAATATATTTCCATTGTCACGTTCCCCTGCAAGGTGAAGGCAGAACTACAGCAGTAACAATTTTTATAGCTGTACCAGTGCATGCCATTAAAATTAAGAGTCTGTGTTCCTTATCCTGCAGATCTCAGTTTCTGCCCACTGACTCAAATTAACATGTACTTTTACTCGGGGAACTACAGAAATCTAATATTCATCTTTTTTCCTTCCTAGGTTTTAATTTAGTTTTTATGCCTTTTCTTAATTGTTCTATAGCAAGTTCAGCTCAAAGTTTGAAATACTTTAGCTTAAATGTTCTGACACTTTGGAGTTAGAGTTTGTGTGTGTTTTTTTGGCATTTGGTGGCCAGCTGTATACTCAATATCTAACTGGTAGAAAAGTATTAAAGCTGCTGATGTCATGTGGCTTTTTATTAGCCAAAAGCAGTAATCAAGTCCTTTCGCTTTCTGTATTTTTTAAGTTGCAAAAGCTACTATTTGATAACATGGTCTAAGGGGATATATATAATTTAGGATGTGTATTTGTAGACTCAATTATTCTGAAGTAACTGTCCCTGAGCACGCTCCTATTTTAAATGTGTTCTCGCGTAACCTGTCTTTCATTTGAGGAGAGCTGAGTGTCATCTTCCTCAACAGTAGTAGTGTGTGTTTGTGGTGTTGTGGTCTAAGGATGCAAGAGGGGCAAGGTTTGTTGGAAGAGTGTTACTTTTTATTAAACTGAAGCGGCTTGTTAAAACAAGCTCTATAAGGCCTTAATTTGTGCCCAAAAGCTTTTGTGTTCTAGGTGTATCAGGTGGGTTTAATAGAAGATATTTTCTTCATAGAAACTATCCCTATCTGTCTTTCCTTGTAATGTGCTATGTGTTGCTGATCTGATCTCTTGCAGGTGGATTGGGTGCAGTGTGATGGTGGCTGCGATGAGTGGTTTCATCAAGTTTGTGTTGGTGTCTCTCCAGAAATGGCTGAGAATGAGGATTACATCTGTATAAACTGTGCAAAGAAGCCAATGCAGGGACCAAGTAGCCCTGCTCATGCACCACCTCCTCCATTCTTATTGAGCTACAAACTACCAATGGAAGATCTTAAGGAGACAAGTTAGCAACTACTCGATGTTTGGAACTTTTTGGGAAACGGACCACTGAAACCCTTCAGAAAGAGAGGGTTTGAAGCTAATGTAGCCACTGAGCTTCACTTCCAAGGATGTACAGACCTGCAGCAGAGTTGGTCCCTTCCTTACAGCTGGCTTCCTTCATACAATGAGGACGTCAAGGCACAGTGGTACCAACTCATCTATGCAGCCACCACCTGATTAGGAGTTCCAGCTAGTGTTTTCTGACTCGAGTATTTCCATCTTTGAGTGTGGCTGTTGCTCTTGGAGACTGAGCAAACCCAAGGCTGTTAGATTAGACACTTCAGGGTGTTAGAAGTACATGTTGGCAGTGGAGCTGGCCTGGAATTGGTGGGCATAGGCTGGAGCTTTTAGGCCTACCAGGTTACCCTAAGGAGGTGACTTTGTAAGTTATCTTTTGCCTCCCCATGCCAACCCATGAGTAGGGCAATGTCTTGGGAGAGTTAAGTTGCCTCCATATCCAGGCAGCTAACACTACACTATAAGGATGGGAGCAAGTGGATGAATTTCTTTTAATTTCTCTTTTGTAGCTAAAGGGCAGAGGAGCTCATGATCTCAGAAATCAGCAAAGGTTCTGTTTACCAAAAAAGAAACCCAACTCTACTCCACTAGGCAAAATTTTTTCCTTAGTGGGGAACAGCTGATCTTCCTGTCCTGAGGAGGGCCAGAAAACCTTGATGAAGATGTCTAGCTAGACCAGAGCTTGGGAAAAGCAGAGTGCTTCCCTTTCCACAGGGCTGCCCTCTCCTGTTCTAGGCTTTGCTTAGAATTCTGCACTCCTGCACATTAAAGTTGTCTCACGCAGGATGGAGCTGGCAAGGAGGTACAGCACCCAGGGCACCAGCTTCTGTGATCTGTACCCAGGGATGGGAAGGAAAGAAGACAGCCCACTTACCTCAGAGGTTACACTGACATGTGCTTCTGTGAAAAGTTTCACTCACAACTATTTCCAGTATCACCAGGCTACGGGCATGGCCTCAAGCGATACCAGCAAGCAGTCTGCAGATACTGTTCGCAGCGCAAATCCCCCTCCCTGCTGGCTTTGCTGGATGTGTACCAGTGTACAATCAGCAACAGTTCTTGTTTGAAGTTGCCCCTGGCTTTGCCAGAGGACCAGAGGGCTTGGGGTCATCCTGGGTGACAGTTGTTTTAGTAAATCCATTTTTAAAGAAGGACTTGTTTTTACTTTTTTCTAAATGTCTCAGACTACTGACTTGTTCTATAAATAGATTATTTTTCTTTGATTTTTTTATACTTACCACTGTTAACCAGCAGCACAGACAGAGGTTCACAAAGCAAAAACCTGCCCGTGGGCTTGGGTTTTTTTACTCCATTCCTTCCTTGTAGTACAAGGAATTAGCAGTTACCTTCCCCATTCTAGCTTGACCAGCTGCCTGTGTTTAAATAGGTAAATACATTTCATGTGCTACCTTTGTGTTTGGGTTTGTTCCTATTAGTGGGGCATCTGGGCCTTAATGACTCCAGTGGATGCTGGCTTTGTGTATGTGAATGTCTGAAGCCAGCCACTGGGCTGTCTTGTCCCCCTCTCCACTCGCTCCCTATTGTGTTTCCATTCTTCTGCAGTTCTAGGAGTGTTGTAAGTAGTGTCCAGTCTTACTAGGAGCTGGATTGGGATTTAAAGAAACATTGACAAAAACAAAAGTGTTCTGTCTTGACTGTTCTGTGTCCCTTCTCTTGTTCTCTAATATTTGGAAGTTTATTTATCTGGCAGAATTATCCATCCAAAAAAAAATTCAGCTCAGGTAGACGAACTTTATTGGTTTGTTTTATTTGTGCCTGCTACCTGGGAAGAGGAAGATGTGCAAAAGAAAAAGAACTAAGATGGAGGGCAGAAGATACAGGGTCTTGGGAGCTTTGAGTGCAAATTGGGCACAGACTTCTAATTCCTGCTCCTTAAGACTGATATGGTGTTAAAAGCAAAAGCAAGCTGTGGTTAAGCATGTGGCTGAACGGGCACCCTAGCAAACTTAAGAGTATTATTTGTTTACTTATTTATGAAGGAGTCTATGCTATAGCTAGACGTACCCTCCTTTTGCCTCCAGTTACATTTTTTTTCTTCTCAATGTATGCTTAGTTTTGGTAAACTGGTTTAAACAGATGTTACTTTCCTTCAAGCTTTAACTGATGGTACTACATAAATGTTTCCCTATATGGAGTGGATAGACTATCTGTCACAGATGTTTTAATCGTTCCAGAAGTAGACTAGTACAAGATTTCTTAAAGAATCCCAGTGTTCTGTATTCTTTCCTGACTCCTAGAATCGTGACACAACAGGGAAAATATGGTTAGCACATCTTGTTAGCCACTGAGCATATCCTCTTAACCATTCCTACATTCTCTGTTGTGATAAAGTCATTGTTATATGTAATTACCATCAACTGGAAAAGAGATCTTTTAGTAAATCTGCATTGAATGTTCCTGTTTCTCTGAGTAGAAGGTGTGGTGGAGAATGTTAACAGCAGCACTAGTTGGAAGGAGAAGGAAACAAACAGCTATACGATGGCAATGGTCAATCATTCTGCTTATAACAAGCATAGAAAAGAGTAAACAACAGAAAAATGTGCAAATTATGTGCAAAAGGTCACATTTTTAGTAGCTCTTTTTCATATTATCAAATGGAGAGGCTCTTTATTACACTGTCGAAAGGAGGTTGCCACACTTTCTAGTTACGGATGTCTCATCTGCTTTTGGGTAAGGTGTTCATAAACAGAAGACCATTATTAGCTTTACATCTTACTGTTTAAGCTTATTTTTTAAGAGCATAATTCCTATCAAATGATTGCTAATAGTATGAACTTACAAATAAATGTTAACTTTTGGAAAAATCTGTAGATATGTAGTTAGTGGTTGAAAAACCTAAAGCTACAGCTGTGGTATTGTCTCCAGATCTTAGGGTTTTGAATTTTTATAAGAATCATATGCAAAGAAGCAAGCAAGTTAAGCTAAGGAATTAATTTTCTTATGGGTCTGCTACAGCTGTAGGAAAAAATCTCTCAAGCTTTGGGGACAAAGTCTCAGTATGCACAAAATCTTAGCTCGTGTGTATCTAGAAAGGTACATGTCTCAATGCTATATTCTACAAAGGATACTAGCCACTCTTCATGTTATTTCTCTTCCTGTGTCTGACATAAAAGGTCAAAGAAATTACCTGAGCTGTTGTGAGGAACTAAAAATGGCCAAGACTTGAGTTGTGTATCTTATCCAAACCATGAGGTTTCAAGCGGGTTTTTTTTGAGAATGAGGGCCTGGAATTGGGTAGCTTTACTTGCATAGAGATAAACGTCACTCCTGAACTTCAGTATCGTTACATTTAGGATTTATGCTTTTGACAGATCGTCTGTAGCTGAATGCTTGTACAGCCTGGACTATTTGATAATGAGGGCTTAAGGTAAGACTGATGATATTATGGAAATTATTTTAAGTTATTTGACTACAGTCACACAGCATAAGATAACAAATAGATGTCTGTGTGGTTGTTAGCCACGCTGTGAAATTTGTATTGATCTTTTCAGTTTTTAGAATCATAGAGTAATTTAGGTTGGGGGGACTTCTGGAGGTCATCTGGGTCAACCTCCTGACCAAAGCAGGGCTGACTTTGAAAGTAGGTCAAGTTTTTCAGGACTGTGTCCAGTCAAGTTTTAAGTATTTCCAGGGATGGGCATTCAACAACCTCTCTGGCTTCCTGTTCCAGTTTTGTAGCATCTTCAGTGCAAACTTTGGTCTAATGTACAGTCAGAGATTCACTTGCTGTAGCTTGCCTGTTGCTTCTTGAAGAGTCTGGCTCCGTATTTGCTGTAACCATCCATTAGGTGGTTGAAGACTGCAGGTCCTGCAGCCTTAATTTCCAAGCTGAACAAACCCAGCTTACCTTCCCTTGAGCCATGTCATGAGCTGCAGCCTTCTAACAATCTTGGTGGTCCTCAGCTGGACTTGTTGCACGTTTGTCAGTGTCTGATTTTGTACTGAGGAGCCTAAAACTGGATATGTTACTCCAGATGCAGCTTGCAAGTGTTGAATACGGGGGAAAAATAACTCCCTTTAATGTGCTGGCTGTGCTTTTACTGTGCAGCCTGGTACAGGCTTGGCCTTTATAGCTGCAAGGGGGCACATAGCTGACTCCTACTCATTGTGTCTGCTGTTAGCCCCAGGTCCCTTAGTTTATTATTTCTCAAGTGCAGGACTGATGAACTTAAACTTTCCATCAGCGTGTCACTCCAAGATCTAACTGAATGGGAGCCCTCTCCTCCCATGTTTTGGATTGCCCTGTTCCTGTCCCCCACCAACATTGTTTGGTGTCATCTGCAAAGTTGAGTGTGCTCTATCCCATAACCCAGGTGGGTAAGACTTAAAATAGTAGTGTCCAGTACCAGCCCCTGAGGTACTGCACTTGCAGCTGGCCACCTTCTAGATTTCAAATCGTTGACTACTAAAGTCTGAGCACAGCAATCCACCCCATTTTTCACCCCCACTGTAGGCTGTCCATCCACTCTGTAAGTGTCCTTTTGCTGTAAGTCAGGGTAAGCATCCACTGCTCTCCCGTTGTCCGCAGGGTGCATCACAGAAGGCAACCAGACTGGGCTAAGATTATAGTGATGACTATTACCAGTCACCTTATCCCTCATGGACCTGGATGTGGCTTTGAGGAAGATTTGTTCCATAATCTTCCCAGGGTCCAGGGTGAGGCTAGCTGCCCTGTAGTTCCCCTCACCCTCCTCGTTTTCTCCTCTTCGTTGAATGGGCATGATGGGGCATGATGTGCAGAGGGGTTCATCACAATCCATCAAGAAAACAATCTTCCATACAATTTTCCTAGGCTTTGTTCATCCTTGTGGCGTGTAAGATTTGAAGGAAAAAAACAATGTATTTGAATTATTGTTTGTAAGATGCATGGAAAACTAAATGTCAGAACCAAGCTTCTTCAAGTGCTGCTCATACCTAAACTCCATGTGGGCTAGTGAGCAATTATGTCAGTCCCATACACGCAGATACAAGTCTAAGCTGGTCAGGTTGAATTCAATGTGATTGATGCATGGTCTGTACAGAGTTCTTCACACTGGAAGAAAGGCATCATAGGAATGAGCATGAACAGGGGCATCTAATCTTCTAGGAGAAATGGAACAGTCTACAGCTTTGTTCGTTCAACAGTAGTCTGTTTAGTAGGCAGCCATCCAAGGATAGCTATCACCTTTATTTTGGGTTGTTCTAATAACGGTTATTAGAATAAGCACAGCACAGAGTCGTAGCAAAGTAATGTAAAAAGTATTCAGGTATTCATCAATTGCTTATCAGATGTGCCTTACTGTCATTCTAGGTAAATGTTGCATACCCTTAAAAATAATGACTGGTTTAAAGAACCGCTGTATGTTGGGAATGAAGGATTTGAAAAAGGTGGGAAAAGTTTCTTGAAATAATTCCTGAAATCACTGTTAATGCCTCTGTAAGAAGTTGAGAACTGTCATCTGCTAAAAGCAAGATTTGAGGCTTCCTTGAGTTAGATGAAAATGAAAAGCAGGGAACTCCTTCAAATCCTCTCCAGCTGCAGTCACTAAGAATGTGTTTGGTCAGCCTGCCTGAACCAAACAGGAACTCTGCTTGGACCACCGAGGCAGTGGGGAGATGCAATAAATCCAGTCCTTATCAAAATTCTAGCCACGCTGGCTTTGGGAGGGTGATAAATGCATAGGACAGCTGGAAACTGCACAGCAAGACACTGAGAGCATTGAGCCTTATGTAATGAGATGGCTTGGTACAAATGAATGTTAAGTTGCAAGGTAAAGGCAATGAAAGTAGCAAGGATTTATTGAAAAACAGAAATATTTGTAAGGAGACATGCTCTGAATGCCTTTGAAACAAAAGTTCTGCTGCAGTGAATAGTTTTAGTCCTAGATGGGGCATTGTGTCTCAATTGGAGGCTTTTCAGAGACCAATTTTTGGCAGTCTGTATATCACCCCCAACCCCTCAAAAAAAAAAAAAAAAAGCTGTTTAAAGCCAAGTGCCAGAGGGAACTGCTGTGGGTATTAATATCTGAGGAGAGCAGCCATCTCTGAACACGCAGGTCCTGAGGCCATTGTCACTAGCCAGCCTGGCATCTGCTTTTAAGGGATGGGTGATGTGCCAGCAGATCGAACTGCTGCATCTGTTTCCAGGTTGATGCAGTCTGTGCTCAGTTTTGCAGCAACTCAAGTCACCCACCAGGCAATGGGCACACTGTGTTGCTCTGTAGGGAAATAAGGTGTTCGCTACTGCTGTTCTATGACAAATCCAAGTTATGAATTTGAGAAATAGCTCAGATTTTCATGGGATATGAGTAGCACATTCTGTTTACTTCTGTCAGCTAATGGTTTAACTTTTCCCTTTATACAGCTGGAAATTTAGTTAGCCAGGTGTTGTGTGTGTCCCTACAATGGCATTATCAGAGCAAAATACTGTAAAGATCAAAATCTAGACATTATCAGTGTATTGATAGTGCTGCATTCCATTATTTCCTTGCCAGCTTTCCTGGTAGTCTCTTATGCAGGAGGGAGGCAGGTGATAGATGCATTAGCTCTGCCTAGAAACTTTCTTGGGAGACATAATTGCTGCTCACCAGTGTCTGAGAATACCTGGTAAAGAAGTGGAATCATCTGGTAGCAACCCTGCCTAATGCTGAGGAACCCCCAGGTGAGTGTGTGGTACTTCTACTCTTCACCTGTTGCTAGAAGGTGGTGATCTACTGGTGCAGCTGCAAACCATTATCCAGGTTTGTATCCATACTGGTAAGGTTTAAAGACAGCTGGGTTGCTTGTTTTCTAGGCATTGCCTCACACCATGCCTTTTCTATAGATTTTAACCAAGATGGGCAGATTGTCAGTCCTGGCTACTCTTTTTCACAATTACTGTTATATGAAAGGAGACTGTGGAGTAGCTTGCCAGAGGGAAACCAGAGTCTTTGCACTGAGGGGTGGACAGGCTTCCTCGTAATCAACATGTGTCTGGAGTGCCTACTGAATGTGGAGGGAAGAAGCTGATGTAGTCCAGCACTGATGCCCTAATCCATGGACTATCACTCGCCATGTCTGCAGGGAATGTAGGTGCAGAAGAAAGTGGATTTTAAGTGGTTTTCAGAAGAATGAAGGGGTTTAGGAGAGTGCTTCCTATGATGTTTATGATACTTTAGTGGCCTTTCATATCTCCAGTATTTTTGCAAGCTTCCTTAGTTAGAAGGGAATGGATGGCAGGTTGTGAATTAGATAGTAAAGATGCAATATGGTACTCTGAAAGGGTCCTGCCCTGTTCCTGAACGTGCATGTGTGCACAGGGAATTGAAGGCTGGAACACTGATTTCCCCTGGCTTCTGGTAGGAATACATTTGGAATGGTCACACCCCAGGATTTAGGGGTGTTAGAAAATTAGAGAATATACAAAACTGAACAAATAACAAATAATGGAAGATTGTACAGCAACAGAAAAGCTATTTACAAGTTAAAGGTTGGTTTGGTTTTTTTCTTTTTTCTTGCTGAATAAGGCAATTCTAGGAAGCTGATGTGTCAGATTCCTGTTTGGAGCAGAAAGCAAGCACTTTGTTTTGTTTTGTTTGGTAACTCCTCTTTACAGAGTGTGCAGAGACTGCTGCTGCACAAGCAACACCTGAGATTTCTGCAAAAAGAAACTTGCTTTGTCCTAAGAAACAGCTGTTCTAAGTCCCTGTTTGTCTCTTGGCTCCAGTGATCTCAAAGAAACACAACTGCTTCATGTGCTTTTTGCTTTCTTCCCTGGGGCCTTCCTATTATACCTTGGGAAATTCCTGCTCTGAGGGAAGTGAGGCCAAAGGAAATCTCGACAAATTCCCTTTGCAGGCTCTTTTTGCTTCTCCCCAGCTGCTTTCCCTTTCCAGCAGGGGAGACCTCACCTTCCACCCTTCTAGGGCTGTGGGCTGCCGGTCTTCCCAGAGAAACTGTGAGACTGCAAACTGCCTCTCCGGAGCTTTTCCTACCTTACAGCTCAGTATTTCCTTACCCCACCGCAGAGAAGCGTGGAGCTGTCATTCTCCACCTCCAAGCCAGAGCATCCTCCATGCAGGTTAGCACCTTGCTGCTGTCCTGTCAGCCCTGGCTGATCCTCCAGTTCTCAACCAGCCGGTTGCTGGAAGCAGAAAGGTTCTGTGGGAGCTTGGGAGTGGTGCAGGGGCATGTGCATCTTCAGACTACTTTTGACAGTGGCTGTGAGCAACTACCTGTGCTGCTGCAGTCCATGGGTTGTGTGGGGCATTGGTTGGGTTCCTCACTGTGGCTGCATGGACAGAACCCAGTTTTATCTCTCCAGTAAGTTCCTGTCTCCTGAAGTGCTGCTATCCTCTGTCTTTCCTCCTCAGTGAGCTGAGTGCTATGTCCATGTCCATTAGCATCGTTAGGACCAGATTTGGACTGCAGTTAAAAAGGGCTGTTTTCTGTTTTGCTCTGATGTAAATCCACAGCCTCTGTTCTAGCAGTATGGTGTATGCTGGTACTGCTACACAGTTCAAGCATTGCTGTAGGAAACTTGCAGAGTAAATAATATCAAAGACTAGTCTCATTTTCCCCCAAGAACCCAGTTATGGTGAATACCAAGCTTAAAGGTATAACTGGCTCCATATTTTTAATTATTTCCCCCATCTGGACACATCACCATGGATGCTTGTCAGCTGATTGGCAAGCAGTACCTGACCCTCTGCCTTAGCTTGCAGTGGCCAGGAGTGAAGTGTCTTCTATCAAAAAGAGTGGTGATACTCTGAGCCTGCGTGGCTGAAGGAAAGTAATTAATGTTCATGATGGAAATACCTTGTGGTTTTGTGTGTTTCTCTCTCTGACCTCTTGGTCAGGTCAGCCCCTGTATGTTTTATTTCAGATGGCTATCAGTATTTGAATTCATGGTGGCAAGAGGGTTACGTGGCTTGGAATTTGGTATTCAACAGTGACAGACTGAAGCACATGAGCAGCAGTACCCCTTTCATTCCCTCTGGAGAAGGCTGCTCTCAAGCAATGCCAAGAAGCTACCTACTCCATGTAGCATGTGGCTTTGCTAATAGCTCTGTGCCTAGTGCCTGGGCACCAAGCCGCTGCTCCACTGCTATTCCTCCTCTTGATGGGAAGGGTTAGCTTTCTTCAGACATCAGCTGGATCTAATTTGAGGCTTAGCTTTTTCATCTCTGGCACTCATCAATAGAAAAACTTAAGGCAATCTGCCTTAAGTTATCAAAACTCGCAAATGACTCTTTACCTAAATTTCTGAGGAAAAAATGTCTAAACCTGAAAGGGAGAGACTCGGTGCCATGATGTGTTGCAACTGACCACCAGAACAGGAATGACTTGTAGACAGGAGATCAGCCTCGGTGTGAATCTTGCTTCAGGCGGAATCCCATCCGTCTAGGAAGATGACTAAAGGCTCTAGGTCGTGCTTGTGTTATGTCTCAAATCCCCACCACGCACTGAACCAGTTCAGTAGATGAGTGGTAGGGAGCACATTTCCAGTATGTGAGCTCCTTATTAATCTGGCTGCAGAAGTAACTCAGTACTCTGAGTGTCTACCTATGCTACCTTGCAGGGCAGCCGAGGGGAAGGTTAGAGAAGACGGGCAGCACAGGTCCCTCCGATTCCTCCTTCCCTGCCTCAGGCTGCCGGCGCCTGCGGAAGCAAAACAAGAGACACGAGCCACTCGCGATGAGCAGCAGTTGGGAGTGGATGCGCTCTGTGGTGATCGCAGCGACGCTCTGCAGAGCCTTGTGGGGTGCCTGGGACTGAGCGGCATTTCAGGGGTGGGCTCTGGACTCCCAGGGGGTGCTTCTCCAAGTACAGCATCCCTGTGCACTGTGCTGCCCCAGGAGCTCAGCTGGGGCACTTCTCATGCTGAGATGAGGGCTGACTGGGATGCTTTGAAGAGGTAATGCCTCCTGGCAATGCAGGAGCTTTCTAAAAATCTGCTATATTTCTGATTCTTGGAGGCTGGAAAAACTGAACCCATGTTTTATTTCTTACCGACATTTTTCAAAATGCTGAAGTTTTTCACTTTGTCATCTCTTACTTAGAAAACTTATTTCTGAGAGATTTTTTTAAAACTTTCTCTTATTCCGTCCACCCATGACTGACTATTGGATTTTCTCCCAGAATGGAAACTTTGTATTCTGAGTAGTTACCAGCACAGTAGGTCTCCTGAATTTAAAAGTATCCTTTTACTTTTTTTTAGAGTATGTAAATAAGCATGAACAGATGCTCTGAGAACACTGCCCAGACCTTGCCTGTTTAAAACCAGATTATGGGGTTTCTGTGAAAGAATCAGTTAAGTGGGTGCAACCCTGTCTCACCTCTGAGAAGAGCTTTTCTTTTTCCTGCCAGAGCATCCCTCTTCCAGGCAGACGGGCCACAGGGTCATCTAAAATCCCAGCCCTATCAGTGCCTTTGACTTAATTCTTTGTGCGGGTAAGGCTGTTTCAGATTTATCCTCTTCACCTCAGAGGAGTAAGGTGCGCAGAGCATAAGGAAAGACCATCATCCCGATGATCCCAATGTACAGTTTCTTCTCTACCCCCCTATCTACCCTGTACCTAATCAATCTGCTGATCTTACACTTCTCACTTCTGGGCCACTTAAGCAGTACTGCTATTGTTACTAGCCTGCAATTATGATTTCTTTTGGCATATCATTCTTGATATGAAAATGTCCTCTAATTAGCTTCTTGGCTGCAAGAACAAACTGGTGAGTTTTATTTTCTTGGTGCAAACTACCAATTTTCACATCAGGGAGCCGACGACTAGTCTTGGGAAGGGTGGTGTTCCTACTCTCTCCCTAAAATGTGCTCAGGCTCCATTCCCACAGTTACTCTGCAAGGGTTTGTTCAGGCTGCCCAGCTGCTGGCGAAGTGGAACTAGGGAGGAGCCCTGAAGGAACTGGTGGTACCTGATGGAGTTGGAAGGAAAGCAGAAGGAGATGCTAAAAAGATTGAAGACTCCAGACTTGGGAGTCTTGGCTTGTTGCTCGACTCTTGTTTATATTATATATTATATTATAAGCATATATATAGGTATCCATACATAAGTGCTTATAACTGCATAATCTTGCAGTGCTTTTGGTTTTGTCCATAAATGAAGCGGAGACGCTTTTGAATTCTGAGCAGAAAAAACCCTGTTCCTTGTTCATGTGTGCAAAGGGCCAGAGTGTTGAGACAGCTACTAAGCAGAAGTGAAAGCAGAGGTAAGATGCGAAGCACTGCAGATCTGCCCGCCTGGGCACTCCTGCTGCGCTTGTGCATGCAATAAAAATGCCTGCACATTCCTGCCTTAGTCTTGGGTTTGCTGTTCCAGACGGGCAAGTGCACACCCAAGAAGAACTGCTGTTTCCATCCTGTTCTGGGGAGGAAACCACTGGCACGGGACGTAGCTGAGACGGTGGCGATGGGAATCAGCAGCTCCGTTCCTGCCCCTCCCTTACGTGGCTGGGAGTTCACATTATGGCCAAAGCAGGTCTGGGGCACAGTCCTTTTGGTCTCAACTTATCTCCCATATGCTCTACCGCTTTTGACCTTTGATCGGAGGTGCATAGAGAGGGACTCGCCAGCATGCTGTCAGCCTGTGCACTGAGCACAGTGCAAGCATCACGCTTAGCTTCTGCAGGCAGAGGAGCAGGGGGTACAGCAGTGATATCTGCAGACGAGGGTTCTCCAGTGCTGTACTCACTGTGAGCATGCCGTCCTGCATTCAAGCTGGTTCCTGAGCTCTGGCTAGCACAGGACCGTCATCTGTTTATCTCCTGTATGCAGAGTATGGTGTCCACAGTCGTATCTTGCCCCACAAACAGCCTGGGCACAAAAGTGAGGCCTCCGCTGCTCTGCAGGCTTCTGGTGGGGACAGGGGTTTTCTTGCCTTGGGATGCTGGTCGTTTGGGTTGTTATTTGGAAGTGGGTATTTGCTAGGGATGCTGCGTCTGAATGAGGCTGTCCAAATGGCTGCATTAAGATCATCTGGCTGCAGGCTCTTGCAATGGCTTTTGGCTTCTGCCACTGTAGTTTCAAAATATGTGTGTCTTTCTGGGAGGGAACTTAGTGGCTCAAGCAGGAGTCAATCCTTTGTGCTTACTTTGGCTTCTTTCTCTGCTGAGCAATCTCCAGGTTCCTGTAATGTGCCAGCCAGTATCAGCCTCTATTTATCCCCTTTCTGTGTGTATTTATGACAATTTTGCTTGCTGCAGCCGTGGTCACTTAAGCTGAATAGCATTTTCAGGCTGAAAAGGCCAGTAGCAGGGTGGTTATCAGATAGAGGAAAAGCATCGTATTTGCTCTGGCCTTTGGTTCCCAGATAATATAACGGCGAATTGTGTTCCTGGAAGCTGGGAGGTGGCTTGCAAGATTACACGGCCCCGAAACGCATGGAGGCAGTTTGTCACGTGTGACAGAGGAGCAGAGGGGGAGGTGGAAGTGGGGACCGTAGCTGCTCTTGGTGCTCAGCGAAGGTCAGATGCGGCTGATGGCTTCTTTGCATTGGGAATGCTGAAGCAGCAGCAGCAATTGTGCCCTGGCTGCTCTCTTAAAAGCGCTTTGGTGGGTTAGGAGCATAAGTTCATCTAAAAGTCGCTGCTACTTGCAGAGCAGTAAGAGATTGTGCATGTCTCCCAGTAACCATTTCCTTCTCTTTTCCCCTCATCATGCCTCTAAGTGTGTGCCTTTGAATGTTTCCTCCTTTTAGGTTTGAATTGCCTCTCGAGGTGGCTGGGTGCTCTGGAGGAGAGAAATCTAATTAACACTCGTTCCCTGCTCAGCTGGACATAGACATGAAGCAAGACCAGACCTGGGAGTAGGTTGTGTGGTTCCTACTAGAGCACACAGGGCCAGAGCTCCTGTGTGCAGGCTGTGCAGGATGTGGTGGGCTGGGGCCAGTTCTTGTGCACGTCTGACCCAGAAAATGTTGAAGTACCTCATTATCTCCAGAGGAAGCTCGTTCCAGGCTTGCTTTGTTTGGCCTATGAGCACTTCCCCAGGAACACAGCTTCAGCTGCTGGTAGAAGACTGGGACCAAGCTGAAGACACAAATCTTGGCAAATGTTGTAAGGTAAAGAGAAAGATAAGCAAAATGCAACATAAATTTCCAGAGAGAGGAGTCAATAGCCTTTAGGATCAGGATTTTCCAGCCCTCATCCTGGCTGAGGTGGGAGGTACACTGACAGAGAGCCCCCTGGTTCAGCACTCTTGATCTTTTCCAAAACGGGCATTGGGAAGAAGTGGCGAAGCCCGCCGTGCCCCACTTGTGCCCCGTGCAGCGGCGCTGTGCTGCTCTGCACCAGCAAAGGCAGCTTGGCAGCCTGCCTGGACCTGGAAGCTGCTTCAGGACCCGCTCGGGGAGGCATCGCTGCAGCGCAGGCTGTCCCAATAAACGGCGGGTCATGGTCTGGCCGCCTGGGATTGGGCTGGGAGGAGCGCGGCTGCTCCGGCTGGCACCGTCTTCAGCCCTGTGCTCTGGGTGGTTACTAAATAGGCAGCCTCCCATTTCATCCCTCTGGCAGGGGAGACCACCTGCAAAATAACCCCTTTGTGCCATCCTGGGGGGTGGCATGGGAGCGATGCACGGGGGACGGGCGCCAGCATCAGCTCTGCCACGTGCCAGCACTTGCGGCATTGGGAGGAAGATTGGCTGCAGCCACCGGTGAGGTTCAGCTCACACAACTCCAGGTGGCACATGCTGCTGCAAAAGCCCTTCCCTGGTGTTCTCCTTACTTATATAAATAAAATATTCTCCTTATTCATATAAATATATGTGTGTGTATCTATCCAAATCTTTTTAAATGGCATTATCTCAGTAGATCTCAGGATGAAATTGTTTTTCTGCCACTACAGTGTGCATGTTATCTAGGCTTGTTCCTTTTTTTTTTTTTAAAGATTCACATTCTTCCATCTCTCTTATTTGTTTCTTGCAAATCTGTTTCCTAAGGTTTTGTTTCCAACCGTCCCTGTTCTTCCACTTGGCTTAGGTATGGTTACAGACTCAAAATCTTAGGCATCAAGATTTCATCCTTTGCGTTTTTCCCTTTAGGTTTTCATTGCTTCTCACAGGCTGATTAAAAACCCTCCCAGTTTCTTTGCTTTCTGCAGTTTCAAAAATGTGTATTGAAAACATCTTTTTCTGTAGTCTTAACTGATCCTTTGTAATATTTGTTGGTTCTCTTCCTATCTTCAGTAAAAAGATTGATTATTTTTTTTTTAATCTCTCAAATAACATCTCCCAAAACCATATGGACTTTTTCTTGTTTCACCCCAGAAGATGCGTAAAGTGATTTTTTACATTAAATGTGCTTCGCTCAGGATTTTCCAGCTTGCTTTTGCACTCGTAGATTTAATATTTCCCCTTGCTGCTTATGTTTACACCGAACATTTGTTTTCATTTTCGACTTATTGTTGTGTTCAGCGCAGTCTTATCTTGCTGGGCAGAAGTCACATAGCTTGTAATTGATTACACAGTTTCCTATCATAGTCTATTAGTTCCTGCCAATTAGCTTGTCTTCTTGTTGATAAGATTATTGCCATCGGTGCGTGTAGTGATCGTGGTTATCCAGGAATATTTGAGCAGCAATGCTGATGTACACAATAGTTTTGAGAATCTCTAGAAATGTTTCCTTATTAAATCTCCCCTCTCCTTACCCCAATCTGTTGCACAAGGCAAGGTATTATTTGGCTTTGCTGTTGTGTTTTAATCCCTATATCCTTACCCTAACTATTTAACAACTACACTATTCAGAGTGAGATGGTTTCCGTGCAGGCATATTCTCTGCTTCTCACCATCTTGTGTAATTCCTCCTTTGGAGCATCTTCCCTGGCTTCCAGCAATCACTGATTTGAGGACCGGAGCTGACTGTCTTATTTGGACAATCCTGTTTAATCGCTGCTGTGGAGGAGCAGCCGATTGTGAATTTGCCTAGTTCCTTTCCAAACGATATTCTGTGGCAATGGCCATGGGTACCACATTTCATTAATTATGCACATTGAGAGGAAAAAGTATTTCCTTTTGTTCTAAGCTGAATATTTCATCAGATACCATTAGCTGTTGCACTATAAGATGTTGTGAATGATATATTCATCTTCTCTGTCTTTTCCTTGTTTCCTAGACCTCTGTTGTCAACCTCTTTTTATCCTAGGCATCTCTTCCCGAGAAGATGAGTTGTCGTGTATTTGATCACTCCTTGGTTGAGTCTGTTCTTTACCTCTGCCTGTCTCTCTTCCCTTTCCCTGTTTCTCCTATAGGATGTCCGGTGCTGTGTGGGTATACCATAGATTAATGTGGTGACACCGCAGTGTTTGCTGCTTCGCTCCTGTTGTTCTCATAATACCTTCTCAAACTGCCTGTATGTAGCTCAGCTTTTGCTGCTGATTTGCAGGCCTGATCCAAGGACACTGAACCCAAAAGCGTGATTTTTTTTTTTTTTGGTTGTTGTCTCTTGCCCCAGATATTCATCAACAGATGTAATAAAAATACTTTAAAACCTTGCCTCACTTACATCCTTGGACCATCACAGATGTAACACATCTACCATGAACAATATCCTGTTCTGTTTGCCTTTTTTATGGCCTCAAAGCGCAGAGCTGATGTTGTCAGGTAACTACCTGCAGTAATCCCAAGACCACCTTCCGGAGCAGCCACAGCTAATTTTGCAGCCCAGTGTTGCGTATGCACAACTGGGGCTGTTTTTCTCCCTGCTGTGTGATTTTTCATCTACTGCTTGATTGCCTGCTCCCATTGCAGCTTCTGGAGTGATGTCCTAGGATGGGGCAGTGCTGCTCCTGGGAAAGACCACTGGCAAAGTCCCTGTGTGTGAGTGAAGAGAGTTTGCAACCTGCTGAGTTTCCAAATGAAGCTGTTTTGGGCCCTTAGTAAGAAACAGCAGAGAGTTTAGCAGTTTATTTCCAGCTCAGAGCTCTGCTGCCCACGACTGCTCCTGGCCACCGTACAGCCCGGCTGCCCCCCTGGGCGCTGCGGGACAGGCTGCAACGCAGGACCTTGCCCTGTGCCCACCTCCTCCCTGCCAAGAGGAGACCCCGTGATGGGAATTCACCATGAATTTGTATTTCGTCTTACCTCTTCCCAGCAGGTCTCGGGGCTTTGGCTCCCTCAGGCAGGGCTGTGGAGGTACTTGTATGCGGTGGTCTCCCCTTTCTCCCATGTCTCCAGGGACAGCGTTGGGCAGAGAGATGATGGAGAATGGGAGCCAAGCGGTCCCTGGCCCGGGAGGGAGAGCGCTGGCGGAGGCGGTGTGAGTCCTTCTCACAGGCGGGGGGGAACGAGCCCCCTTGCACTGGCCATGAAATCAGTCATGTGTAGGTTTTTGTCCAGCCCTGGGGGGTGGGGGAAGGAATGTGGGTTGGGCGAAGTCTAGGATTACACCACTGCCGAATTTTTTCTTTCCACACTTTAAATAGCCAGCACCTTTCGGTCCTGCCTTCGCGTCTCCCGTCGGCTCGCGCCCCAACAGCGCCGTCCGCAAGGTAACACCTCTGCCCCTGTTTTCTTCTGCCCTGCTCCCCCCGCACCCACCCGGGTCTGCC
The DNA here is from genome assembly GCF_000737465.1 of Haliaeetus leucocephalus. Lineage (NCBI taxonomy): Eukaryota > Metazoa > Chordata > Aves > Accipitriformes > Accipitridae > Haliaeetus > Haliaeetus leucocephalus. The sequence goes on from NW_010972642.1 coordinate 6,762,685, forward strand.
TTGGATGAGAGGTCACGGTGTGCTTTCTGCCTGTTTAATAATTTTCTAGCGTGGAGGGGTCCTCCCAGTCCTTCCTTGCAGCCGCTGTCAAATGCCTGCCAGTGTTTCTTGCTCCTCTTCACGTCTCAAAGTGTTTTATAGGGGACTATGTTGGGGGAGGGGAGAGGTTGGAAGTGCTGCTTTGCCCTTTTTTTTTTTTCTCTCCCCAGACGGGGGAGAGTGTCATTTGCTGCCTTTTCCTGCTCTCCTGGCAAGGGAGTTGCAGGCGGGAATGAATGGCAATGTTAGGCTGAGGTTGGGGAGCTGCCTCTGCAGGGCCCGAGCAGCCTCGAGGGCTGGCACTGTGCAAAGGAAGGTGCCCTCCTTGGCACGAGGTCCTCAGCGATCCCAGCTTTGGCACCTGGTGTTGGTGGGAACCGCAGTCCTCACCCTTTGCCATGCGGGGCTCATCAGCCAGGAGGGCATCCTGCCCATGAGGAGCAGGGTCAAACACCCCTTAAGCCTCCTAAATGGCTGCAGTAGAGCTGATGCCACCCGTGCTGCCCACACCTATCTCCTCGCTGTGCCCTGAGCCACCAGCTGTGCACGAACAGTCACTTATGCTGTGCTCTGGCTTTCTTGGGAGGAGAGTTGTCCTCTCGGACATTTTTGCAGGAAAGTGGGACAGTGGGAGAGGTGTTCACCTACTCTGTGCTGATCTACTTCTCTTAGCAGAGATCTGTTTAGAGACGGGAGAAGCTCTTGCAGTGCCAAAGCTTCCTGAGAGCAGTACTGTGGGGAGCCTCTGCAGGCAATGGGCAGATGTTTGGAGGGGCAGACCCTGGGAGAGGAGAGATCCCAGGTGGCCATGGATCTGCACTATTTCTTTTCCTGCTATTAGAAGGACAGCACCATTCTGAAAAACCACCTTTTCTTGTAGCCTAGTAGCTTGCCAGCAGTGGTTGCCACCACCGAAAGCAAAAACTTGCTTCCTTCTTATTTCAGTTTTTCCTCTTCCCGCATCCAAGACTTCTGTGTGTTTTGTGGCTTTCATTGCGTGGTCTGTAAAACCAGACCTTGGTAAGCAGCAACAGGGGAGAAGAAAAACCCTTATAAAGTATCTTGTCAAGTATTTGATCCCAGTCTCATCCCCCTCCAGCCCTAAGTCTGTTCCCTGTACCTGCTGCAGTGGGAGCTCCAGCCTGGCTGAGCTGCTGGGTGTTCTGTGTAACTCTGCGCTTAGAGGATGGGCTTCCAGAAGCAGGAGTGTTTTGAGATGAGTCAGTTAAAAATAATGGAACCGATAGCGGCTTTGAAGGACTTGTTTTGGACTAAGCAATGAAAGCACATGTGTGCTCTCAGCACCTTGCTGCCAGCCAGAATCGGTACGAAGGGGCAAGAGAGGACATGCGTGTGTCCTTTCCCCTCTCTTGCCTCCTGTAGCCCAGATTTCTACCTCGTTGCATGGCTTGTGCTGAACATAACAAAGGAAACTCCTTCTGAAGGTGGGATGGATTACAGAGTCCCCGGCGCCGTCAGCAATGGCGAAACGGTGCCCGCACACCCTAGCATGGAAAAGGAGAAGGAGGAGGACCAGACCCTGGAGCGAGGGCAGTGGAACAACAAGCTGGAGTACGTCCTGTCTGTGGCTGGGGAGATCATCGGCCTGGGAAATGTCTGGCGTTTCCCCTACCTCTGCTACAAGAATGGTGGAGGTAAGTGCAGCCCTGGCCCCGTCCAGCCCCAGGGGCTGGTCACCGGAGTCCCTCCGCGGTCCCTCCTGCCTCTGCGACATCCATGTCCAGCCCCGCTCACCCCTGGCAGCAGCTTTTCAGCAATGCCCAAGTCATGAGTCTGAAGAGAGGGTGCCAACTTGCTGGCATAGCGCTGCCATCCAGGCCACAAGCCAGGGTTGTTTTGACCCGGTGGGATGCGGGTGACTGAGTGACAGTGTCCCAGGGTTTCTGGTGGCTGTAGCCACGTTTCCCTGGTCCTGCCGGTGAGGTGGGGTGGCCATCTGCAGGGGGAGGCAGGAGGAGCAGGGTGGGGGCTCGGCTCTCTGAGCGTTGTGACTCGCTCCAGGCACCTCTTCCTCGAGGAGCACTAGGCACCCTGCGCAAATAAGACGGTGGGTGCCGGCAGCATCGCAGGGAAGTGGTGCAGGAGGGCACCGATGTGGGGTGCCGTGGGGCACCGATGCCTTTGCAGGCGCTGTGAGGAGCTGCAGCGTTTCCCGGACTCTCGGGGGGGGGGCTGCAAGGGGCTCACGGCCACAGGTCCTGGTGTGGTGTCTGACTGTGGAGGGATAGCCCCTGGGTGCTGGACTCGGGTGGCAGGGACAGGGCAGAGCGAGGGGGTTTTCCTCGCCTCGGTGCAGAAGCACAGCACCCCTCCTGCGCTCCACAGTGCCCACTGGCATCCGCCGGAGCTGCGAGCGTGTGGGAGAGGGGACCCCTGTCTCTGAGGCACACGGCAGGGCTGTGAGGTGCGCGGATGGACGTGCTCGATGGAGAGAGGGAGCAGAGGGTTGCTGTTACCACCGAGGTGCCGGCACATCGGTGCTGCTCAGGCTGTGCTCGGCAGTGACTGGTGGTCAATCCTTGGCAAGGCCAGGCTGCCCCACGGCTTGGCGGTGGAGCTGGGCTTGCTTTTGCAGGTGTTTGTGCCTGCTTTTAGTTTGTGGCTGCCTTTGAAGGGAAGAAATTGTTTAAAAAACCGAAAGCCCGAATTTCTTCCTAGGTTTGGCTCGGTGGCACGTGGAGAGAGAGAGTTGCTCTCCCTGTCTAGTTGCTAATTGGGCTCTCTGGAAGAGCAGGGGAGAGGGTAAACGGCGTTTGGCTGGGAGCTGGCAGGGAGCGAGTGCTGGGGACCTGGGGCTGAAATCCCCTGGCTTGAGCTTGGGGTAGTCTCATGGGCCTCACTAAACTGCTTTCATCCCAGTGGCATAAAAGAGGATTAACTGCTGTTTAGCTACTTTCATGCCATGCTTTACTCAGCGCTTGTTTCTTTTCACCAGGTGGTCAGGCATTTTCTTTCCCTGTTGAAAAAGGACCATTTTTCGTGTTCTCCCTTTCCACAGGGAACATTTCTTGGCTGCTTGCTGAGCTGTGTCTGCTCCCACTGCTGCACCCTTCCCGGGCGCCATCCTGTCCAGGGGGAGCGGGATCCAGGACCCTGTTCTGTCACCCCTTTCCCTGCTGCTCCCCCCGCCGTGCCCCCCCATTGGGGCTGGGGAAGAGCTGAGGGAGGGCTTTGGGGAAAGGGGAGCCACGGTGTGTGGCTGGAGAGCAGAGGCAAGATGAGAAGGGATTTCTCAGCCTTTTTTCCCCCCAAGAAATGGGCCTGAAGCAAAGCCCTGTGAAGTGGCAGAGACAATGAGGAGTTTGAAGTCTCAGGCAAATTTTTTTATCTCTGGCTGCCTTCCCATGAGGTTAGAGCAAGGATGGGGCATGACACTCTCGTGCAGAGAGAAAAGCGTTTTGGGTATGACTTCTGCTGGGGCAGGGCAGTGCGACGAGGCTGTGCAGGACTTGAGGCTCCCTCCTCCACTATGGAGTCCGGCCTGCCCCAGCTGGTGCTGTATCAAATCCCTTGTAATGCCTTAAGATTAATTTTAAAGGCTGCCAGAGGTTTTGTCCTGTACTCCCTTGGGAAGGCTGGTCCAGGCACTTCCTTCCCTGCTACTTCAATAAAGGTGTGGGACCTTTATTTAATTTCCAGCTCTAGGTCAATCATGGCCAGCCTACAACCATTTGTTCTTGTGCCAGCATTACCGTCTGGCTGAAATAGCTCTGCCCCACTGGCTGACTTTTTCTCCCCCACACTGAATTGTGTGTAGGCAGTGGCGATAACCACCCTCAGCTCGTGCTTCGCTGCCCTAAATAAGTCAGGCTCTTCGCAAAAAAGGTATCTGCAAAATCTGAGCTATGCAAAGAGAGGCAGCCGGTCACTTTTCCTTTCTTTAGGGATATTTCCACATAACTAAGAAAGAGTAGTCCCTTACATATTTAGGGCTCAGTGTCTGATACCAAGGTCCTAAATAGTGGGGCGGGCGAGAGCAAAAAGTGTTCTTTTTGCTCTTGTTCGCTCTTGCTTTCGCCTCCCATGGCGGTGTCAGGCCCTCCCCAGGCAGGCTGGCCCCTCCGATTGGGAAATACCGGGGAAGCCTGTCTGGTGGTGTGGCCGCCGGTGCCACAACCCCTCCCCAGCGCTCCCCAAACCGGCCGGTCCCAAAGGCCACCGCCGCCACCGTCCCTGTACACGCAGAGGGGAAGGGGCCATAGTGGAGGGGACACACGTGGCAGCGCTTTCCCCTTCTCCTTCCACTTCGGCGGGGCAAACCTCTGCCGGGTGTCGGGGTTCACCCGTGGGGAGGGCGGATGGGGCTGAGCGGGAGGGACATCAGCCAGTGCTGGGGGGGTTCTCAGGTGCGCTGCTGGGTCCCCCCGCTGCGGGCTGCCCTCCCTGCTGCCCCCCAGGACAGAGCGGTTGTGCGGGGTGGCTCTGCTGGGCACCTCACCTTGGCTTTTCCTCCTTGCAGTCCCTGCCTGAAGGGCCATTCTGCCTGCCGCCTTTCCTGCCGGTGCGGGCAAGCAGTAGTCCTCTGCCAGCTGAAATGAAAAGGGGGGGGGTGGTGGGTCTGGTGTCAGGGTCGTCCCACCCTGCCTGTCCCTCTACCTGGGGGGCGAGGGCAGGGGGGGCATATCACAGCCCCTGGCCCAAATATGTCTCTGCAAATTCCGCTACCCAGCCATAATTTTGCATCATTACACAGCCCGCAGGTCGGGACCATCCAGTTAGACTACCAAAGTGTGAAACCTGCCAGCAAACCTGAGGAAGGGGAAAGGCCAGATCCCAGGCTGGAAGTAAGGGAAACCCAGGCTGGGGAGCTTGACCTGCCACCTCAGAGACCTCCCCTGGGATCCCCTGGCTGCAGTTTAGTTAAATACAAACTTCTATACAAGAATAATATCTCTTGAAAATAGGCACCACTTTTACGACAATATGATTGCACACAAGTTGGGAGTTGAGGGGATGGTGTTGATACAACCCCCGCCCTTTGCCTTCACTGATTTCTTTTTACTGGTAGAGGGACAGCGTGTGGGCATGCTTGTCATTCACCCATGGCTGCCAGGTATCGGCATCCTGCCCTTCAGCTCCTGTTTGCCCACAGGGAGCTGCAGAGATGCTCCCCTTATTTCATTGATTGCTTTTTAGCAGGGAGGGGAGGACTGTGGCTCTGTACCCCACTGGGATGAGTGCGGGGTGGGACTTACAGCTGGTCCCCAAAGTCCCCCTTCCCTCTCCCTGCCCCTGCATGCTAGATAAGCTTCTTAATGAAATCTCCTGGGTTTTGAGTTTACTTGTGCCCCAGGATTGTTATTCCCCATACACCCCCGCCCACCCGACCCCAGAGCCAGTTAGGATCTCACCGGCACTGAAAAGGACTATGCATGGAAAACGTGGTTAGTGGCTGGCTGGGTTGCCACCTCCAACCCTGCATGCCCCTCTGAGCCTACCCCAGCCCGGCTGCGGCTCTCCGCTCGAGGTGACCCCTTTCCACGCCAGCTCCCCGTGTCCCTGCCTTTGCAGCATGGCTTGAGCAGCTTCCGTGGCACATGAGTGCAGCAGAGAGCACAGACCATATTGCAGGGCTGTCTTCTGTGCTCTGTGGGGTAAAAGCCTGGGGTAATCAAAAGCCTGATGCATTTTATCCCTCCCTGCCTGGTTTCATGACAGGGCTTGACCAGGAGGGCAGCCCTGGCTGCTGGTGTGAGGTACATACTTTCCTGCACTCCTTCCTTTTCGTTTATGTCTGCTGCTTTTTGGAGAGCAAATGATCGAGCAAACTCACAGACTGCATGAAGGTGTCAGTCTTTATGTGCTCCTCAGTGCCTTGGTGTTGTCATCCATGGGCTTGTCAGCTTATTCAGTCAGAATAATCAATGTGAAAGGAGTCACCAACTTGATTAAAAGTCACAATGGTTTTACAGCAGGGTGTTCTCCTGTATTTCTATACAGCTATTGAGAACTTGTTTCACTCTTCTGCACAAAAATCAGGCCTAGAAGCTTTCCTTTCCTCTCCATCTTTTCTAAATGTTGAGTTTCTCACGCAATCACATCACTTCAGGAGATGAAACATGAGGAAAATCCCTTTTTCCTGGCATCCCATCCATGGTCTTCCCGCCCCCGCTGTCCCCTGCCAGGAGGGACCTGCCTGGTGCCGGGTTGGAGACAGCCTGACACTAGTCACCCCACAGGGCTTATTTTTCCTATCTGCTGCTTGAATCTGCCAGGTGCCTTCTTCATCCCCTACCTCATCTTCCTCTTCACCTGTGGGATCCCCGTCTTCTTCCTGGAGACGGCGCTGGGGCAGTACACCAGCCAGGGAGGGGTCACAGCCTGGCGCAGGATCTGTCCCCTCTTCGAAGGTGAGTCGGGTGAGCCCAGGAGGGCATGGCGAAGTGGGGGGACCGTGGGGCCCTGGGGCGACGAGCGGGGATGCCCTTCCCCACAGCCTGGATGGTTACCTGCCTCCATGCATCCGCTGCCCACCCCTGGGGATGCTGGCCTGGGAGGGCCACCGGCTGCCTCCTCTCCAAAATCATGCTGGAAAAATTGATCGACTTTCTCAGCAAACAGTTCCCATTGTTATGTTGCATCCTGGTTTCCTTCTTCATGGCCACGGCTCTGGCCAGGAGCTTTGCGCCCAGTCAAGGTTGTCCTCCAAGAGCTAAATGATAAAAATGCTTTTGACTGTTATGAGGAACCTAAAACATACTACTACTTTAAGTCAATGCTAAGTCATTTTCCTGAGTTTGCAGATGGCTCAAAACCTTACTGGTGGAAGGTGTCGGCTGTCTTAATAAATCATTAGCAGTCAGATCCACTTCTAGCACTTTTTCAGCACAGTCACCTAGCCTCAAGCCACCTTCCATAACTTCTCTGAAAGTCTCAGTTGCTTCTTCCCCACGTACTAAAACCTTTAGCTGCTCCTCCAGCACCTCCCAGAGAAGGTGCGTGGTGTTAATACAAAAGCTTCCCAAACAAAGGTGAAAAGGGATGAGTGAACAAAATAAAAAGTGCATTTTGGTAGAAGAGGTGCTATTCAGCAGGTGGAACACTGACATATGTTTCTGTCTCTTTGGGTGGCTTTCTAACCATAAGCTGCCCATCCCCTGCCCAGACTCCTTCCCATTGCCACCCTTTCACCAGGGAAGGCTGTAGTGGGGCAGAAGGAAGAGGGGTCCCCGGGACCCCTGCTTGGACCACCGCTGATGCGGCATGGTGGGCTTTGGGGAGGGGATGATGGCTCTGGCAGCCGCCCCGCTGGCCTTCATCCGGCAGTGCAGTCAAAATGCAGAGCAGCAGATGAAAATGTTGGGTGAGCACCTCCCAAGGGGACTCCTGTTCCCGTCCCCCGGCGCGTGGGTCACTTGCCTTCGGGGCTCGCTTTCTGCAGGAATTGGCTACGCCTCGCAGGTCATCGTCGTACTGCTGAACTTCTACTACATCATTGTCCTGGCCTGGGCCTTGTTTTATCTCTTCAGTTCATTCACCATAGACCTCCCCTGGGGCAGCTGCGACCACGAGTGGAACACAGGTGGGTGTGGAGCCCCATCCCAATCCTCCGCCAGATCCTGGCTGAGGGAAACCTGCTGCTACCCAGGGCCAAACCTCAGGAGAGTGGCTGGCCTCTGCGTGGGTGGGACCGCAGGTCATAGGCGTGCGGAGTGCTGGGTCGCTGCAGTGCTGCTGGCACTTTTGGGGAAAAGGCTCGGCTGATCTGGGTCTTTGCTAGAGAGCAGCAGTGCTGGCGCTGCCCAACCACTTGCAGCAGCCGGCCAGTGCCACGCAGTGGCGGCCTCCCCAGTGGCTCCTGCTCTGGGTTCCAGGCACTGTGGGCACCTTCTTTCTTGGCATCTTCCAGTCACCCTGAGCTGTGTGTTAGCTATAGACCCAGTGCTCGTCGGGACTGCTGACTGTGCCCACTGGAAGGAAAAATTAAATGACATCATCTTAATTGTCCTAGGTTTCTTGCCAGCCTTACCCTGGAGGTGACTCCTCTTGTGCATTTTTGGGACCATATAAAATTTGTCTCAGAGTCAATGTCAGTGACTGTTGATGCTGTGGATGGAAAGGTGGGGATTTTTCAGAGCCTCTGGTACTTCAGCCACTGCTACTTACGCTCCCTCTCTCCCTGGGCTTCTCCTGCAGGGAACTGCATGGAGCTCCAGAAGGCAAACTCGACGCTCAACGTGACCAGCGAAAATGCCACCTCCCCTGTCATCGAGTTCTGGGAGTAAGTAAAGGACAAGCCTGTACCCCCTTTCCTCCGGGACATACCTTTCCCGGGCAAGGAACAAACCCTGCAGCAGCATGTCCTATTAACCCCTCCTTGCCAGAAGAGGACACAAGAGAGGAAGCTAGGCAGGTCAGAGTGAAGGTTATCAGGAACAGCACCATCAGTCAAGGGTAACATCGCTGGGCTTGTGGTGTTTGTCTCGAGCTGTGCTGGCATGCCTCAGAGCTGTCTGACTTAGTCCTTCTTTGATGCTATATTCCTGTCCCTCTGGACCTTTCAGGCTTCTTGGTCTCACTGACCTCAGTGATGGCTAGCTGACTGTGCAAGACCTTACCTCACCGATGCTTTGACCCCTCTGGTCCTCGATATTTTGTTTACTGTCCTTTTCTCCCTTATTCCTCCTCTGCTGTTGCACTCTCCCTTTCTCCATTTGTGCTGCTCCTCTCCCTGCCTCCTCCCTTCTTCTTCATTGCCAGCTGTGAGCTTTTATACAGTTGTTTCCTCCTGCAGTGTAGGTAAATTGGCTGCCTGTTCCCCAACCTGAAGTTTTGGTTCAGACTTACCCAGGGTGCAAACCTCAATAAAATTAGTGGCACTCCCTCAGGGTATAGTGGCCATTACCCTATGGTTTGGATTACAGTTCATATATCTGCTGGATTATGTATTTCTCTTGTTCTGTTTGGAGAAGTCTGCCCCATGAAGTCCTTGACCTGCCTGGTAGCTGCATCCAGTGTAACCGTGCTCAGGACATGGGTGCCAAGACTATAGGTGGGAGTGGGGTGAGATCTGTGGTGATCCACAAGGCAGCAGCTCTGCGATGGGGTTTTGTCTGCATGTTTTGCAAGCTGTAGCGTGTTCAGCTGTTGAAGAGGAGACCTTAAAGTCCTGTGATATACTGCAGGAGTCCATACTAGTGATGCAGTAGGCGATCTCTTTCCTTTGAATATGTGCTACTGTGTGATACCAGCATGTTCCCAGGAGGCTCTGGCATGGTGGGTGGTGACTTCTGTATGCAGGCTAGTCTTCATCTTAAAAATAGAAAAAGAGGTGATGTTTTCACTTTAAAGTGACTAATATGCAAGCTATCCTGAGGAAAGAAGCTCACCAAAATCAAAATGAAGTGCTGGGGTCAGCTTAATCCGCGCTGAAATTTGCTCCCTCGTTTTCAATGTTTTCTCCCCTTGTGTTAGTAACCCTGAGGTCCAGAGTAGCTTTATTTCTGGCATAAAGGCATAGGCCTGTTGGCTTGGGATCTTTGATGATCCTCAGCATCTGCTGGGAGAACAGGCCCAGTTAAGCACTGAGCCCTGGCTAATAGACTGTGCAAGTAACCCCTCTGCTGCCACCATGAATTTCCCTTGTGCATTTAGATGGATGGAGGGCTCTGCCCTCGCTGCCCTCAGCAGCGCTGCTGGGTGCTGTCAGCACACGGAGCACACAGTACCTCCAGGGCATCCCCGGCTCAGCACAGGGACGCTGTTTTTAGACTTTAAAGTCTTTAAATTTTCTTTGTCTCCTGTGTGCTCCCTGAGCCCGCACTCTGCCTGCTGCTCACGTGTGATTAGATGGTGGCCTGCCTTAGACTACTTTTCCTGAGGCTGACTGCTGGAAAAGTTGATGTTCCCATCACTGCTGTGACCACCCCTGTGTTACTGGGGAATCAGCACACGAGACTGGAAATTTCCACTGTCCATTGCTTCCGATGCAGCATCTGTTCCTGCCCTCCCTGGGCGGGGAGGTAGAAGGCCGCCATTTCCTCAAGAAGCACCGACCTGCAGTGGGCTGATGGCACGCTTCTGTTGCCTTTTCCGGCTGTGGTACAGTGCCCAGTTAGTTATGCTCTGCTGGAACCCTCTCCCCACTGGTTTTAGGGTCCATGTCCTTAGAAGCAGGGAGAGCGACATGATGAAACGTATCTGGTAGAGCAGGGTGATTTTTCCAACCCCTCTCTCATCCTCTCAATCTGCTTGCTGCAAGGCTGTGGGGGAGGAAGGGAGGCAGTGTGTCTTGCGCAGCCTTTATTTTAGGATAATTTCTGTCTTTTGCAGCAGGGTGGGCATTGCTGCTGGGTTCCAGGGTAGTGCATGTCCTTCTCTGCCTGTCTCAGGCTTGGGGTTTTGGGACTGCACCATAGTGTTTCACACCCAGATCCATCTGTGCGGTGTAGGAGATGGAGGAGGGTGAGTCCTTACTTCTGTAAGTGATGAGGAAGATTTGACATACACGTGACATGGAAAGGTGCTATATGGCCAGGGTGAGACCATGAGACCTTAGCTAAACCAAGGTCCATCTAGCCCAGGATCCTATCTCCACGCTGGCTGAAAGAGGACACCCAAGGCGTCCACGCAGTGGAGATTGTTGTGGTTCTGGCTGGGTCTTTGTCATGGCATGGGATGCTCTGCTGCTCTGGGCCCTGAAGTGAAATATGTAGCTTCTCCTAAAGACAGAAGAAGAGTGCTATAGAGAAGGGGTTAGAGACCCTTGCGTCTTGGGTGGTCCTGATCAATTCTGCGTCGTAAGTGCAACGTATCATTCACTTTGAGGTTTGAAGCATGTCAGAAATGTAGGTGACCTTTGTAATGTGCATAAAAGAAGGCCCGGGTGGAGCTTGTGTGTGCAATGTGCTGCGTGTTCTTGCAGAGAGAGAGTTCTTTCCCCCAAAAGGACAGATGAAGGGCAGGAGGAGGATAGGAGAAGAAATGTCTTGGCCCAACAAGCCAGCACTGGAGTGAACTTAGAAGCAGGTGTCCATGTGTGATCCACCAGGCTGGTAGTACTTTTAAGAGGGGAGCACTGCTTGATTCCTCTGAGGAATCCTTGCAGCTCAGACCTGGGCCTTGCTAGTAGGACATCCCTTCTCCCCAAAGCCATCAGGCACTGTGGAGGTGTGGTGATAAACAACGTGGTGTTGGAAACACTGGTGGCCAACATCAGCGACACTTGGATGCTCCTTTGCTTTTCCCCAATGCAGGAGGAGAGTACTGAAGATATCTGATGGCATCCAGCACCTGGGCAGCCTACGCTGGGAGCTGGCTCTGTGTCTCCTGCTGGCGTGGATCATCTGTTACTTCTGCATCTGGAAAGGGGTCAAGTCTACAGGGAAGGTGAGTGCTTGGTTCAGATCAAGCCTCTTCCCTTGCTCACCGCTTGATCTACTCACATTTGTACATTCGGAGAGGTCCCAGGGATCCCCTGGGAGCCCCTCTCTAAATGAGCTGGCAGGAGCTTGTGGGGCTCAACTTTAATCAGGAGTGTGAGCCAGGCCCTATGTTTTGGGTAGGAAAGGATGGGAGCGCTGAGACATCTCAGAGCATTAACTTCCAAGATGTATATCACCATCTGGTCCCTCCCTATCCACAGGTCCGGAGGACCCTGCAGTATTCCTATTTATGGGGTGGTTGCATGTTCCCTTCCCTCCCCCCACACTGTGAGCAAGCAACATGTTTTTGTCTCTGCTGACAAGTACAGCTGGAAAATCCTCAAATTCATTAGACAGATAGTAATGAAGGTAACTCTGATGGCCTCAAAGCTCTCTCTGCCTCGTCACTATGGGGTTGGTCTTTTTTTTTTTTTCTTTTTGTTTGTCCCAGCTCTTCCTACAGTTGCTCATATTGCCCAGCAAAAAAGGTCATCTTTTTTTTCCCCACTGGTCACTGCAGAGGTATTTCTTTGAATGCTTCTGGGAAGGGTTGGTGTGACTGTCTAGCTCCATCTCATGCTCCTTCTGTTGCAGAGTGTGCCACTCTCATTTACACTAACCCTATTACTTAGTTTCTGCTACTGCCTCCTGACCCATTCCTAGCCAGCTTTGTCTAGAGCCAGCAAGAACAGATGGAAATAAAAAGGTTTAGTATGTTATCTAAATTGTGTCTTCTCTGCATGCTTTGAACAAGACATCATGTGTGATGGGATGTAAATTTTAGCTGCATCCGTTTCCATCAAGTTGATGGCATGGATGTTAGCAGTTTCTCCTGCTTCCAGAATGGTCTGGGATTATGAAACATGACGGGGAAACCAAGCAGCTTGCAGAGATGATGTTTTCTGGTTTCCATGGAGTAAAATTAGAAGAAAAGAGCAACTGCTTGCTGTGGTGGCCTGGTAAAAGAATGCAGAGGCAGTATAATAATGGCAAATATGATACTAAGATACAGCAAACATAGTGTGGGAAGTGCTGAGAACAAATTCAATCTATTTCAGATACAAGTTCTAGGTTAAATGCAAGTGCTTTTTAGCAAAAAGGACTAGCGATGGTGAGATCTTATCTTCTTGAAAACAGAAACCTTCTTTCAGTAAAGCAACAGTGTCCATAGGTTTATCAACCCTCCGCATATTTAATAATCCAGCTAAAATGATGGCTGTGGGAATACAGTTACAATGGGGAAGAGTTCTGGGGATTTGCCTGTGGAGGGGCAAACACCATGAGCTGAAATCACCCTGCTCAGAGCAGCAGCAGCGGTTCGCATCCTCTGACGTGGGGACTGCCTGTCCCTGAGGAGCGTTCGCAGATGCAGGAGGTTGTCACAGATGGAACCACTTTGCTGAGGCATGTGGATCAGATTCAAATAAAACCCTGGATGTTGTTGACCAGCATGTGACAGGACAATCACACTGATCCCGGCAAGGTTCCTAGTGATGTAGTTAGTGCTAACAATGCCCGAGAAATAAAAAGATTGGGTCTGAGCCAAGCACTGAGTAATATCTCATTGGATCCAGATGTTCCTGTTGTTAGATAGAAGTTTGGCACTCTTAATCCAGCAAAACATTCTCCAAATTCAGGCCTCTGGTCTCAGTGCAGATGTGAGTGACTGTTGAGTGAAAAGCTTAACACACTAGTTCGCGCAGGCCGTAAAGCACATAGGATGTTACCAAAATGTGAATCCAAATCATATGCCAGACAGCTACCAGTTTGTATTCTGAGCTCTTAAAACTGATGTTATTTAAGGATTCAGCCAAGAATGTGCAACCTGGCATCCCAGAAGACCGTGCACTAGGGTTCAAAGGTAATGGGTTGTTTTTATGATTTTTGTTTTTAATCTTGCTTTAATGAGCTGAGAAAGATTAGACTTGCATCCTGTCATTTCCTGAAGGAAGAATTTCGTTGTATGGTAAATACAGGGATGATTGTTAAACTTGCAGGACCTGCAGATTTGATTAACTGTCACTGAAAAGCTCTAAATCAGAGACTCCTTGAACATTTGAGATTGAAATGAATGGTGATGTTTGCCTGTGTTGAAGGACACTGTCCCTGAGTTCCTTCAACGTTCAGGATGCAGATTCAGAGAGACAGGGATGGATCTGCTCACACAGACATCTCAGGCAATCATGAGCCCCAGCAAGGAGGTGTTTTTCACTGACCTTCGTGGCACTACCCAAGACTGCCATGATATATAGAGCAGGGCACATGAAATGCATAGAAAACCTGGAGCTGCAGGCAGAGATGATAATACAGTAGTGTGGTTTTTTACGGATGGGATATCTCTCAAATCCTTGTGCATTACAAAACTGAATCACCAGAGAGTGTACATCTCGACTTTAAGGAGGACTTGTGTTGCAGTGTCAGGTGCTTTGACCGTTGCTTTATTCAGATGGAGTATATCAGGGTGGATCCAGAAGAAAGCTCTTTTTTAATCTCTACTCAGATCATAAGGATTACCCAGGGGCAGAGTGAAAGTGGTCTTACTATCCAGGGAAATCATATGCTTGTTCTTAGTAGGACCTCTTCTAATGCAGAAACTGCTATAGCTGTGGCAGAGCCTGTGACCCCTGCTCAGGGATGGTGGGCTTTAGGTGGATTTTGAAACAACCCATTCTGCATGAATGGGCAGGTGTGAGAAATAAATCATTTCACGTCATTACATTTTGCAGTTCCTTTAGAGATGAGCTTTAGCTCTCTGGTGCGTAACTGCCCAAGCTGAGAAAATTGCTGTAGGGTAGCATTCAGGTGAAGATGTGAATCCTCACTCAGCACGTCCACACAGGAAAAACCTGAAGGAGCAACATTTCTTTTTTGGCCTAGCATGATACAACAGACTGAACAATTTTTTTTCAAGGTGGTCAATAAGTCTTGAAGGTGTGGGAGCAATGCAAAGGGATTAATGACACTACCTGAATTGCTGGGAAGACTGCATGAGCCCTTGATATCAGTTTGTTTGTGTGGGAAACACAGACTACAACATGTTGTTGTGGCATGCTACAGCAATTACCCTGAACAGTCCTGAAAGTACCCTGGTAATCCCCAAATTAAATGTTATATTTACCAGACATGGAGTCCCTGAAAGAATTAGCTGATACTGGCCTGCAGCATTCCCCAAAGGGACATGGCTCCTTTGCTAGAGGAAGGGATTTCAACCCTACTTGAGTATGTCTGCATTGCTCTTGGGGCTAGGGGTGTAAAAAGCAAGAGGACACAGGTTAAAGGTCCTGTTTGGGTCTGCATCCTTGGTGGCAGTCTGAGATGTGCTGCCCTGCTCTGTCTGAAGTGCCCATGTTGGGTATTTGAACAGGGTCAGAGGCAGTGGCTGTGGGTCACTGCAGTGGGGAGTGGTGGGCACAAGCCAGTTGTCTGTGCCAGCCCTGAGTGGGGGAGCCCCAGTGTTGTCCTTGGTGGTCCTTCGGAAGCAATCACATTCGTCCTGGGTTCGGCTGGGAGTTTCAGAGCGTATCTCTTATCTGCACACCCCTTTACCCTTGCCGCTAAAAGCTGAGGAGAAGAGACTTTCTGTGTGTGGCTCAGACCTCTGTTTGGGGTAGGGATGAGCAGATGGATACTGGGGGCAGCTCCTTCTCTGATGCGCGTAGATATTACACCGTCGGCTTCAGTAGAGCTACTCTGACTCCAACCTGGTGACAGCCTGACTCAGGGTCTGGATTGCTCTTAGGGCTAGAAAGGTTTTCTCTGGCTCCAGACGTGCCATGGCATGTCACAAGTTTCCTGGGCTCATTTCAAAATGCATTGGCTTCTACCGCAGGTGACAGCAAGGTGGTTGGTGAGGCAGCCTGACCCATCCCCTGCTGCTGCCCATCTCCCCCAGCCTGGGGGTCGGTGCTGTGCCACCAGCCAGCGCTGTGTGCTTTGACCCGCACTGCTCGCTCACGCTTGTCCCTTCATCCTCCTTCCAGGTGGTGTATTTCACGGCCACGTTCCCATACCTCATGCTGGTCGTCCTGCTGATCAGGGGAGTCTCCCTGCCTGGGGCGTCCCAGGGAATCCTGTTTTACCTTTATCCAGACCTCAGTCGCCTTGGGGACCCCCAGGTAAGGTGGAAGGGGGACTGAATGGCTGAGCTGTGCTTGCGTGGATGCCTGTAGCTGTCCTCTCTCCCTCCTTTTCATTTTCTCACTCTCTTTTTTTCCAATTTCTTCTGTCTGTCTCCTCTTTTTCCCCCTCTGTGGGCATAAGGCAGGGCTGTGATATTGGTGTGTACTCTGACGGTCCCAATGCTCTCTTGCCCTCGGCCTTCACCTGTGCTGTTACGTATTTTCTAGTCTGAGTTGCCCAGGGGTATGGGCAGTGGGATTTAACCCTTCATCACGACTGGCACCAGCTGTTTTTGTTGCCCACCTTTCTTTGGGAGACTCCTCTGCTGTGAAGGCAGCTGGTGCATGGGGTGCCACTCTGCACCATGCTGGCAGCTCATGAGGATGAGCCCTGCTCCTGGCATGTTTGCTCCGGCTTCCCTGGGAAGCATGCTGGGTGCATGGATGGCAGGAGCCATGGCATGCTGCAGCAGCAGTCCCTGGGACCCAGCCGCCCTCCTTGCCTCCCCATCCCTGGTGAGAAATTCCTGCCTGTCTGACGAGAGGGTCAGTGCCCGACTGCTGCTTTTAATCTCTTCGGGACAAGTTCTTCCACGTTAAATCCTGGCTCCAGCTGAGCTGCTGTACCAGCCTTTGTGTGAAGGTGTTTCCAAAGGAGATTAAAGAGTGCCTGCCTGGAAAATAGGCCAGCAAAACCCTTCATAACCCCATTAACTCTTTCTGGTCTAGCCCCAGTGCTGTCTTGGTTATTAATTTTGCGAACGGGGGCGTAAGTGCTGGGGGAGGAACAGCTTCGGCTGATCCTGCCCTCCCTGATGGAGAAGAGAGGATCCCTGTTCCCTGTGGGTAGGGGCTAGCAGCGTGTCAGGGGCTGCAGGGCATCCGCGGGTCCTGCCTGTGCCACTGGTGCAGTGTGGCTCTGTGCGAATCAGTTTGACTTATGGCTTCCGATTCAGGGAGCTAAACACGAGTGTCCGGTTTCCAGCTCCAGGCGGTCTGGTTTTTATCATGGGAAGGACTCGGAGTTCCTGCTCGGATTTCTGGAAGTTGCTCTCTGGTCAAGGCTGCGCCTGAGCAGGGGGTGAAAAGCCTTGTTTTACTGTGCCGGCTGCTCTCTTGCTCTCTTGGTTTGCCTGTGAACAGGAGGTGGGTAGGACGGCTGCTACCTTGGTGTGAAGGTGCAGTGAGGCTTGGCAGGGGGTGAGCACAGGTCCGTGTTTGCAGTCTTTGTGGCTCCATTTGTGCTGATGAGGTGCAAGAGACTTCTGAAATGAAATAACATTTTCAAATGGTGCTCATTCACTTATGAAAAGTCCTGTTACTGTGGCTGTGTTGCCCAGGGGACTGAATTAAACCACTTCAGGCGTGGCATGGTTTTGCTGGTACTAGCTGTGAGCTCATTAGGTCTGTCCTGGCAAACTTTTCCAATTACAGCCTGAGCTTTAGAAGCACAGCTTCCTTCCAGCCTGGAAAATGCTAATGCGCTGGTGGAAAGGCAGAGTGACCCTTCAGAGCAAGAGGATGGCTTATCCTCGGCTAGGGGAGGAAAACTTCCTCCTCCATCCCTGACTTCATCATTCCCTGATGAATGCTTCTCTTCTGTGGGAGAAAAGCAGGAGTCGGTAGCAGCGGTTGCCTTCCTCCAGCGTGCTTTAACCATCCTGCTGAACCTAGTAGTAGGGCTTGAGGTTTCTCTGAGGTTTCTCTTGCATTTTCCCATCAGAGAGGGAAGGGAAGTGTTAGTGCCCCAAGCCCCACACATGTGCAGCTGTGCCCCCCTCTCTCTGTGCAGGGACAGCGTGAGTCCTGCCAGCCCATCAGGGCCAAGTCAATTAAATTGATTTGCGCTCAGAGGACAGCAAGCTGTAATTGTTTACCCGCAATACTGTACTGTCCAGAAAAATGGAAGATTCTTTAGTGCCTGGGAAGGAATTCTGGAAATAAAAAAAAAAAAATTTAAAAATACTCTCTCCAATCTGACCGTTATGGTAAGGCATCTTGAGGGGAGGTTTAAACAAAGGGCAAACAATATACAAGGGGACAAAATCAAAACTCCTTTAAAGTGTATGAAAAACTAGGTGAAAAGAGGGGATGAATTATTTAGCAGATTCTACCAGGGGAGCAGCAGCAGCCGAGATGTGATTAAGTATCAGAATACCCAACTGGTGCGTGGAAAACATTGCTTTTCACCTGCCAAATGACCTTGGACAGAACTGGGAAATCCTGCCTATGAGAGCTCAGGCTAGCTGATTGATGGTGGGCTTTTCTGGCCATGAAGTCTACAGTGCTCTAAATCTTCCTGCACCTTCATTTTCTAAATCTATGAAATACTTATAATTAAAATGGTAAATAAAATGCATTTGATAGGTAGATCAGACTATACAGAGAAACTGCCAAACAGAAGTTTTGAATAATGAAGTCCAGTTCTGCTCAAATACAAGCAGATAAGAGCAAAACCACCAAGGAGATCATCTATTTTGAACTGTATGCCCCCAAACTAAAAAATCCAATAAAGCAACCCCATAGTTTGTTTTTGGTTTGTATAATATTTAGTATTATGATGTCAGCGTGCCAGCTGTTACTAGGCCCAAATTTTTTCCCCCTCCTTGATTGCATTTTCTATGCTCCAGAAGGTTCCTATTTTTATTTCATAGTGTGGATTGTGTTTTTAACCAAAAGGGGCTCTCAGAGTTGTTCACTATTTCCACTTTAGATCACTCCTCCCTTTGCAATTATCTTTGCGGCAATTTTATCAATTGTTTATTTCCATAGATAACGCTGGGGATTTATGGATGTGATTAAGGAGAGGGATGCACAGTGTGATCCACTAGTGGGAAACTGAAATGAGAGGAATTCAGAGTAGAAATAAGATTTAAGTGTGGGAAAGTTGCATTAGAAGAACTTTTCTCAGGCGCTGGCAGGCTCTCCGTTGCTTGATGCTTTCATACCACAATCAGGCACCTTTTTAATAGACAGATGTAAAGAGAGGACTGATGGGCTTGATGCAGAAAGTGCCAGCTGTGTGTTTGGGTTTGCTTTAAAGAGAAGAAATGTAATGGTCTCCTTTCACTCTGGTATCAAGTCTCAAGAGATTTTAGCTAAATTTCATTAGATTTAATGAGTGAGAATAGAGGAGGAGTTAAATTCAGCAGCCTCTGAGCATATCCCTCTCTGGAAAAGCAGCAAATGTTTCTCAAAACCTCCCACTCTTATTTTCCTCCTGAAATTCCCAGAAAACCCACCACCTTGTTGCATGTGCTTGTACTTTGTCCAGTCTTTATATAAAGGAAGAACTTTCTGTTACGAGCTGCTTTCCATCCAGCCCAGGCGTGCTGAAGGCCCCAGCGGGGGCTGTGCCCCTGGTCCGGGGGGCAGGGGAGCGCTGGCGGTGCCGAGGACGAGCAGAGGACCCGCAGCTCTGCAGACACCCTGCGAGCAGTCCTCACCGCCGCACCGGACACCCGACCCTGCGCAGCACTGTGCCAGGACACCCTGACTTGGTCCGCGCAGCTAAATTCAGAGCATCACCTTCATCCAACCTCTGCTTCTCGTTGTCTCTCCCTCTCTCATCTGCACTACTTTTTCAAATAACCTTCTCTATGTCCCTCTCATTTTCTCTCACCCATTTCCCTGGCGGTTGCTTTTTGGAGAGTGTTTGCCCCTGCAGACTCCCCACAGGCTCCTGCTTCCCAATGGATGTGGCGGGAAGGGGAAGCAAGAGATGAAGATGCCCCCAGCTCTTTGGGGTCTGTTTGCTGTGCCTGTGGCCGGAGAGGGAGGCTGCCAGGGTCTGGCTTACGGTTTGCACCAGAGCAGCTCTTGCTGCCGAGGCTCTGCCGAGGATAAGCCCCTCGGGCTACCACAGGGAGGACAGGACGTGCGTGCATCTTGCAGGGCTGTGACCTGCGGGTTAACCGGGGGCCTCTGTAGCCACCCTGGGGAAGGGGTCAGAGCCCCCAGATCCTCTCCAAATTCAGGCCCCTCCTGCTGCTGCTCCAGCGAGAGCGGCTGCTTCCCAGCAAGAGGGGAGGGCAACCGTGGGCCTGCTAAATATTATTTGTTCCCCTTATTTATTTTTTTCCCAGCAGCCTTTAACTTGACCCTGTGCGCTCGGTTTGTGCTGTTGCCGGCCCCCCGCTTCCCCTTTCTGAAGGCGAGCTTGTTTGTTTTCGTGCCGGAGGGCGACCCGCTGCGCCTGTGCGTGGATGCATGTGCCGGCGGGGCTGCCGCTGGCACCGTGCACTTGCTCCCGCCACGCGTCCTCGTGCCCCGGCCCCGGGCCCTGTGCCCCCCAGCCCCGGCAGAGGGTCTGTGGAGGGTCTGCAAGCCCAGGCACCACTGCCTGCCCTGCCTGGGGGGCAGAGGGCAGGCACCGGGCAGCAGGGAGGGAGAGCTGGCGGCTCCCACAGCGTACCGGAGGGGCTCGGGGCTGGCATCCTCTCCTCCACCTTGCTGGAGCGATACATCCTCGTGGGGTGAACCACAGCTGTATTTACCTTGCAGGGCTTCCTCCTCCTCCTCCTCCCACGCCTGTCACCAGCCCTGCCGGCGTGGGACCCGGGTGGCCGGCTGGCCGCTGCCACGCAGCCCTGCTGAGTCTGATCTCAGCGCTGACATAGCAGGAAGGAATAAAGCCGACGTTCTGTCCGCCTGCAAGCAGCAGGGCAGGGAGGAACGTACAGCTCGGCTTCCCAGACAGCAAGGAGCATCCCTTGGAGCATCCCTCGCCCCTCCACACCACCCTGGGGCAGGCAGCTGTGGTCTTTGGGATGAACTAGAAACTTGTTTGTTTTCTTGCGGTGTTTAAAGAAACCCCAGCAGCAGGAGGGCCCTCCTGGGTGTAAACTGTCCCTGTGGGTAGGCAGGTGCCCCGAGATGTGGGGGTTATGTGAGGTCGGTGCTCTCTGGCAAGGCATTGCGAGGCCTTTAGTGCCGGCACAGGGAGATTAACCGGGAACAAAGCACCCATCCTGCACTCCCAAGGAGCCCAAGGAAGTATTTTCCGAGCAGCTAGGGCTTGGGGCTGGGAAGATAATGCCTGGCTGGGTGTAGGATGGGACAGAAGGAATGGGAATGTTTTACAGAAATGGCAGTGACTCGTTCCCTGCCTCCTCTCTCCTGGGGTAAATGTGGATGAGGAAAAGCATTGGCCTGGGCTGTGCAGCACAACGGTGGGTTCTTTGCAGCAGGACCCCAGGGCTGCACAGCCCTGTGCCACTGCAGTGCTGTGGGACGTGGACTGGGTCATTGGGCTGGGGCCTGTGGGCCAGTCCTGAATGAAGGGGGAAAGGCAATAATCTGGAAATAGTGCCCTGGGCATCTCGAGGTGAAATCTTGGGAATCAAGATCTCCCCTTTCAAGGCTGGGCTGAAGCGATGAGTTTGCATGGTGCAGCAGCGGGTGGCTGGTGGGTAGCGCCACAGGATGACTCGTGAGCCATGATGCCGGGAGCAAAAGAAATGCTGGTTGAACTGCAGCTCAAGACTTGAGTGGTTTTTGCTCTCTGCTCTGCATTACACTGAGCATGACCCTCCACGCAGCGTGTACCCACTCTGTGCTGTACCATCTCTCCTTGCTGATCGGGACAGTTTGGCACTTCTCAGCACGGTGCCTGTACTTGGTGTATGACATACACTGGGGTTCAATAACATTTTGCTTGAAAATGGTCTTTACTGTTATTTGTAAGTGCTTTGAGATCTTCCTAAGGAAGGATCTGTTTCAGCACAGGGGGCTATTAAATTTCAGTACATGTAATAAAGCAAATATTGCTGAGAAAATTAAGGGGTGAAGGAATATGTCCTCTCACAGGCCATAACCATCTTGGATAACTGCAGCTCAGGTGTGAAGGCTTTGGCTAAAAACAGAGAGTAGGAGGTTATTACAAACTGGAGTAAACAACATGTTCAAGGAAATGGAATTACGAATTAAATAAACTGGATGGCTTAGAAAACTGCAGACAACAATCAAATCAAAATACCCATGCCACCAATGTGCCGGTGAAATCTAAACAGGATAAATTTTACCAGTCTCTTTGGGAGCAGTGGCCAGAGAACAGCAGCATGCTTTTATCTGCAGGGGAAAGAGAGCCCTGACTGACCCTAGTGAGCCCCGCCTGACCCGAGCAAGCCCCTTTAGTCAGAGTGGAAATATTAAAATAATGAGATGCTGTTGATCAGCAGCAGAGAAGGGAAAGGGGGGGGTCTTGGATGGACTGAAAAAACTATTCTCCCAGTCACTGCAGGGAGGGAAATGAGCACAGGTAGCAGGTTGGGGAGGGAAGATTTGGGTTGCTGTTTTCTGAAGCAAGTAGTCTGTGTAGTCCCCTTGAGCCCACGGGGCCGGGTGGGCAGTGGTGCTTCTTGTGAGAGGCTTGAGGAGGAGGCTGGACCACAGGCAGGCTGATGCCCCTACTGACCCCAGTGATCCTGCAGTCCTGGAACTTGCTGCTGCTACTCAGCTCTGCCACTAGTGGGTCAGCAGTACCTATGGCATCAGTCTTGTTGCAGTCCATTGACCCCCAAGCAATTTGGGAAGTGCCAGAGGACTGGGAGGGATGCAAAGGTGGCTTCTTCTTTGGCCCAAGAGCTGCACTAAACTTTTAAAATGGGAAATAAACTGCATGCAGCCCGAGCTGGTGCTCACAGTCATGTTGACTAAGTAGGATCATAAGCTGCAAGCCAAGCTTAGCTTTATTTACCGTTTCAGCCACAGGCTGCCTTGCTTCAAATGCTAAGGCAGGTCCTGTATTCCCTAAAGATATCCTTGTGGGGCTGGGCTCCCACACAGCCCAGTGTGCACCCCATGGGTGTTGTGCTGGACAGAGCAGGCAGCGGAGAGGGGAGCCCACAGACTCTGCACTGGTCTCTGTTACACAGTCAAGGGTATCACTGAGTTTTAGAAGTGAGCCACTTCATAAGCCACAGAGCTAATGAAACTTGGTGTCTTGATATTTGGCTTCTGCCATGGCTGGTAAAGCACCAGTTCTTTTCCTGACACTGAGACCTTTCTCATGTTTCTTGCTTGTGTGATTTATCTGATATTTAACACTGGTTGACTCTTTCTCCCTGTAGCTTTCTGCTCAGTGGGGAATGCTGAGTTCCTGTCTTTTTCCTGTTCCCTGGCTGTTGTGAAATTCGTAGGTAGTTGATATCCTTGAGGTTTCTACCAACTGTTAAATCTAGTTGCAACTTGTCAACTGGGTCCAATGTTATGGCAAATGTGGGGAAGGCAGTTTGATGGCAAAAGTCTTGTTATCTTGACAAATTGAAATACAAGGGCTCCAAAACCCATGAAAGGGTGCGATTTGAGCTTGAATTTGATGAAAAAACAGAGCTCTAGCAATGAACAGCAAAATAAAAAGCAAACCTAACAAAACATTTCACCCCGATCTGTGCAAAGATGCTTAAATTACTGCTGCAAAGGTGTCAGCTGGTCCAGCTCACCTCAGTGCCTTGCTGTGCCTAAAAAGTAGCTGAAAAGTGAAGGCTGTGCCCTTACAGCCCACAGAGTGATGATGCTTTAGGAATCAATTATAAAAAGGGCTTTGATTTTTTTTCTAATCTTTTTGAAATGCAAAAATGAACTAATACTCTGCTCTTTTAAACCCACCTCCCCATGCAGGTCCTCCAAAAAAAGTAAAATACACTGAGGTCAATTAATTACTTTTTCAACATCTCAGTGTCTCAAACTAGCTGTCACAGTCCTACCTCACCACCTGTCCCTTCCCATTCTACAAATCAGAGATTTGATCTCCCTCCCTGTGAAATGGTGAGCAGGGTTTCAATAGACTGAAGAGAAGGCGATTGGGCTGAACATTAGCTGAATTGCTCGCAGGACAGTCAGGGAGAGCAGTTTCACTGAACCTAGCCCTAGCACCGCTTTGCTTTCTCTCCCTGTGGACTGAGCTTCTGGGTCTTGCAGCAGTGGGCAGGGAGAGGATTCATTCTGTGCAGCTGTTCTTTGAGCCAAAACCAGAATTTCCTCTAGAAAATCACAGCTAATGGGATCATAATATCCCTTCATAAGGCCCATCAGCCTAGGAAGGAGAAGAGGTAAATAAGAAACAAAACCTCTCACCGCATGATTGCTCTTTGGCCAGTATGGAAGAGGAAAGGCAGAACCACGCATTGGTGAGGGTGGCCTGAGCAACAGGGGTGGCTGGGCAGGTGCTCAGGTGACCATTGCCTCAGGACATGAAGTCTTGGCTGACAGGTACAGGTGTGATTTGGAGTCATCAAAACCGCTGTGGTGCTTTCCATTGACTTCTGTTCTTCTCAGAGGGGATCCTGGGGCAAGGCTGGTGTTTGTCTGAGGGCTCACCAGCACTACTACTCCGGGGAAGGAGGGTATAGCCAAACGGAGACTTTTCTCATTAAAGTTGTCCCAGTAATACTTTTCTTCTGCTTTTCTTTACTGATTAGCTTCTCTTTTGTCTCTAGAATGTGGTTACCCTTCAGCATTGGCTGAATGATTGTCTTATCTCTATTTTATAAACCCCTTAGGAAGAAAGATCTTAGAAAACAGAGGGTTTAATTAATAATTTTTGTCATCTCTTCATTTCTCACTGTTGCTTCCTGCTTTTGCTGTTCTCTGCAGAAGGCAGTGGTTGCATTGGTGACTGCACACAGCTAGGCTTTCAGATCAAATTTGGCATTGACAAATGTCAGCCTTGGAGCACTGGGACATGTTATTGACAGTGAGAGTGAAGCAGAGTTCAAAGGTGCCTCATGGGACTAACAGCATTCTTGTATTTTCTTTTCGGAGCTGTCTTTTGCAAACAACTCTGTTTATTTCTAGTACTCCTCTACTCCCCAGTTGATTTTCTTTTAAGTTTTGGAGTCTTTAAATTAGGTCTTGGAGAGAAGGGCCACCACCAGAAGCTGTACGTACCCGTGCCACTCAGTGGGAGACCGGGCTTGCCCAAATCAAGTCAGCCTCCTCTGCTAGCATACGGCTCCTCCAGCTTTTGTGGAAAATGTTCATCCAGTCTCTCACTGCTGGGAGGCTCTGGAGAGTCACAGGGTTCTGCAGATTTGTCCAAGGAAGAAAAAGATAATGATGAAGAGCCATACGTGCTGTGGGTTTGCAAGGCTCCCGGTGCATCCCTTCCCTTTGGCACTCTTAGCACCCCATGGGTGCCTCACTGAGCACTGTAATTCCTGGCACTGTATAACCTGCCCCTAGAAAAGGCTTGTCTAAATGCTGGATATTGCTGACCTCCCGATCACTGGCCTTTCTGCTCGTTACGGCAGCCCCCCAGGGCTCTGCCTCTTTGCATCCATGCAGTGTCTGTGCTCTGTGCTGGCCTTGTCTTCTCACCTGTGTTTGCATCTCCCTTGCAGGTCTGGATGGATGCAGGCACTCAAATCTTCTTTTCCTATGCAATTTGTCTGGGATGCCTGACAGCTCTGGGCAGCTATAACAAATACCATAACAACTGCTACAGGTAACTGGAGCACGGCTCTGCTGCCTAGAGCCTTCCCCTCCCTGAACATCAGTGTACATAGGCTGGTGAACTGCTGGAGGCTACTGGCCCTTTGAAGTGTCATGTTTTCTGTTTCTATTCAAGATGTAAGAAAACTCTTTCCACGTGTTTTCTTCCCAAATCCAGCTCACTGTGCTTTCTACCCAAGGGAACTTTCTGTCTGTGCCATGGATGACAAAGCCCCTCTTCCACACCAGCTGAGACCCAGCAAAGTCAGATCCTCTTCACTAGCTTTGTGACCCCAGCCCGCATCACAACCTCCCCTATTACCTGGGTGCATGAGTAGCCATAGGGGAAGCAGAGCTGTGAGATCTAATGGCTGTAGACTGGAGTCCTTTCACCTTGTGATTTATCCTTCCTAAGTTCATTTGGACCTAGTGTCTTGCACAATTGTCAGTGCTCTGGGTTCCTGTGTGCTGCCTATGGTCTACATATATGCCTGCAGATGTAACTTCTGTTTCTTCCATACTCTCCCTGTGCTGGACTGCCCTTGAACAGAGATGGGCCATGTTGCCGAATAGAATCAGGCTGTCAAGTTGGAGTGGTCAGGTGAAAATAAACTAATTTTGCTGTAGATGTATCCAGCATCTGGAGCTACATCCCCAGGGGTAAAAGGCTAGTGTGAGTGGAGGAGGCCACCTCTAGGTAAAACTACCCACCTGCCTTCCCACCCTTTCTCTGCTGGCTGTGTTGCTCCTGGCACTGGGTTCTCCCCCCACCTTTTAAATTCAAAATTGTGGTTGTTGCCATGGAAGGTCCAGGCAGACCACTGGCTACACAGTCCTTGTTTGGCATCTTTCTCTTCACCTTAGAAGTTCGCTCCTGCTGCGGTGATACCTCTCCAACAGCAGCTGGGTTGGTACTCCTCTTCCTTTTCATGTCCCTTCTCCCAGATGAGTTTTTGAGAGAAAAAGCTCTGGGAGAAGAAGAGATAATGGATTTGGCTTTGGCCTGCTGCATGTCCTTAAGCACTAGCCCTCTGCATCTCCAGCCTGGATGTGTTAACATGGAGAGGAAGACACAAGCTGCTTAGCAGCAAGATTGTAAAGAGCTTCTGTAGCTGCAGCTGGGAGATGTTATAGAAAGGGGAGACATGTCTGTTGCAACACAAATGCTTTATGCTATTCAGCTTTGCTAGGGCAATTGTTCTTAGTTTTGATGTCAAACATCTGAGCAGCCTGTTCCCAGGCATGGCCCCAGTTTAATCAGTCGGTTCTGTGCTCTGCAGCCTTGGTTTGCATAGGAAGACAGGAACCAGCTTCAACTGGGCAGAGGGACACCAGCGTGGTGCCCCACTCAGTTATCTCAGGCCAGGTGTAACCTTTGGTGACCTGGAAGAGAAGAGGACGCAGGCAGGATGGACCACTGTTTGTATGGCAGCAGTCCAAGATGGTGCCAAACGGAACAGACCATTTCTCGCCTTCTGGGGCAGTAAGGGACATCATCAGGGCTCCCTGGCTCCCCTTCAGGTGAAAATCTGGAGATACCTCTTTGCTCTGGCCATTCCTCACATGCTACCCTCCACCACAACACCCCTTTCCACCTGCCAGGTGACTGCAGAGCACCTCCCAGCCCATGCCTTTCCAAGGAGCATTTGACTTGTCATGCGTACCTCCAGGGGAAGAGGGAGAAACACCAGGAAGGAAGAGAAACTATTTGAAATAAATGGGAACTTGTATAAAATGATGGAGAACATAATTTGAGTGGAGAAAAGGTGGTTTATAGCAACAAGAGAAACGAGGTTCCAGCACGGGCTTCCCACTGGGTTAGCTGAGCTTGGTGGAGCGTGACCCTCCTTACCAGCCAGGAGATTCGCGGGGGCTCACCCTGCAGGCCTGTTTCGCTCTCCTGCCTTAGAAACCACATACAAAGGCAGAGCAGTAGTGTTAGGTGCTGTGCAGTCCTTGACAATCCAAAGAGCTGTGCTTTGGAAGGAATAATCTGAATTTGTATGGCGCAAGGGCTCTGCCTGAACTGTACTGTCTGGAAATGGTTGCAGACTGTGAATGGATTTAGTTAATGTGCAGGGAGGAGCATGAAGCCCCCAAAATGCTAGATACCTGAAGACTGATACAGAAAATGACACCTGGATTTGCAGAGTAGCATTTAATAACGTCAGAGCGGGCCATGAAATCCCAGAAGGGGTGCGTTCCGTTTGGTTCAGAATATCTCTGAAAGATGCTGCAAATGTTATTGTTGTCCCCAGGGTTGCAGTCACAAGAGGACTAGGGAGACTGGAGCGTGGAAAGGAATTGGATAGATAAGAGGTGTTTAGTCTAAAGAGTAGATGGATGAGAATGAGATGAAAGAGAGACAAAAGGGAATAGATCAGAGAAAATAAATTGGATGGCTCTGTTCATCTTTTTCTCATAATGCACGGACCAGGAGATATCTAGTAGTGCTGAGAACCAAGGAGATTGTAACTGGTCTGAGAAATCTATTAAGGAAAAAAACCCATGCCCCCTTCTCAGACAAAAATCATCTCTGGTACTCTCTGCTACAGGAAGGCCCAGGGGAGAGAGAGGAAAAAATCACGCATTTAGATGTGTAGCAAGACTATCTCATAAGCGAGGAGCTTAGGTGAGGAATGCATCGTTATGCTGTCCTTGGAGAAGGCTTTTCCGGGGGGGAGATCCTGCTGTGTTGCCCACCCTGGGGCATCATCCTTCTGCAGCTCCTGGTGCTGAGCTGTGAGGGTGCTGGGAGAGAGGCCCTGCTGTGGGCACAGTGGCTGGGGTGGGAGAACGGGGGCTGCCCTGGGGTGTGGGTCATACCTGGACCCTCACCCGGCTGACGCTGTGCCCCCTCCTCCCAGGGACTGTGTGGCCCTCTGCTTCCTCAACAGCGGCACTAGCTTCGTGGCCGGCTTTGCCATCTTCTCCATCCTGGGCTTCATGGCGGGGGAGCAGGGTGTGCCCATCGCCGAGGTGGCCGAGTCGGGTGAGTGGGGCTGCGGTGGGATGGGGCCGCGGGGGTGCTGTTCTTTGGCCCCCCCTCAGCAAGGGGAGCGTGCCCGCAGGATACCCACCCTGGGGCAAACAGTATTGCAGCTGCGGGTTCCCATCCTGGTGGGCAGCTCCACTTTCTGCCTCCAAAAGCCAGGGAGAAACAAATGCACGCTCATGAAACATTAAGGTGCAATGGCCATGTATTGAGGCCGATATAAGCTGCCTATAAGGGTCAGGGTTAGGCAGCCACTGTCTCTCAGTGGGGGAGTGAGGTGCCTGCATGGCGTACGCCCGGGTTTGTGCTGTGCTCCCCTGGGCTCAGAGGCTTTCCCTGGCTCCCAGCCCTGGCGATGGCGACGCAGCCAGAGCTTGCTGTGCCCCCTTTCCCTCCCTTCCTGCTGGGCTCCTCCACCCCGCGAGGATCCTGGGTTTCACGCACACCGCTGGTGTAACTGGAGCAAGAGGCTGCATGGCTGCAGGTTGTGCCTTGGCCGGGTGGCTGCCTCGGGCAGGTCTGCCCCAGGTGTGCCATGCCGCTGCTATGCTGCTGCCTGCTCTGAAAGCCCTTCTCCCCGCAGGGCCTGGCCTGGCATTCATCGCCTACCCTCGGGCTGTGGTCATGCTGCCTTTCTCCCCGCTCTGGGCATGCTTCTTCTTCCTGATGGTTGTTTTGCTGGGACTGGACAGCCAGGTAAAGGTGCAGGTGCAGGGTGGTTCCCTGCCAGACAAAAGCCACTGTCCCTTTGGGACAGGCTTGAACTTGGCTGAGGTGGGGGCAGCAGGGCTGGGGAGCCGGTCAGGACAGGCTGACAGTGGTGGGATCTCTGCTCTTTGTAGTTTGTCTGCGTGGAGAGCCTCGTCACAGCTCTTGTGGACATGTACCCCACCATCTTCCGCAAGAAGAACCGCCGGGAGACCCTCATCCTGCTGGTCTCCGTCCTCTCCTATCTGGTCGGGTTGGTGATGCTTACAGAGGTATTTTGGGCTTAGACCATCTGCACGGTGCTTATTTGGTCTGCGTGCCCCCCTGCAGGGGGGGGCCTGGCAGGTGGTGGGGGTCTGTGCTGGGGCCAAGAGCTTGCTGGTGAGGCCCATCCTGGTGCACAGTGCCTGGGGGAGGCTGCCTTTCCCTCCCCATGTCGTTCGCATTTTCCCTTCCAGCCCTCATCCCTTGTGTCGGTCAGAGTCCTGACACTTTTCCTGCCAAGACTGATAATTGGAGCTCTGGAGAGCCCATATTTTAGTTATAGATTTATCTTTACATGAGCCAAACCTTTACAGCTGTTGCATGGCAAGGGGAGCGCCTTTGTCCTTCTCTTTCGTCTTGGAGCTACACGAGCACTTGGTGTAAGGAAACTTGGTGGGCCTGAGTGCGCTCCATATCTATTACAGTGATTTCTCATATATTCCCTTGTTTTGATTAATTGCCTGGGAGTTAAACTGTTCTGGTTTAAAAGCTTTAACTTCTCCTAGCAGTATATGTGTGTGTGGATTGACGCTGCCATGATGCTCTTTGCATCTTCTGTTTTCATTTGGGCATAGTTTTGAAAAAGCTGCCTTCAGTGTTGCATCTGCAGCTTTGTGCCTGGACTTCCCCACAGGCCCATTTTGTAGATAGCCTTGCAGCCTGGGCAGTGAAACAGCCAGGCTGCCAGCCTCTGGGCGCCCAACACTCTTTGCCTGTGCCTGATTCATCTCCCCTCTCTCCCTCCCCACCTCGCCTTGCTGCCCACTTGGCCCTTCCCAGGGTGGGATGTATGTCTTCCAGCTCTTTGATTACTATGCTGCCAGTGGCATGTGCCTGCTCTTTGTGGCCATCTTCGAGACTCTCTGCATCGCCTGGGTCTATGGTGAGTATGAACAAGGGATGTCCCCAGCTCTGGTCTCTCAGGCTTTTGCTTGGTCCATCTTCAAAACACTGGTCTATAGCTCATCTTGGCAATTGCTTCGCAGGGCAAGGCAGACCTCCAAACCCTTGCTTTGGTGCTGCTGGACTCAGTTGGCAGGGGCTTCCTCGCAGCAATGCCCTGGGAGATCTGCTTGGCAGATATCCCCAGCATGTTCCTATGTGCCCCTGCTTTTGAGGTCCTCCTTCCCTGGGGACTTGGAGCTGGCTGGGAAATCTTTTCCCAACCTGTGCATAGAGGAGTCTGAGACCCTCAAACATTTTTGAGAGCCCTCTCTCAGCCTTGACATTCACAAGGGGTGGGTAAAACCTGGGTTCAAGTCCCAGCCTGGGAGATGTGGAGGGGCTGGCTCTGTTGACCCACTGGGCTGTTCTGGGGCGAGAGGATGTTAGTCCAGGACAAAGACTAAAGCTGGCCACACTCCTGGCAAGCTCCCCGACAGGGCTGTCAGCTATGCTGAGGTTATTGCCTCATCTTCTGGGGAGTACCCAAACAGTTGTGAAGCAGGACCCCGGACATACAGACCCTGCTGCTCTCCTTCCCTGGTAACAGCGAGGCATCCTTCTCCTTCGCAGGTGCTGAGCGCTTCTACGATAACATTGAAGATATGATTGGCTACCGGCCATGGCCCATCATCAAATACTGCTGGCTTTTCATCACTCCAGCAGTTTGCATGGTGAGGGCCCATAGGAAGAGGAGCTTTGGGGGGGAAGATGGGCAGACCTAGGTGCCTCTGAGGTACAGATGCCTACATATATACAGAGGGATATGCAGGTGTGTGTATGTATAGGGGTTTATTTGGCCTGTACTATGGGAGCCTGTTCTGTGTGTTTGTGGCTTTGGGGGCCAGGCATGGGGCTAAACAATGGGGAGAGGGGTCTGGCTCAGCAGTGATAGAGGTGGGGTGAGTCGGCTGGTGGGGTGAGCTCATTGCTGCCATGCCCAGTGCTGCACATGGGGGCTGTCCCAGCAAAGCTTGCTTGACTTGC
This sequence comes from Haliaeetus leucocephalus, assembly GCF_000737465.1. Lineage (NCBI taxonomy): Eukaryota > Metazoa > Chordata > Aves > Accipitriformes > Accipitridae > Haliaeetus > Haliaeetus leucocephalus. Next base: position 6,793,554 of record NW_010972642.1, read on the forward strand.
GTCTCCTCTGTTGCTGTCCTGGGAAGACCTTTGTTACCATGAGACCCTGCACAGATGTGGACTCACAAGGAAGACCTCTCTTGACTAATGCTGTTGATCTTTATGCTCTTTTTCTTTTGGTCTCTTCTACCTTGCCAGGCAACCTTCCTGTTTTCTCTGATCAAATATACCCCGCTGACCTACAACAAGAAGTATGTGTACCCGTGGTGGGGAGACACCTTGGGCTGGCTGCTAGCCCTCTCCTCCATGGTGTGCATCCCTCTCTGGATCGTCTACAAACTCTCCACCATCAAAGGCTCCCTTAGAGAGGTGAGGCTGGTGCTCTGGGATCAGGGCATAGGCTGTGCTTCTGTGTTGAAGTCCAGCCTTGCAGGGGGATCATTTGTGTGTTGCAGGTTAATTAGCAGGGAGCCTAGAATAAATCGATTGAATGAGTCCATTTCTGTAACTGACTGTTGGTTTTATTAAGTTCTGCCTGGCTGGAGGGCTGCTCCAAGCTGGCTGTGGCCTCTTGGTGCCCTTTGTTTATTGCTTCTGTGTCTTTGCAAGCACCACTAGGAAAAAGTTCATTAGATGGAGAGGATAAAGATGATCTCCAGTGCCTCGAGTCAGTTTGGAGGCTGCCCATGACTAAGGTTTGGGGCCTTGCTTTTAGAAAGCTCCAGATCCCATGAGTGTTGCAGGCAGCTGAGTGTCAGTGGCCTGAGCCTGCCCAGCTCCTGGAGCTGCTGTGACCCATTGCTGGCTGCCCTGAACGTGCCTTGGGAGAGCCAGGGACCTGGCAAAGCAGACCTTACTCCAGACAGCGTCTTGTCCCCGCCATGGCTCACTGGAAGTTTCACAGACATCCTGATACCCCAGGATCCCACCTGTTCTCTGCCTCCAGCAAGTGCTCAGGAATGGGTTGTGACAGCAATGTGCCCCTCATCGCCGTGTCCAGCATGGACAGGGAGGAGTGGGCACAGCTGCAGGAGCACAGCAAGGATCACACTGCATGATGTAGAGGGTAGCTCCTTATACACTTGCTGTCCCAGTTAAAGCCAAACCTGTGTGCACGGGCTCTCCCTTTGCAGTCTGTGCCGGTGGAGGGGATGACCTGGAGGCACCTGGGCACCGACCTTTCCTTGGACTGCTTTCTAGCCCTGGCATGGAGCAAATGGAGGACAGAGCTTTCCTACTGTGTCTCAAGTCTCTCACGTGCTCAGTACTTGTCTTGGGACAAGTGGTTGAAAGATGAGTTTATCCCCTCAGTTTCTGAAGTGCTGACTGTCCTTATTTGGGACATCGCTGGCATTTAGGGAACAGACCTGCAGCCTTGCCTGGCTGGCTGAAATGATACCCATGACTGGAAGCGGAGGGCCCGGGTCACCTTTTGTCCTTGTGGCTGTGTTCAATGCCTGCCTTTGCCTTCCAGAGGCTCCGTCAACTCACCTGCCCACTTGAGGACTTGCCTTCCAGGCCGGGCACGGGACATCCCCTTCCCTCCACCAGAGCTGGCCTCCTGATGCTGACAGAACTCGAATCTCATTGCTAGGACCAGTGTGGCTCTCCCTCCCTCCCCCCAGGACGGTTTCTATACAGCCTTTACCACCTGTTGGATAATGCAAGGATTCTTCACTCGCCAAGGAGAGAGGGATTTCGGGCCTGAGCTCCCTTCTCTGGAAGATTTGAAGGGCTGAGGAAGAGGCTGCCGTGGAGATGGTCTGCGTGGAGTTAGCAATGCACCTTAATCCTCTCCCTGGAGAGGGCTCTGAAGGGGTAGATCAAGCACTGGTGTTCCTGAGCATCCCCCGCATTCTGGTGGGCAGAAAGGAAGGACTGATCCTGGAGTGGAGAGTGTCAGAGAGTCACAGAGATGCGGCTCCAGTGTGGACTTTGGGAGCATTTCCATTCATTCCATTAAATCTTTGTTCTTCCCTTCTAGATCTGCTCTGTCTCAGTTTTGTCTCACCAGCATCCCTGCTCACAGCATGTTAGGCGGGATGTGTGTTAGTGGAGCTGTGCTGGGCATTCAGGTCCGGATCTCTGTTGCACTGGGACATTGGTATGGGAGGGCGGCCAGAGGAGAGGAAGCTTGGTTAGGGTAGGAAGGAAAACAGGGAACACTGGTTTGGAGGCCCCCATAAGTGGTAGGCCTGGGGTACCGAGGTGAAGCAGAGAGCACAATGCCACCTTCCGCTGGAGCCATTGCCAGATCGCAGCCAAAAGAGTCATCTGGCTGATGAGTCACTGGGCTATTCCCGGGGTCTGAGAAGCGCGTGGGTTTGCATTTTCTTCATGCAAGTGAAGGATTATGGGAAACTTTCCCTCGTCTCTGCAGGTCTGTGTCTTTTTTGTGCTGACTGCCTTCCAGGTGCTCTAGAGCCCGTCATTTTGGTTTTCCTGCATATGGAAGAAGGGCTGCGTGGCTGAAGCGGGATCTGCATGTTATGTCAACAAACAGGGCCCCTCGTTTCCAGGCTGTTTGGGTAAAAAAAAAAAAAAATAAAATCAAAGAGCTTGTGTTTTAAGTGCTGTAGCCCCAGCATCCGAGGAGGGCAGCCAGAGGACACGTAACCCCGGGAGGCTGGATGGCTCCCAGGAAACCCCGAGGAAGCTGGAGCCCGGGCAGAGCCGAGCGAGCGGCCGGAGGCTCTCGGCTTCCCGAAACGCCCGCGGACACGGGTGGGCACCGCGCTCCGGCCAAGGCTGCCGGTGCCGCGGGGAGAGGAAGACGCGACTGAAAGCAATCCGCGCCGTTAGCCACAAGGTGGCCCCAGGACCTCACCCACCGCCGCAGCGCCGGCCGGGGTCCCCGCGGGGGGCAGCGGGCACCCCCGCAGCCGGCCGGCACCCCCCGCTCCGCCCGCTTCGGAGGATCCTCTGAGCTGGGGGGCTGTTCGCTCTGAGGGTCGGTGGCAGCCTGGTCACCGGCTGTAGGGCTGGGGAGGGGGTTTTCTCCTGGGTCATGATGACCTGGGTGGGCGTTTTCGCCCTTCGTCGCCTGTTGAGGTTTTCTCTGCAGAGAGCTGCGTCCCACAGGGAACGGTGACCTCGGCTGTGGCAAGGACTGGTTTAGGTTCCCGAGGACCTATAGGCAATGGCAAGTTATTTGGCTTGGTTTTCTTGGGCTTGGTTTTCCCCAGTTTAGTGTTGTTGGAGCCTGGTGACCTGAGATGGGAGACAGGTCGATGATGGAAAGGGGTCATGAGCTTTCGCTCACGGAGGCTGTGAAACTCTGGTGAGCACCAAGGACTGGGGGGATTGTTGCTGGGAGGGTTTCTGAGAGTGCAGATTGAAACTCCAGGAGGGAGAGCCCACTGGTCTGTGGTCCTCTGGGGCTTCATTGGCTCTGTTCCAGCGTGCCTGTGGAAACCTCATCTCATTTCCAGCCCATTTTCCCTTTTCCCAGTCCATTTTCCAGGAGAACATGAGGGCGGCTGGGTTCCTTTGCTAGGCTGCACGTGCAACCATGGGTGAAGCCCCGTGGTGAGCCCTGCACCTTCCCTGTCAAAAGCTGAGCCGCTGGGTTTCTGCATGCCTCCCCCCCTGCCTCTGGAGGATGCTGGTGATGCTGAAGGTATAGAGCTGGGGAGCGGGAGCTCAGGGCTGAACTGGCTGTCATAGTTTTCCTGGGTGGCCTCAAAGCTCCAGATTGCCCAGATGCCACAGTGCTTTATGGTGCTCATGTGTGAGCTGAAGGTAGGAAAGAGCATAGAAATCTAGGCCCTTTTGGAAAAGACCCATGATGTGATGGAGGATGGAGCCACCCAGCTGCCATTCCACTTGAATATGGTACTGGCTGGTAGAAATTACTCATAGAAATGAGTGAATGGAAGTTTAATACAGAAGTGGGTTTTTTTTCTGTTGGCTTTTTGAGTCAATCGTACTAGAAGCTTCAGCAACAGATATTTTTGTTCATGTCATTCTAATCTTAAACAAACCTATGCTTTCATTTTCCAGTAATGTCTATAAGAGGTTTGGCCCACTGGGAAAGTATTTTAAACCAAATAGAAAATAGTAATTGTCCACAGCTATCTCCAAAATACGGCTGATGTAGAAAGCCTGCTCAGCTGCATGTAGGCAAAGCGGGAGTCTGCTGAAAGGCTTGTGACTTGCTTTGTTTCAAAATAGTCTGGTGTCCAGTGAATTGGGCATGTGGTTTATTGATCTGGTTATATATGAGCCAGGAAACCTCCCAAGCCTGTGTTCCTACATGACCCAATTGCTGTAAAGCTTTGGATGAGCTAGGCAGGTCAGATAAGCAAGAACACCAAAGGTTTTGCTAGACATTCTTAAATAAATGTCTTATTTTGGTAGGACTTCAGGACAAAGTATTGGAACCTATGATGCCTGGCTTGAAATATGAATCGAGTATATTCTGTATTGCTCATTGAGAAGGTTGTTGGACTAAATCTGAAATTAATGTATTTTAAACTTCCAGACATGACGTTTTTCACAGTACTTTTTAAGGCCCCACAGTTAGAGGGAATTTTGGTGAAATTCAGAATGTGGAGATTTTGGAATATGGTGACTGCTCATGATTTGGAATATGGTGAAAGGGATTTTCATTACATTCAAGATCAGCGCAGTGCTGCTCTTCTTGCAGTCTGTGGAATTTACTCCTACTCATACCTTCTCCACCTGGGGAGATGCTGACGTCCCTTGAGACAGGAAATGTGTGGTTGTTGGAAATTTTCCACCTTCAGAATCCAAAATCTGCAACTTAGCCTCAGAATTCAACTCATTAGTTTCAGAAAAATGGGGATGAGATTAAAGACCCATTTTTTTCATGGTGTTTTTTCGTTTGGTTTTTTTTTTTTTTCTTTTTTTCCCCAGTTTCAAATGAGAAGTTCACATAAAAATAAAGAAGTCCCTGAGATCCTGTCCTGGGTTGTTAGTGCTTGAAGAGGATGACTGACCTTTCTGTTCACCTGTCCATGAAAACCAGGCTCTGCTTTTCCCATACTGTGGTGCTTTTATCAGTGGTGCCTGGGGAAGAGTCTCAGCCCCCTAACTGGGCATCGAGATACTGTTGATGCTGCTGTCCTCCTCCATGGATGGAGATGACCACTGAGGGCAGGGGAGTGACTTCAGATCTTGGGGACGGACCTGTGGACCAGGATGCGTCTGTTCCTGTGGGGAGCAGCCCAAACCCTGGGGCTCCCAGCGTGTTTGAACAGATGCCCTGAGTGAGGGGTCCTTATCCATTTGCCACTAGTGATATATAAGACAGTTTTCTGTGGCTATTGAAGAATCATGCAGTTTAAGTTGTGCTGTGTGTTTAGGTGACAATAAAGGTGGATGTGTGGGGAGAAGACAGGCCATGGCGCATAAATGGAGAGAACAGAGTAAGATTGACATCTTAACATGTGGGATATGTAATCCTGTGAAGCAGAGATCCCCAAATAATCTGTTCAGTGTGTCCTGCAGGCCATTGCAAATGAGCATATCCCTTAGAGCAGGGTATTTGGCTGAGTCCTTGTCTGCTAATGTGGTTAGCAGCCTGCAGGATGGGGATCTGCACAGCGCAGATAAGGAAAGCGTGCATGGGGGAGCACAAAGACGGATTCGGGAAGTCGTTACTTTTGAAGTTACCAGTGACTCGGTTACCTCTTTCTCCATCTGACCTGTCCAGAGTCACATCACTTTGGGCAGGGACATGCGCTTTGCTGTCCCCGCAGACTGACCTTGTCCTTTGTGCCCTTGTGTATCGGAGGTGTTTGCTGTCACAACACATCCCACAGCAACAGGCTCAGCTGCCCTGAGGAAGGGAGGGCGAGCAGGAGCAAGCAGGCACGTACCCACCTGCCCTCTGCCTGCCTTTTTCCTGTGGTTCTCCTTGGTCTCTGGTCAACAGCGAGCATTGCTGTTAGACTCAGAGAGGCTGTTAGACCACAGACGTCTCCCCAGCATCGCTAATCCTCCCTCCTGACCACTTCTATTGCTGACACTGGGCTCCGAAGCCATTTGCCCTTGCCTCATCTTCTCCCACACTGGGGATGCTGTAAAATAGGGAATGTCTCACCCTGCTCATACTTCCAAAGGTGGAGGCTCCTGACAGCTTCCTCTTCTCCAGGAGCCTGGCACAGGAGTGGTGCTGTGGCTGCTGGAGCCCATCACGGTTCTGTGGGGCCTCGTTAGCAGTTGTTACTTTGGTTATGTTCACTTGTGATTAGTTATGGTGAAACTGTTGCAGGCAGTCACAGGCTTACTTAAGCAGAAATTAGCCATAAACATTAAAAATAAATTATACAAATGCCTAGGGGAAACTCCTCTGCAAACACAGAATTCGGTCAGCTAGGCAAGTTCCCAACCAAAGAAGCAGCTGCGCTGTGCCCATGGGGGAACCAGTGTTTTTCCCATGTCATTAGCAAAGGTGTCAAGAGGTGGGATTAGTCTGGACGAGCAAGGACAGTGGTGGCTTGTCCCACAGACTGCCCAGCGAGGGGGGCAGCCAGGGCTGCAGGCTCCTCTGTCTCCCGCACAAAACCCAATGCCTGGTTCCCGCAGCCCCTAACGTTTGGAAAGCAGGAGCACGTTTCGGATGTACCCGTAGGGTGTCACACCGACAGACTTCTCCCAGCAGCTGGGCTGTGGTGAGGAGGGGTTAATTTTTGGTTCAAAGCTCTGTGTCTTGCTGGCTCAAGGAGGAGGGAAGCATCGTGGGGCCTGGGGCTGGCTGCTGCCAGGGAGCGTGGCCCCGGTGTGGGCTGATGTTGGCAGCCTGCTGCTCTGGGCTGGCTCTTTGGCAGGCTTGTCAGAGCCAGCCAAAAGGGAGGGGAGACCCAAATAATGGGAAAAGTCAACATGTGCTCTGAGAAAAGAAAAGGGAAGGTAAAAAAGGAGGCAAAGGTGCAGTGCCAGCTGGCAGGCAGTGAGTGGGGTGGGGAGGAGGAGACCTTTGCGGAGGTGCAGGACATCTCTGAGGTTGGGGTTAGCTGTCCATTAGGGCAAAGGCTGGTGCGGCAGGCTGAGTCCTGGTCTCCAGCTGCCCTGGGCCTGGCAGGTTGAGGGAATCAGGTCATTTTGAGGAGAGTTTTCCCCCTCTGCTGACAGGAGGGGATGGAAACCTGTGCGGCAGGCTCTGGGCTGGCAGGTGCAGAGGGAGCAGGTCCTTCTGTGTGGTGGGACAGCAGTGCTTTCCCATTCCTCCCATGCACCCTCGGGCACAGCAACGGGGCTTCCTCTTGTCTTGGTGTTCCTGTCTGCAAAACTGGATGCTGCCATCCCTTCCTTCGCAAAACGCCTTGGGATGCACGGTGGGGAGGGCTATGGAGAGCTGGGTGCTGCCGGTGTCAGACCCGCACACGGTGGGGGTCCCAGCTCTGAGAGGGGTTCATGCTGCCTGGGGATGGGCTGGGAAGGGGGGGTGCTTTGAATGTTTCCAGGATTTATTGCAAACAGCGCTTCCCTTTTGGGGATGGAGAGTTTAAGAGCAGCCTCACCCATACACTCCCTATCCCTGCTGCCAGCAGGGCTGCTTCTTCCCCTCCCTCTGTATCCCTGTGTCAAGACACCTTCCCTGGGGCTGGCATTTATCCCCCCCAGAAGCTCCCAAGGCTGATCCCTGCTGGTGTCTGTCCCCTGTGCTGGCTGAGCCTTGGCTATGGCTCCTCTCCTTGGGCCTTGCTCGCAAATTTGCATCCTGCCACATAATCCCTCTAGTAGACCCTGTGGGAAGCTGCCTCTGCCTGTGGAAATGGTGGAGGAGGAACCCCTGCGGTGGGGAGACCTGCAGTCAGATTGCCGCGTCCTTTAGCAGCCCTGTCCTACCTACACAGCTGGGCAGCCCAGGGTGCCTGCTCTGGGGCTGTCTCTGCCAGTGAAGGTGGCAATTAGCGATCAGGGAGTGCGTCACCCCTTCACTTGCCCTCTCCCGGGATGGGGCTGACCACAGTCCATACCCACACAGCTGAGAAGGCCAGGAGGTGATTTCTGGTTTTCAGTCTGGGCTGTCACACTAGCGCAATCCCTCACGTGGAGGCTGCTGTGGTGGGATAAAGGTGCCCCATGCCCATAGCAGGTTTTAAAAACACAGTAAATTATTGCCTGGTCGGAAACTCTGAAGCCTGAGTGTAACTTCTGGGCTGGAAAGCAGAAATAGCAGCCTTTTTTCCTTCTGGAGAATGATTTTCACACATTGCTAGATAAAGTTCTCATTTAGGTTGACTTTCTTCTTGTTTTATCTTAATGTCACAGGTCATTTGCCATCTACAGTTTTGCAAAAAACTGATGTTCCTGTGAAACACTTCAGCGTGGATAAATCAAGTTTTTAGGTCAGCTCTGCTTACTTAGGCTTATCTCAATCCCCTTTTCATATCTGGATAACCTCTACTGCACCTTTCCTCCAGCTGTGCTGGGTCACACCAGTCCTCTGTGGCAGGACGGGCAGCGGCACTGTCCTTCATTAGGAGGGATGCGGAGGCAGTGCAGTGCCTGTGTTGTGTAGCAAGCACATGATGTTCACCTTGCAGTCTTTCCAGACTTCAGAGACAGCCCCCAAAAGGCAGAAGATGGATCCTGGCCCCTCTGACACTGATCCCACCCCATGCAAGGGAAGAATCAGCTTGTATTTCTTTGGGTATGGGACCAATCCACTCAACCAGCCCAAATGGTAGGTGAAAGCCAGGGATTTGAAAAGTGGCACGCTTGGAAAGTTTAATCCTGGAAACAGGGTATTGCACATGGTCTTTGGCTGCTTGCGAAGAGGTATTGCCTGCTCCAGCTGCCACCCCAGCCCTCTGCTTTCATGGCCCCATTGCCCGACTGGGGCCTCTGGGACAGGGCTGGGTTGGCTCAGAGCTTCCCAGCCCCAGGACGTCCCCCAGTGCTCACCATGAGCTGCTCTGCCCCCTATTTGCACTCCCCAGCAGCGTAGTCTCAGACTGGCTGCCCCCAGTGTCAGCTGAGGTAGTAAATAAACACCCCCAAAATAGAAGGAGACATATTCCCCTACTGCCTCTGGTATTAGCCTCAGTGGTTTATCCTGAGGATCCCACCAGGCACAAGGGTGACTCCCTTCACGCACGTCTCCAGCATCCCTTGTCCCCAGGGCAATCCAGCATGCTCTAATGTGGCCTGATTCACTGGCATCTGGCACCCGTGGAGGATTTTTTTGAGAAAACATTACAAACGACCTCTATAGAGTGTGCAGGCTTGTGAACCTACCGCTTCCCCACTCTGCAGAGGTGAGGGCTTTTGTCAGTTCCCAGGTTTCCCACTGAGGGGGCTGGAGGATGCTCATCTGGTGAGCTCTGACACAAGCAAGCAGGTCGGAGCATGTGCTGGATGTGTCCTAGCTTCCATCCTGCACGCTGCTGTGGTTTGACCACATGAGTACGTGAAAAGGTCAATAGGAATTTGGTAGGCACGTTAACAGACAAAGCAAAAGACAAAACAGTAATAGCATTAAACATAACGTTAAAAAAAGTATCTGAGCTGAACTGTCTTGAGAAAAATGGCATAACTGGAATGCCTGCTGCTGGTGTTTGTCACAAGAAGCCCTGGAAAAGTGCATTGGGGCTGAGGTGGATAGAAAGCAAGCTGGCAGGGCAAAAGCACAGAGGGATTGCTCACTTCTAGTGAGCACACAGACACTGTAAAAATAAAGACTCCAGCAGCATCTCTCCCTGCTGACAGAGCTCTCTCCTATGAGCTGTGTTTGCATTCGCAGCATATGGCACAGGCACAGAGGGGTCTGCGAGAGCCTGGGACAAATGTCCCCCCTCCACCTGCTTTCTGCCTTTTGCTCCATCGACCTGATGGTGTTGGTGAACCTTGAGCTTGGCCACTGTAAGAGGTTCAGTGTAGTGCTCCCTGGAGATGGAGGCGATTCATTCTGCACATTTGCAGGATGATTTTAAGAGATGCCACTATCCCACTAAACTGCTGAAGCCCCAGAGCAGTGGGGACATGTGGCAGCCAGCCTGGGCCATGCAATGGGGTCTGCAAGCGGAGACCTCCCTCCTGCTGAGGCCGAGAGGACCTGGAGTCACTCCACTGACTGCTGTCATCGATATTTGCAAACTTTGGGCCTTCACCCTGCCTGACAGTGGTTGCTTTCTTTTCTTGCTTTCCTGTCAGGGCCACAGTTCAAGGTCTGGAGAGGTGTATGTTGTAAGGGAGCTGGGGAGAAAGTACTCCCGCCCCATACTCCTCCCTTTCTGCCATCCCACCACCCACACGTGAGCTGGGTGATAACCTGGTGGGGGGAGCTGGTGAGGGGGAGGGACGGGAGGAGGAGAGAGGGGAGTCTTTGCCTTAATTCTTCCTGTATCTCTTTGGCACTCAGTGGATTCCCTGCCTGGACTCCAGTGGGACAGGACAGGACAGGACAGGACGGGCTTACCTGGGGGAGACCTGCACTGGGTTCAGGTGAGTTCGGTGTTGGCTCATTGAGCAAATCTGGCTGGATGCGCGTGTCACACTGGGAGCGCCCGTGTCTCCGGTCCTCCCGCAGCCAGCTGCTATGTGCCAGCTGCCTGCCGTGCTCTGGTGAGTGGGCCAGCAAAACTGTAAAGGGGAAAAGCTTCCCAACATTACGGAAAGGAAGAGAGAGCTGCAGGATAGGGAGCAAATAATCAATTTGGATCAACCCAGGAAAGAGGTTTTTCTTTCAATGGTTCTTATAGGAGAGGACAGGCAGCGATGCTGCTGGGGGGCTGCCAGGAAGCTGCAGAGCAAAGGGATGCCTGAAGGATGGGTAATTGGTACTGAAGGTTGCAGCAGCAGAGAGAGAGAAAGAAAAGGACTCAAACAGCAGAAAGATTGAGAAGAGAGATGAGAGTGGGCCAGGCAGGGGTGGGGAAGAAGGGTAGCGATGGCTAGGTGATAATAGGTACAGGAGGAAAGGTGCTAGGGGTGAGGTAGGCTGTAGGCATTTCAGCTCCTGCAAATGCGAGGCAGTGACTCTCTCTCCTCGTGTGCTGCCCTGCAGAGGTGCCAGCCCTGGCACATTGACTTGGGGGCTGCAGCTCTAAAAGGTGTGCCTGGAAGTGTGCTCCTTTTCCTTTTTGCCTTAGAGGCTTCATTAAATTTGTTGCTGTGTAGGGGTGAGGCAGGGAGACAGCACAGTTTGGGCATGTGCTAAACTCTGGGGATCTGTGGGCATATTTGTGAACAAACCCAGGCAGAACACATGGGGGTTTCATAACACCTGATCTGTGTCTCCTTAAATCAACAATGCTTTTAAAGTAATCACTACCTATCAGGGCTTTCATCCAATGCTATTGGAAATGCCATTGCCCCAGTTTTTCCTCTTCAACAACTGCTGATACGAGAGGCTGAACCTTGGACCTGACCTTTGCAGCTCTGCAACAGCCCACCTTTGCTGGATTCATGGGTGCAGATGTGGTCCGTGGTCCTTGCAGAGGGCAGGCTAATGAGCCCTGCGCCGCATCTCTACCTGCCCATGCTCCTGGGCAGGGCTATAGGAAAATTTTGGTGCCCCAGGTTGGAAAGCAGATACCTCGCCTCTTGGAGGGTGCAGGTGGGATGCAGTCCCATTGCATTGCAATGCAGCATTACAGCAGGGACTGCTAGGAAGGGGTTACGGCACTGCTAGTCATAATCCCACACGCTTCTGCCTGTCCCAATTTCACCTGAGGTGCCTTGTCCTGTGCACCAACTGGAGATGGCTGAGCCTGCCCAGGCTCAGCCAGGTAGATCCCCAGCCTGCACCTAAGCAGGGTGTGGGGTGCTGGGCTCCCTGTGCAGGGCTGAACAGGGACCTCGGTGCAGGGACAATAATGGTGCGGAGCCCACGTGGCACTGCTCTGCTGTTCTGTGATGGCTGTGCATGCATCTGTGCCGAGGCACCGGGCTCTGCCAAATAAGCTGTTGGCTCCCCTCGTCCTCTGGGCTGGAAGGCAAAATATAAGGTGTCATGCCATGACCTCACCTGCCTTTCGGAAGGGTTTCCCTTGAGTACTCTTTCTCCATGTTCCCTGTTTCTTATCGCTCAGATAGCAAATGCCCCTAGGCTGTGCTTAGGATGTGCCTGCCTGAGGGAGTTTAGCTAGAAGTGCCTAGAGTAGTGTGATGCCAAGTCCCCTGCACTGCTCTCCTGCCTCCAACCCACCTGGACCCTTGGAGATGTTGGCTGCCCGCAGAGCTGGCTCCTCTGCTTTCCTGCCCCAAAGCAGCAGCCCCAGAGAAGCGACTGCAAGGTTAAGACTTTAGGCACTGCAGAGGTTCGGATTTTTGTGCAGGCCTGCATGAACCTGCAGAGCGTAGCTGCTTTGCTGCCCACTCCTCCCCTAACCCCTTGGCCTCCAGCCTCAGGCTGACCTGGGTCAGCAGCAGGCTGCTAAGCCGCAGCGCTGGGGGCTGGCAGCCTCCCTCCCTCCACCGGACCTACCCAGGGCTGCCGGGTGTCACGCCTCGCTCCGTGAATTTGCTGCCCTGGTTAGGCGGCAGCCCCATGGCCACCGTGTCCCCTCCTGCGGACTCTGTCCCATCCCTGCGGGGCACCCTCCGGGCTGCACCACAGGTCGCTGCCCTGCCATGCCCCTGCTGCGCCTGTTTGCAGAGCGGGTGCTGGAGCAGCGTGGTTTCACCCTCTGTGGCGTTCACCTGCTCCGCTCCTCCAGCCAGTGACAGGAGCCGCGCTGTCCCCGCGCTCCAGCTGTGCACAAGGACCTCTGAGCAAGCCTGACGCAGCTGCAGGACTTCGGCCAGACACCTCTGGCCGCCAGGTGGGTGGCTCTAGGGGCTCCACCGGGGCCAGGCTGGGGCCAGCCTGGCTCTGTGTCTGCAGACCTGTCACTGTGGTGCTCTGTAAGAAAGATGGATCTGCCACGGTTGCGTGCTACTGGGCCTCCTGCTATATGGCAGTGGATACAAGACTATGGGCTGAGTGGAGGTCTCGAGAGCATCTGATGTGATGCAAAGGTAAAGGCTGGTTTCTGATCATATTTACACCCTATTTATGGACTTCATCAGTTAGTCTTGATTTTTTTCTAGGCTGAAGTAAGAAACCACCTCTGTATCTCTGTAGCCCAGAGCAGGGATGGTGAGCTACAGACACCGGCAGAGACTGAACCGGCACCGAGAACAACAGCCTACACTGGTTTTAGCAAGGGATTTGCCACTGATCCTCAGGAAAGTCCAGCCACTGCTAGGTACTTGGGAGGCTCTCCTGTCCTGGCAGCGGAGGACAGGGCAGGAGCCGTTTGGTCCCCTCCTGAGCTGGGGGGTGTGTGCTCTGAAGGGTGGTGCTCTATAATCCTTGCAGCTTGTATCACAGATATACATGTCATTAGTAAACTCACAGTTGCTTCTTATCTCACTCTTGCTGGTGTCAGTAAGCAGCAAACTCACTGACTGCAGAAGCGTTGCTCCTGTTTCACATCGGAGAAAATGTAAGCAGGATCTGATCCTTGTCACAGCCTCTGGTGCCCCATGAACCTTGCTGAACAGATGCTTTGAGAATGCCCTACAGCCCACACAACCTGGAAGTTAATTAGAAGGTGTAAAGAAGCCAACTAGCTTTCAACAGCTTGAAATGAAAGGCATTTTAATTTCAACTGCTGTCCTGGAGTTGATCAGTTTTTCTCTTGCGACATCTTTCCTTGCTTTTCTCCTTTTTGCAGCTGGAGTGAGCCGTTCTCCAGCAGCATTTGGGTTTGGAAGCAGCCATGGTTGAAGCAGCTGTCCCCGGTCACGTAGCTGCTCTTAGATTGGCTGGAAAGCACTTACTTCTGCTAATATTTTCCTGTCCATCTTGCAGATACGACCTATTCCAGTAGCAGCCCCCACGCACTAATCTAACTAGGTTTGTTCTTAAGCTGTACCTTGGCACTGCTGTTCCTCACTGAGCCCTGATTTTCTGTCTCTGCTCCCACAACCGCCCCCGCCTCCTGCCATCAAAATGCAAGGCAGGATTTCAGCTGCCGACTAACTGCTGGCTCATATTGTGCAACCAGAGAATTTTCTGTGTCCTCCTGCCCCTCCTTTTGTAACACAGGCCAGACTGCTTGCTTTCTGATTCCTCCCTCCCCACCTTAAATTGCAGTTTACGTGCTTGGTTGCTGCTTGTTTCAAAATGAAACCACGAAATAAAATGCAGTGCAGCGGTCTGCAGCATCACCTGTGATTCTGCCTTCTGCAGCTCAGGCAGCACCTATGAGTGTCCAAAGGTGCTTTTAAAACTGCTTCCTCTAATAAGTGTTATCGGCTGCTTTTTAACAACATCTCTGTCCGCTGTTCGCTCTGTTTCACTGTTCACTCTTGAGGTTGTCCTCCTCTCACTTGCCTTAAGATAAAACAGCAGAAGAGGTCAAACGGAGGATGTTAACTTCCCAGCAGTAGGAGCTCCTGTGTGATGGCAGTTGGGAGCAGGCAGTAAGTCTGGAGGAAGAAAAGCTTTAGGAGAATCTCTAAAGGCCTCTTCCTCTGGTGCCAAAACCCCAGGTGGCTTCAGTCTTGTCTCTCTCGTCTCTCTTGTTCCTTGTTTCACCTGAGCAGCCCTGAATTAGCCCTTTTTGCCCTGGGAGAAGCTGAGGATACCACCATGTTTTGCTTTCAAAGGACACTTTTGTTCTCCTCTTTTTCTGATTCCTGCCTCCCCCCTTCAGTTGCACCTTGTTCCCAAATAAAGCCAACAAATGCTGTTCTCCTGCATCTCTGCATCGTGTGTTTGGCATGTCGGACCCAGCTGGTGAGTGTCCACAGCACTTCAGAGGTGTCCTTGGCTTTCCTTGCCTTTTGTGGCCGTACTTGAAGGATCCCATTATGGTAGGTGTGGGACAAACACAGCCCAAAATTTGTGACCAAAGGGAGACTGGGCTACCTCATTCAAATATTGAAGAAGGGAACTTCTTGGTGTGGTCTCTGTTTATGACTGCCTGCATGCTGCCTGTTCTCTTTCAAGTGCTTGGGGGAATCCAGGTGTATTCTCATTTTCTTGGCAATAAATCTTGTGGGGGAAAATGTGACTGCCTCCATGCACCAAGCCCAGTACCAAGTTTGGTATCATTTCATATGGAGCTGCCTGTTGCACTGGGCACAGAGGAAGCCCCCTCCTCTCTGTGGGAAGATGACGGGCTGGGGGTCATGTCTGCAAAGGGTACTCCAGGCCTGGAAAAAGGCACATCCTCAAAGTGCTGAGGGTTGGAAATACAGCAGGGCACCTCTAGAAGAGACTGGCAAGGTCAGAGGGAGCTGAGGAGGGAAGGTGGTGGTGGTGGCGGCTGAGTGGTTCTAGGAGAGGGGTAGACTGTGGACTGCATCAGGTGGCATCTTAACAGTTGGAAAAATTTTATGGCAGAGGGAAAAAAGAGGCTGGGAATGAAGGAGTCAGAGGATTTTTCTCCAACCTTTGGTGAAGGAACAGCAGAAAAAGTGCAGGCAGGCAGCGAGGGGCAAAGTTCTCTGAACTCATGTGTTAAGGAGAGGGGCATCCAAAGAGAGAAGAAAATGTCTGCCTGTCAGGGAGGATGTAACACAGTGGGTGGCTGTGGCTCCTGTGGGAGAGCCAAATTGTTCCTAGCTGGAAACAAGAAGTTATTTGAGTCCCCATCTGGCCTGAGAACGTATAGGGCAGGGGCACAGTAGGATTAGATGTTCAGGAAAAGAGCCAGGAGGTGTGTGAATAGGCTTTCTCATAGAAACAGCAGGCAAAGCAGAGAGAGAAGTAGTGGGGATGTGTAAATGCTGCGCATCGCTTTGTCTGGGAAGGGAGAAGTTGAAGCTCGTAGCACAAAGGGCCAAAACCTTGGGTGCCAGTTTAATCTACCACCTGTTCCCAATTGAAAAGGTTTGATTTCATAACCAGTGTGCTTTCCCCCTTTTTAAAATAGGAAAATGAAACCACAAGTACCGGCATCTTCCCTGCTGGTCTATGTTTGTCCCAGCCCTGTTCCCCATTGCAGTGTCCCAGCTTCTGTCCTTCATGGTGGTCTATTCAGGAGTCAGAGGACAGGTACAGAATCAAAGTCCTGGTCTAGGTGTCCCTGAGGTGGAGGCTGGTGGCAGGGTTGAGACTGTGGGCTGGCACTCAGGACATTCCCTTCCTGGGGTTAGGTGAGAGGAGGTGACTCCCTGATTGTGATCTTCCCCCGCCTCCATGTGTGAAACAGGTCTAACACAAATACTAGTAAAAATAGGCTGGCTCTTGGAGCCGCCTTGCATTAAAAGAATAAAAGCAAAGAATTAGCTAAGTCCTCTCCTGTCAGCTTCTCATGACATCCTCAATAAACCCAGACTTAAGCATCATTGTACTTGATAATGTGCCCTGGACTGCAGCAAATTGGAACGTGCCAAGGACTGTGACAGATCAAACACGTTTCATTAAGTATGTGTTATTTTTTCTCTCACATTTGACAGTGCGTGGAGCTCTGCTCCTCTCAAAGATGAGGAGGCTGTGCTGCAGCATCTGAATGGACTGATTAGCCAGCTGGCAGGCCTTGCTGCAGGCAGGCAGTGGGGAAAGGGGCTTTGCCTGGGCTTCAGAAGCTGAGAAAAGACTAGTGGGAGGACCTGATGTTTCCACCTCCCGATCTAACCCAGCAGGCGAGCTAAGTGAAGGGGGCAAAGTTGGGACCGGGACGACCTCTGTGCTGGTGAGCTGCAGAGCTGCTAGCTCTGCACCAGCCAGCATTTAAGGTGCATGCCTTGATTTCTGGGTTGCACCACCTTCTTTAAATGTACGGTTAGAGGTTTGTATGAGCCTGTTAGAAGACTGATTCAGGTTCACACTCAAGTGTAGATCCACACATGTTGTAGTACTTAGTGGGTTTGGGGCAGCGTAAGCCGTACCAGTAAATAGGTGCTTTCCAACATATGGACCATAAAGGGCAAGGGCTGGGGAAAAAAGGGAGGTTGCTTCCTTAGTCCCCTGGTGCATCTGCATTTGACACTGGAACTGGTTGTGCCCACTGGGGTACTGCTCCTATACAAGCCCTTATTGGAAAAAACTCTAAAAAACCTCCCAAATTTAATAGGGAACCAGAATCTTTCCACAATGTTTTTGAAGAGGCAGCTATATAGTCTGGAGGATGGTCTTCACTGACCCCTGACTGCCCTCCTCTGTGGTTTATGCTCCCCTGTTCTTGCTGCAGCCCCTCTTACTAAAGGCAGTGTTAATGCTTTGCATGGGATTCAGCCCTCTGCTTTCAGAGTCCATGGAAATCTGCTGCTGATTTCAAGGGGAATAGGATGGGCCCTTCAGCACTGTCATGGTTTAACCCCAACCAGCAACTAAGCCCCACACAGCCACTTGCTCGGTCCCCCCTGCTGGGATGGGGGAGAGAATCACAAGTGTAAAAGTGAGAAAAATTGTGGGTTGAGATAAGAACAGTTTAATAATTGAAATAAAATAATAATAATAAAAATGGTAATGAAAAGGAAAATAAAAAAAAGAGAGAAAAATAAAACTGAAGACAGACAAGTGATGCAAGTGAAAAACAACTGCTCACCACCAACCGAATGATGCTCAGCCAGTCCCCAAGCAGCAGCCCCTGGCCAGCCTTCCCTGTAGTTTATATGTTAAGCATGACATCCTATGGTCTGGAATATCCCTTTGGCCAGTTGGGGTCAGCTGTCCCGGCTGTGTCCCCTCTCAACTCCTTGTGCTCCACCAGCCTACTCGCTGGTGGGGTGGTGTGAGAAGCAGAAAAGGCCTTGATGCTCTGTAAGCACTGCTCAGCAGTAACGAAAACATGCCAGAATTATCAACACTGTTTTCAGCACAAATCCAAAACATAGTCCCTTATTAGTTACTATGAAGAAACTTAAGTATACGCCAGGCAAAACCAGCACAAGCATGAAGGCAGATGGGGAACAAGGACTCTTGTTGCCCTGGGCATTAGAGACCAATTGGTGTATTACACTGTGAGATCTGGTTTCCTTTCTTTACTTGACTGACAGAGGTAAGAAACATGCCTTGTACCAAAAAACTGCTTGCTTTGCTATGAACATTCAGTAGAAGTTGTGTTTTCATATGCAAGCATCTTTCTCTGCCCCAGAGCCTCATATATCCAGAGGGTTAGCATTTAGGAAATAATTTCATTTGCACTGGACAGCTTACAGAAGCAAATGAGACACGGTGACGATGATGCTGTTTTGTGTGGAGTAAGTGCAAGCATGGCCAACCACTTCCTGCTCCTGCTTCCCCCTTGCTTCATTGAAAACTACACCAAAACAAGTGCCATGGTGTTTCTAAGCTGCTGGGCCAGTTTGGTGTTAGGAGTACACTTGTTCTTAGTCCTAGTTAGGTCAGACTCCCTGGTACTCACTACTCCTCATGATACGGCTCATACCCTGATGCTAGCCCAGAGGGAGATGACTGGAGAGAGACCAGGCACAAGGAGGGAGGGAATAGTTTGCCATCATGGTCCTGGTGCAAAAGGTTGATGGACAGGTTTGGTGGTCCTATCAGGTAGAGGACATCAAGGGTGATGAGGTGTTGCTCATCAGTGACTTGCTGACTGGGAGAGGTCCCTGGCTTGAGCTGACTCCAGAGCCGTGCTTGGACTTTGCTTGGGAGAGAGCAAGCTGAAGTAGTCCAGAGCAGATCCGGGGGCAGCGGAAGAGATAAGTAGTGCAGGTGATGCAGATTTCTGTCCCTGCTGCTCCCTGGAGATGGGGATGTCCCCTTAGGAGTCATGGAAGGAATGATAGATGTGCTATTAAAAAAACCTATCAAGCCACCAGCAAACTGAATCTGCAAGTTAATGTGAAGGAACAAAGCCCTGATTTCTTTCCCACTCTCAGCTGGTGGGAATGGAGGCAGAGATACTGCTGCTTCAGAGAGGCTTGCTTCCAGCGTAGTTTTCGAATCCCAACATGGCAATGTGTATCCCTTGCTGATGCCAATCACCCCTTCAAAGGTCAACTTCTGCTCAGTAATGCCACCAGTGAGATGTAGCTACAGTTAGGACTTCCCTGGCATAGTTCATCAGCTACCCTGCTTGTGTTAGGTCTGTGCTTTCTGGCTGGACTCGCATGTGCATCCCTATCTCAGGTAACTCATTAGAGCAAGCTTTCAAGGAGAATTTTTTTAGCTAAGTCAAAGGGAGCTTTCTCTCATCACCCTTTAGTTTCTTCTCATAATCAAATGCCTGTAAACAATACGAAAATGTTGTCAAAAAGAAGATTCAGTCTGGTCTGTGTGAATTTGGGCTGGATTTAAATTAACGAGCCAATTAAAGGACTTTGTGTATGGTAGAAAATTGTAACTTGTAACAAGCAGCCACTAACTTTGCTTAATTAAGAAGATGCTAAACATAATTCAGGATTTAGTATAGACCGGAGAATGTCTTCCTTGTACCACCCTACAGGCCCAGTCACATTCAATGTACCTCCTCCAGCAGTGACTTTTCTCCATGATTCCATGACTGGGCTTTTTCCTACTAACATTTTCACTGCAATAATTGAATTTGTCTGATGTCAGTACTCCCTTGCCCAGACCAGAAACACCTCACGAGTATGAGGTCCTTTTGCTCATCTCAGGGGCTTTGTTTCCTTCCCCTGTATTGTTTGCAGGGTTGGGCAAAGGCAGAGGTTTGGTGCTCGTGCCTGTTTGTTACTGAAGGCACCCTAGACCAAATAAGCATGTTGCTGAGGTGGCAGGCTGTATGGCAGTGTAACATGGTGTCCAGGGGGTCAAAGACAGCGATGCCTTGAAGTAAGATGGTAGGTTGTCCATTTTTGTTCAGACTAATCCGTAACATTTCTGTCCTGCTCTCTGAAACCACTCCAGAAGGAGAGAGTTGCTGTATAAATAGCACACGGGGAAGGGAAACTCCTTCTGCCCCCATGCCCTGCTTCAGCTCCAGCTCTTTTTGTCTTCCTCTGAACTGCTGTTTCCAAAGTCCCGGCCAAGTTTCCAGCAATGATGGAGATGCAGAGCATTTAGTCAGGGTGCGGAGGGGCAAATGGAGGTACGCTAAGGCTGGTGATCTGGGAAGGATGAGGAAGGGGGTTGGGGGTGGTGGTGGGGTGAATTTGGGGGTGAGTCCAGTGAAGGGGTGGTGCAGGTGGGCCCATCTCACCTGACCAGTGACCTTTCCTCTGTCCCTTCAGCACAGACTTTCTGCCCCACAGACATAACTTGGGGAAAATACCTCGTGCTGATGCTAAAGAGGCCATTTTACAGAGGATGAGGGAACCTCATGGTGATACTGGGAACACACCTGTTGTGGTGACTGGTCCTGTCCCTCCTCTTCCCACCAGTGTGTCCTGCAGCAACTCCCTACATCTCATGCTCTCTTTTTCCTCTGTCCCCCAGAGCCATGACAAGAGCTGTGGCTAAGGAAGGAGAGCCCAATGGGGCCATCGCAGCTCCCGAAGAGATAAAAAAGGAGGAAATGGAAGACAGAGGACAGTGGAGTAGCAAAATGGAGTTTGTGCTGTCTGTGGCTGGCGAGATCATTGGTCTGGGTAACGTGTGGAGGTTCCCGTACCTCTGCTACAAGAACGGTGGTGGTAAGTTCACAGCACGCATGAGTTGTCCTAGGTCTGTAAGCACGACAAGAGATACGTATGTGCCTGGACCCATTTCTCCTATGCCTCATGTGCCCCCACATGCATTCCCTTATTCTATCCTCTGGCAAGTTATCTCCTGCCAAAACCAGGAGGAATAAAAACTGAGGGGTGAATCCAGCTCCCCAGTGGGTACTGTTTCTCAAAGCAGCTCTCCTAAGTTTGGATGCTGAATTGAACTTTAGTAACTCTTTAAGGCTCTTGGGCAACTCAAGAAACAGGTGGTCTTCCGAAACCATCAAATGCTGTGAGTGGTCAGAAAGCCATCAGCAACGTCCTTCTACATAATTCCCTTTTCCCACTCTCTGTGTTACCCCCACCTCTCTCAGGCCCTTGTTACAGAGGAGGAAAGGTTTGATGGTGCTGGTATCCTTGCCATGGCCTGATACACCCTAGAAGGACATTGCTACCTCTTCCGCAGGAACAGTTCTCCCAGTGGTCAACCCACTGCTAGGGCAACCCATCCCCAGGAAGAGTTTGTTCCCCTTCCCTTTTGTTTCTTGCATGACTCTCCTTTTCCAATAATACTGCAGTAAGATCATTACATGGTTAAAAACTAAACTTTCTCGTAACATTAAAATGAAACTGGGAAAGAGGAAGGCAATAATTGACTGTCACTAACTTTTCTTTGTGAATCAAAATCTAACTTTATAAAAGAAAAGGAGGAATAATAAATTACACGTCAAATACAGCAATAACTTGTCTTTTGTTCTTGTTCTCTAGAGACACCTTTGAAATAATGCTTTGGGACTTGCATGCTCCCCCCACTTTAAACTTCCTTTCTCTTCCACAAAAGCCTTTCTTTCCCAAGGTGCTGTGAGCTTTCACCAATGGATGAGTGATTCAGCTGTAGTTCATCCCAGGACTGCCGAATTCCTGTCCCCTGTGCTGTTACTGCAGTTTAGCCAAATCAGGCCGGAGTCAATACAATGTCTCCTCTGAACCAAATGGGGGTTGGATAAAAGGATGGTTAAAGAAAATGGAATTGAGTTTTTCTTGAACCTGGAATGGTTTTTAGCAGATTCTCCAGTCTCCTTCTCTGAGGTTTTGATGGTAGGCACTGGAGGCACCAAAAGCAAGTCAGACCAGCATGGGTTAGTAAACACTAGCAGTGCATCTGATTGAACAGCCCATTCTGCAGTGATGCTTTGAGAGAGAAGTCACGGGGTTTGTATGGAAAATTTCTTCCTGAGCTCAGATGATATCTTTGCATAGTTTACGCCTATGGTATCCAGTTCAGTAGTCCTTGCAATTTGTATGCTAATTAGTATAAGTGAAAAGGCTACTTTTGTTCATTTTAGATATCTGTTGAATAACTTTTTTTTTTTTTTTTTAAATTAAACTACTCTGGAATATCTAAGGCTGTGATTCAGAGGCCAATAAGGCTAGGCTTGAGAAAGATTAGGATGGGACAGTCATTCCCTCACAGCTTACATACTGCCTTTGCAGAAAGTGTGCTACTACTGTAGAAGGTACATTCCTCTCTCTAGGGCTCTAGGGAAGCAGATGGCTGACAAACTAGTATGGGACAAGGCACTGTCTTTCCCATGACACTCAAAGATATTCTCACCATTGGAAAAGTCCTTGAAATTGCAAAAAAAAGACATTTTCCACCTATAAATGCCACATCCCCATCCCACTCACCCCCCAAACTGGAGACTGCTGTCCTGTCACCTTTCTCCACTTTGGATGTAGTGAGATGGTTATAAAGCTGTAAAGACAGAGGTCATAAAAACAATTGTGGTAACTTGCTGTAAAGCAACCAAGTGTAAACTTATCTATGGTTGCACTTTCAAATTTGATCTAATTGCTCAGCATCCTGAACTCATTACTGACTCATAAGGAAAGAGCGTCTGTTTCTGGGGGCCCCTCTCAGGGCTGAGTCTCCTCAAAGCAGCAAAGAGGAGATCACAACTGGAGTTTCAGCTGGAAACTGCTCTGGGAAGGTTGAGAGAGACAAGACAATAGAGGTGTAAGAAAGCCCTCATTACTCAGGCCAAAATGGATCAACCTCTGGGACAAATGGTATCAGAGGAGAGGGCCTGGGACCTGCTGAAAGGCTTATCTGTGTGCAGGATAATAAAACGGTCTTGCAGATTTGGCATACAGATAGATGTCTTGCAGCACCGAAAGTAGCAGCTGCCTCTAGTTCAGCATATGCAGTTCCCATTCCCTGCTCTGCAAACCTGGATTGACGCTGTGAACCAGCCTCCCTCCCTCTGGCCCCAGGTCCCCTGCAGCTACAGCACAGCTGTGTTTAGGGGAAATTTGGATGTTGCTTGTTATCCTAACATTGTTGGCTTAAAACCAAGAGGAAGTGTTCCTAGTTGCTAATTGTCATGGGAAGGAATTTCAGTGCGAATGGCTGTCCTGGCAGGGGAGGAGAGGGCAATGTCTGGCTCAGCTGAGAAAGGGGCCCTCAACTCGGTTGCAAACAGCTGAGATGCTCTCCAGGCACTGGCAGTGGGACGTACTCATGACCAAAAGTTTACTGTGTGGGATGGCAAGACCTCGACAGTTGTTCCAGCAAGGAAGGCAGTCACCTTGGCCTGTTTGGAGGGGAGCGAAAATGCGAAAACCTACACTAATGATGGGGAGAAAGACTGATGTGATAGAAGGAAGGTCAGCAGTGAAACTGAGATCTCAGGAGCAGTTTTGAGCAGAACAGTGAAAATATTGGGTGTTTCAGTTTGGCAGCAGAACAAAAAGAAGGAAAAAAGGTTCAGACAGCTGAACAGGGCATTAATTTTTTTTTTTTTCTTTTCCTTTTCTGATGCTTTGTTTTCTTTGGTGGGGTGTCGGGCTTCCTCCTTTCATTTCATCAAGGGTTAATCTGAGGGCTATTTCAAACTGATTTCTCTTAAGACATTTCTCTATATTTTAATAAGAAAATTGAATTTGAAATGTTAAACTTTTTCATTTTGAAAATGCTGGAAAGATACTCTGTTGCCTTTCCCCTATTTCCATTCTTTTGGTGCAAACTGCTTTTCAAATTTGATGTGAAATATGTCTCAAGTAAATTTATATCCTGGCAAATTTATCACTTACCTGGAAATGTCACCAGCCTCCAGGTTTGTATCCTCTGGGCAAGTGGGAGTTTTGCTGTGACTCCCGGGAAAGGCAGAACAAATGTGGTTATGTAAAACAAGGACTCCTTTCGCTTTGCCTGACTCCTGCTGAAAGCTAGAACGAGGACAGGAGAGTGAAGCAGGGAGAACTTCTCCATTGCTGTCTTTTTTTATCTCCTTGCCTGGGTACTCCTCATCTCTAGGTTTTGGCCAAGACCAAATGCAGAAGTACTGCAGTAGCATAAGACACACCACGCTTCTATTTTTTTCCAAGAAATGATGGTGCTGGAAACCTTGTTTTTTTAGCAGCGGTTGCACAGTTAATTCAGAGAAATATTTGTGTTTATCTAGCTGATTCCAGCTGTGGCCCCAGGTACCTGGCAAGGGGTGGTGGGGATAAGGTTTTAAAGAGGTTTCTGAGGCAGCATCTTACCCCTCTCTGCAGGAGCCTTCCTCATCCCCTACCTCATCTTCCTCTTCACTTGCGGGATCCCCCTGTTCTTCCTGGAGACGGCGCTGGGGCAGTACACCAGCCAGGGAGGGGTGACAGCCTGGAGGAAGATCTGTCCCATCTTTGAAGGTCAGTCAAGTTACGGGAATTACCGACAGCACTTTCTAACAGCTAGTGACTCAGAGCCTTTTTTGGAAATGTTACTCTGGTTTTTTTCTTTCTCACTTATTCTTCCTCCCTTCTTCTCTCCCCCAGCCGTGTTATCCCTCCTGGTGACTGCTGTGTGTGTAGGTGCCGTGCCCTGACCCCCCAGTAGGTGACTGAGGGTGTGTGGTGCTGGCTGGGGGCTGTGCTGGTCCGGCCGAGCTTTGAGATGCTCTGAGATGCTCAGAGCCCAGGAGGGAGGAGAAGCAGGATGGCCAGCAAGCAGGAGGAGGAGGATGGAGGTGTCAATACACAAATACCTGCATGTAGTCCAGGGCAAATACTGAAGAGAGAAGAGGGTGAGGAAGGCTGGCTGGCTTATGGTGCTTTCCCGGCCCATCGCTGTGCCCAGGGCTGCTGTGGCAGCATTTGCAGGCTGTCGTCCTGCAGACCGGGGGGAATCGCACTGCACGCACTGGTCTGACAGCCCGGAGATGGGCTGGGGCTGTGGTTGAGGCCCAGGTATAAGAACCAGGACTCCTGGGGCCCTGGGGAAGGTTATTTAATGGCATTAATACACTAATGAGTTTAACATCCACAGTTCTCCTGTGCAGAGGAGAGCTTATTACCCACGTTTTGCAGACAGAGAAGCCTGTGCTCAGGCAGATTAAAGGCCTGGTTAGTTTGCTCCAGCGCAGGCGTGCAGGGACATCTGAAACTCCCTGGGGAGTCCGGGACCTCCTGCGCTGGAGGCCTCTGCGCTCTGGCACGGGCCTGGGGGTGGACAGCAGTGGCATCTCAAAGGGCACTGACAACCAGTTTTAAACAAATTAATTGGGCCTTTCTGACCCAATTACCATTCTGATGTCTCAGTGGGCGATGGGCACAAGCAGGACCCAAGACCAGAGCTCAGCTCCTAAGTCTGTACTTTTGCCCCAACACCATACTTTATGCATGATGTATATCAGCTGTGAGAACCCTTTTTTCCTGACTCTTTCTAGAAGGAAGAAACTCACCTGCATTTCTTTTGTTTAAAGGCTGGAGCTGGCTTTTCTGCAGGAGAGGCAGTGTAATGCGGTGGCATGGTAGTGATCAGAAAAAAGTTTTCCCATCAGCGGAAGGTTTTATCTCTGTTTCACCATAGACCTGTCTAGAGATACCAACAATGTTTCCTGTCTGCATGCACAGTCACGAAATCCTTTCTCTTTCCCTGAAATATGTCTTGCCCTATTCTCTAGTGAGCCACGTGGTTGGTGTTGCACCCTTCTTAACATGGCAGGGTCTATGTCTTTGTTTTGGGTTAAGCCCGAGGTGTTGGGAGTTGGACCCTCACCTCCTTTGTTTTCCTTCACAGGAATTGGGTATGCCTCACAAGTCATTGAGTGCTATCTGAATATCTACTACATCATCATCCTGTCCTGGGCACTCTTCTACCTGTTCAGCTCCTTCACTGCAGTGCTACCATGGGCCAGCTGCAATAATCCCTGGAACTCAGGTACACTTTCCCTTGGTCATCTTCTAGCTCCTTCCCAATTCACAGAAATTATTTGCGTTTTGTAGAAAATATTTTTTATTCAGATAAAAAGGTCTCATGAGCTGCCGTGTGGTTAGGGACTCCTGCAAAGGCAACCGTCTTCTTTTACCATAGGCAAGTGTCACAAAGGGTGAGTGGTATGAACCTATACCTAGCAGCAGGGGACAGTAAAACTATTTCTGCATGGAGATGTTTCGGACATTGAGATTTCACTGAAAAATCCACATTTTCTGGCAAGCAGGAGAGGTAGGTGGATTGGGACAGTTTTCAAGCCAATGTAGAGTCCTCCTCATGTGGCAGGAGCTTTTCATTAGCTCTACTACAACAATTTATCTTACAGTTCCCTTACTCTGTCCCACTCCTTCTGAGTTACTGGCACAGTTGCTGCCACATACTGAACAGTTTTCTTTGTGCACTTAGCTTTTGGCTAAATCAGGCCAAGCCTGCACTGGAGGATTTTGCCAGTACAGGTCTCCTAATGCAGGAACCAGTAACACAAAACTCTAAAGGCACAGTTTTTCTGGTCTAATCACATCCATACGAGCCTCTATACCATTACATTGGCCAGGGGTCTCATCTCTTACAGAACTTACATAACTGTGCCCAGCAAAGAAGACCTGGCCTTGGTTTTATTCAAGGCACTTGAGCTGTTCCTGGGAAGATGGGGTAGATGTGAAGTAATCCTCATGGGTCTGATGTCCTTGACAGGCCTTTTTTACCATGTTGAACAGGTTGTTTTGCTTTCAGTGGAAAGCCAGGCTGGAAAGAGCTTTGGCAGCAGCTCCATTCCCTCACTTTTTCTTTTGGGTCAGATGATTCATTTCTGTGATGTGTTAAATTTCTCCACCCCATGGGCCATTCACTCACAGCTTCCTCTATCCCTTCATCCCAGCAGAGGTAACCAGCCTTTTAAAGAGTTGATGTGATTCCTTCAGCTCTCCCAGCATGGGTTTGTTTGCGAGGAAAGCCACAGATGTTCTCTCAACAGGCAGAAGCTTCCCAGCAAGAGCTGGGCTTCCTCGGTTTTCCAGTGGATTGTCTTTTTCTTGACAAATGCAAGATGAGGTGCATTTCTTGGATGCGTGGCATCTCCTCTGTTTTTAGTAATTCCATGCTATATGACAGGGTTGGGAATGGCAGAGTGGAACATGAAGGCATCTGCAGAGTGTGTGAACATATGCATGCATGTGTGGACAGGGAATGGTGCATCGTGTGGGAGGAGAATGCGTTTTTCTATCCTGGCTACTCATAGTGGCTATCCCTCAATAATCTATATTTTGCAGCCATCTGGTTTCCATTTGGCAGGGAATTGCTCCCTCCTTCCCCTCTCCCCTTCCCGAAGCCCTCTGGCTACTGCTGGATTAGGTTTCGTAACTGGGGAGAGCCAGAGTTTAACGAGATGCTTAATGAGATGCAAGCTTTTAATGAGATGCTCTACAGCACAGGGTGAAGGGTCTGTGTGCTGCCAGAGTGAGGTTTAGGGTACAGAGGGGAAGGAGCATCCCTCATGGAGGAGCCTTGGAGAATTTCTCTGGCTCATCAGCTTCCTTTTCTTTTGGTAGATCTCTGTGTGGACATTCTGAATAGCTCCAGCCTGGACAACAGGACCTTGCCTGCGAACGCCACCTCCCCAATGATTGAGTTTTGGGAGTACGTGATCGCTTAAAACTGCCTTTTCCCTTCTTCTGACCACGTCTTGCTTGGTGCCTAAGGGAAGTTGTCCATCAGGCTGCCCAGGCTCATCTCTGGAGAGCAGGGATCTGAGGTGCATGCATGAGATGCCAGAGGGGGGCTCGGGGAGGTTTGTTCGTGGGGCTTGAAGCAATAAAACACCTCTGAGGGAGCGGTCCTGCAGCAGGCCAGACAGTGTCCCAGAGAGGGTCATCACTGCAGCCTGCAGAGGTTGAAATGGCTGCTGGAGCCACACTACCTCTCCACACTCAACTGAAGAAGGTGTCATAAAGAAGAGGGGCGCCAGGGGGTCAGCTTCAGCAGTATTTTGTTTTTCCATTTATGGCTCCTAAAGTGCCTCTGAGAGGGTTGAGTGTCCTTTGCCCCTTGCAGCCACCATAGGGCTGTGCCCATGGTGCAGAAAGAGTCTGCACAGTGCTGGAGCCCCTCTCCTGCCCTACTCTTTGCACATACTATTTGGCGAGAGCTGTGACCCCTCTGAAATGATTGTTCAGGTTTTCTGCAGAGGTTGCAAGGGCAAGGGGACCCTGAGGGGACGGGTTTGGAGAAGGGTGTGCAGAGGAATCATAAGTGTGTGGTTGGGCTTCTGGGGATGGCATGAGCTGCAGTGCTGAGCTCTCATGCGGCCCACCTTCGTGATGGTGAGTCTTCAAGGAATGAGGCTGAAGGACAGGCATGGGAATCGTAAGGGCCATTTATGCTTATATTTAGTATGTCCATAGTATACGGGGAGGTCAGAGGAAGAGCGGTGGCCATGGGGTGATGATGGCATTTGTGGTCTGCTTTGGAATGAGTACTGTCTGCTGGGCAGATGCCACGGTGGGGGAGCAATGGGGAGCAGGTGGTGATTTTGTGTTGTGTGGGTCTCATGGGCATGGTGCCATGGGCTTGGTGAGTGGGAGGGCTCAGGCCAGCTACAGGACATGGTGGACCAGCATCAGCAGGAATGACAGAGAGGCAAGCCCTAGGCAGAGCTGGGGTGACTCACATGGCTGGGAGCCCTGGGCAGATGTGTTGTAGGTAGTCTGTTAAGTCTTTGGATGGGGTAATATGGGAAAGGTCTGTACAGATGAGTGGGGTCTGGGGTGTTAATGCTTCTCTCCCTGTCCCTGGACACTGGCAGGAAGCGAGTCCTGGGGCTCACGGATGGTATTCACAAACTGGGCACTGTGCGCTGGGAGCTGGCTCTGTGTCTTCTGCTGGCGTGGATCATCTGCTACTTCTGCATCTGGAAAGGGGTCAAGTCCACAGGCAAAGTAGGAATGGAGATTGTTCTCCTGGTCCATAAGCCTCCTTGTACCCATCTTACATTTCTTCCCCAATCTCTTTTCCTTCTTCATGAAGTAGAGGCAGGAGACACACAGCACCAAAGTCAAACCTAAAACCTGGTGGGGCCATACTGATTTACACTGCTTGTGTTTGACCCATAAGAAGAAGAATAAAAGACTAGGTCAAACAGGGAGGGGAGAATAGGGAAAGACCTGGGAACTGAGGGTAGTCTTGGGTCACCTTTTCCCTTGCAGATACCCACAGTGGCTGATGGATACTCCCCAAGTGCCCTTGGGAATCATCCACTCACCAGTGTGTTGTCCTAGTGTGGCTTGCTGTTGTTTTTAACAAGATCCTCTGCAGTGGCAGACTTCCTATCCCTGGCAATAATTAAACACTTGAGCAAAATAGACAAGCTGCTGCTTGTAGCCAGCTCAGTGAATAGATAATGAATCTCTCCTGCTTCTTTATCCTGCAAAATGCTTGGGGTGGGAGAGCTGTCTTTGTTCTCTCCTTTGTACTCTCCCTGGCTCTGAAGTTTGTGGCTCAGCAGGTCACTTTCTGCATTTTGCTAGTGAAGCTGGAGCCAGTGCTCCCTCCTGATGTTGATCCCATAGATCAGGTAGACTGGTTATCCTTCTGGAGTGAATGAATGTGTAATGCGTTGGGGTAGGTGTTAGGGATGCTGCTATGGGCATGACTTGTTCAGGAACTCCTTCCTTCCTGGAGCTGCAATGAGATGGGTGGGTCATTAATGATGGTTGGGTCTTGTGGGTGTCCAGTGGATGTCCCAATAGGAAAGGGAGGGGGAGCAATTTCTGCAACAGACTTCTTCCTTCAAATCACTATCCCTGGTATTGGCAGATGTTCCCTGTAGTACTGGACACCCATGTTCCCTGTAGTACTGGACACCCACATTTTGGTGTCAGATCCCATTTCCCACCTTAAAACTGCACCAGGCACCCATTTTAACAGAGAATAGCTTGTTCTGCTCGCTAGGTTTCTCCCAGTCTTTGCTGATGACTCTGGCTCTTGCTGGTGCTGAGGTGCTGTCCACTATTTCTCAAGAAAGGAGAGCCAGACTCCACATCTATGGGGACAGGGAATGCTCCGCATTTTAAATCTCAATTCTCTGATGCTCCCTGGTTGAATACCACAGTGCCATCTTCACAAGAGGTATCATTCTGATCTTGGGAGATTGGGTCTGAGAGATGTTTGATCCACATGGAAGTGTAACTAAGTCATCCCAGGCTCTCTTCAGCTCTCAGCCCTCTCCACCGAGTCTCTCCTTTGCCTGGTGCTGCCCTGGTGTGCAGAGCTTGCCTGCACAAGGAGAAAGCTAAAGAAGTTCAGTCAGGCTGGTTGGGGTGATCGGGTTTGGCAAAGTCAGACCAGAAAGTGAGAGGTAACAGTGAGTGCATGCAGTACTTGGGAGTGGTTTTTCTCGGACCACAGAAGATTTTTCCATCACAAGTTTTAGGATACAGCGCTTACTTTTTACCAGCCAGATGTTACAGACATGGTGCAGCAATACAGGATGGGTTTTTCTGTCCTGAGACATACCGCAGGTCAGACAGGCCAGTTGTCTTCTCTGCAGGTAGTCATTTTGGGTTTTACCGGAGCACTGCCAAAAAAATCAGCTCCTTCCTTCTTTTCCCTCACTGACTATGTATTAGGATAAGCAGCAGGGAGGTCCCAGGAATTCTGAGTAGGTGCATAATTTTGTTTAACAGCTGCAGAGTAAACAGGATGTTGTGCTTGACTGAGAGGCTGCTCTAATCCGATAACCCTGCCAGACCCTTGTGTTTATGCTTCTGTGATTTAAGGAGTCCAAACTTAAAGAAACAGTAGTGACCTCAGGAAAATAATTTCAAATAACTCCATGAAGACTCATTTTCTTTAAAAGCCTTTTTCTTTTATTCATTTTGCCCACTCTTGTGCTCTTTCCATGTTTCCTTTCCTTATGCATTCAGCTGATGTGTATAAGTGTTCCCCAGAAGTGATTTCTGAAGGTAGATTTTAGTACTTGTGCCAAAAGTGCTTGCATTCTCATTCAGTCGGGGAACAGCAAAAGTACCACCTACTGCGACTTGTTCAACCGATTATCACCAAGCAGAAAAAATGTCATTTTAGGCCCCTCACTATGAATCCATAGAGTAAACAAGACTTCACATTACTTGGATGAATTTTAATAATGAATAAATGTTAGGAAGTTGCAGCTTGCTCATGGATATTTTGCAAATAGAAAAAAAAATGTTAAATTAGACAATGGATTAGAGATGATCAATTCTACTGTAATATTTATTTACATCATGCACAAGAAGAGGTGAAAAGAAGGTTTTACAAAAATAATGGTCTACGTTTTCTTCAAAGGCTTTGAGGTGCCCCCCATTTTTTACCTATGAGCTCAGAGGCATTGAAGGGATGAGAGAGCTGCATGAGCACTCCTGGAAATGAGACCCCTAAGAGGTGTCTCAAATTGGGCAGCAGAAGTTGCTATTTAATTTGGAAAACTCTTGCTGGGAATAGGACCATTTTAATAACTCCTCATTAAAACTCAGTGACAGGAAGAGACCTGGGTTTCTGCTGCAGCTCTAGAAAGATGAAGAGAACAGCTGGAGAGCAGGGAAATTACACTGACTGGAAAGAGAAAATAAAGCAGAGCAACCAGTGGAATAGTGTTGGGTGAGGAAAAAAATGTAGATTAACTAAATCACTGGTGAGATGTAACCTTGATTAATTTCTTTCCCAGCCCTCTTCTATGCTAGCAGTAGCAGCTATAGCCAACAGCAGAGTCAGGGATGTTTGCCGGGGTGGGGGCCTGCAGATGAGATGAGATGATGCCTGCACTCCCTCCCCACTGACCCTCTCTCCTCTTGTTTCCCTGCACCTGCAGGTGGTTTACTTCACTGCCACCTTCCCGTACGTGATGCTCATCATCCTGCTGGTGCGAGGAGTCACGCTGCCGGGTGCTGCTGAGGGGATCATCTTCTACCTGAAGCCGGACATTTCCAGGCTGGCAGACCCACAGGTGGGTGGAGGTCAGGCAAGTACTCGCCACGGGAAGGTTTCCAGTGCCCTGGCCCTTGGATCTGCTGCTAGCTGAGGATCTAACTGTCTTCTCTGAAAGGAGACCGGTGAACCAGTAAGACCTCCTTAAAAGAGCTGAGAGGGGTCTAGTCCCCCTGCACAGCACAGCCTTTTTGCTCATACATCTGCAACATATAGGCATATTAGGTCATTTCCACACATGGGCTCAGCAAAACCAGAAGAGTATATGAAATATTCAGCATGTAACAGATGGTTTTGCAGGGTCTTAAATGCAAATAATTAAGGAAGGAGAGGGGGAAAATAATCTATCGCTTTTCATTTTTTCAGTCCTGGTTAGCAGTTTGTTTGGCTCCAACGGAGCCCTCCCAGGGAGTGCAGGTCCTCTCTGTTTGCAGAGACCAAATGCACACAGGTAACGTGGGCTGTGCCCCAGCTGGGCAGCAGGTTCCTTTCACCTGTCCTGGGGGCTGGTTAAAGGGTCGGCCCCTGCCACGACTTGTTGGAGCTCATGGAATGCCCCCCCCCCCCGGCAGGGAGGATGCTGTGTACCCAGGGAGGGCAAGTCCGGATTAGGGCAGAGGGTACAGCCCAAACCCAGGACCTGCAAGGTAGCCCAAGTGGGCAGGAGGTGGGCAGCACCCTTGGGGGCTGCAAAGGGCAGGCAGCAGGACCTTTTCTTGCAGGATCCCCCCGGGGTGTCTGCTCTGGCACCTTTCTGCAACAGCAGGTTGCTTCCCTTCCCCACGTGGGCTCAGCAACACTGTGCGGGCTGCTTCTGCCATCCCAGGGAGGTGTTAAAGCAGACACCCCCCGCTGCCACCAGAAGAGCATTTAAATGACACTGCACTGCTGAATCTTTTCGTGGAGGCAGCCAAGCAATATGCTTAGCCCACAGTCTCAGCTTACCTCCCGCATCTTCCCAGATGGCTAAAGCCCCAACTGCTCCCAAACCAGCTGCCAAACACACTGTCTTCCCCCAAATGGCTTTCAGATGCAATTATGTGTTGTCAATACAAAACCTGTGGTGCGCTGAGTGCGAAGAGCCAGCTGAATGTAAATGGCATTTTAATATCAAAATAAATAACAAGGGGGTGACTGGGGCTGAGTGTTTTATTCACGGACAGAGCCTATTCACTGCAAACCTCCCTATCTTTCACAGCCTAACTAAAGCTGACATGGTCTTTCCAGGCTGCTGCAACCCAGCACAGCAGGAGTGAGAGATCCTGCTACTGAGTTCAGGCAGAATGTGGAGCTTTGGTGTAAAGCGGGATGTGTGCCTGTGCCCACGCCTGAAGGGCCCACACGTACATGCCTATCTGTGAGAGATCTGTGTGAATTTAAGCAGCAATGACTGGGCTGGGATTCTTTGAAAGCTGCCAAATTGCAGCTGCCTGGATGTTTGCAGCTGGGGGCTGCTTAGAGGGAAAAGAGAGTGAGAGGGAACACAGACAAACAGCAAGGTGGGCTGTTTTCCTGCCTGCCTGCTAACTCGCAGCTCAGGGCTTTCCCTGGGAGGGTGCGAGAGCGGAGCTGCAGTGCAGCCCACACTGCACGGGGTGAAGGGACTTTTCCATGGGAGAAGGCTGGAGCAGCAGTGAACAAGCCCACCCAGCTTTTCTCATGCAATGCCAGAGCAAGAGGGAACCTCGGCGCCTGACTCCCCACCAACCTGAAATCTCTCAGCCTGGCAATTTTCTGCCCTTCACGCTGCATCGTGGCCTCAGAGATGTGAGAAACTAGATTGGGGAACAGGGAGGGGACTACACTGATCATGCAAAGGGCTCGCTGGCCCTCATTTGAGACAACTCACCAGTGGCTCTGTGAACCCTGAGCCATGTAGGGACCACAGAGATCTGCAGTGTCACCTTCAGCCAGAGCCATGCTATCAGGGATGCTGTCTCCACCCAGAATGCAAAGGCACAGGATTGAGAACCGGTGTCACCTTGAGTGGGATGTGAAAATAGGGTCCCCTCAGGAGACTATTCCTAGAGGACTTTCAGTCCTATAGCTCAGTTTTCCGGAAGAGGTATCCTGGTTTCTACATCCACTGAACCACTCTCTGTGTCACAGGGTTTGTTCTGCATGGATGGAGGGGTTGTTGCTAGACAGGACACAGCCATTTGTTTATTTTGTTGCCAGGTCTGGAGACCACTGACCTTCTCTGTTCCAGGTCTGGATGGATGCAGGCACTCAGATCCTCTTCTCTTATGCGATCTGTCAGGGGTGCCTGACAGCTTTGGGCAGCTACAACAAATATACCAACAACTGTTACAGGTAAGAGGAGCCTGGACTCCCTGTATCCTTCTGGAAATTTGCTCAGAGACAAACAGCACAGAGGTGCATCTGAGGCAGGCTCTGTACCCTGGGGGAGACCTTGGGTCATGATGCTTTGACTAATGAGCTGCTCAGAGTGTGGAAGCTGCAGAGGACTCAGCATAGGGATGGAGAGTGGCTGAGGGAACACAGGAGCTCCAGAAAATGGCTTTAGTAGTGCACTCCTGTGTGAGTCAGCTTGGAAACAGGAGAGACTGGAGGAGGGGGAGGAATGAAAATGGAGAGTGCCTCCAGCCACTGTGGAGACACCACAGGCTATTTTGACAGGGTGAGTGAGCAGGGGTGGCACGGCCGGCTCTGCTGTCACTTGCTAGGCAGGGGAGATGGTACAAAGATGATGGCTGGCCCCCTGCCTCCAGTGCTTTACTACCATCAGGGTAATGTACTGCCAGTGGCATTTTTATCCTATCAGGGAGATTAATCAAGTCTGTCTGGCCTCCTCCTTGCCCTTGGATTACAGATCTATTTTATCCATGGCCTGACACGTTGCTCAGTGAAGCCATCAGGACCATTTCTGACACCTTCCACAGAACCCTGAGGAGCAGGGGCTTTGTTATTCCTTCATGTATTGCTCCAACATGGATGGGAAAATGTAATGGAACTTGGGAGACATCAATCATTTCTCCTCTTTTTTTTTGTTCTTCCAAAGGTGCTGCCATGGCTGTTGGTCAGGCAATTAATACTTTCCCCTGGGTATCCTGAAATGTATCTGTCACCAGTGGAGAGGTGTGCTGACGCCTTCTTCTAATGCCTTTGGTGCCTTGAACTGGCAGCTTAGCTTTGGGTGGCCCAAATGTGCTGGGTGTCCACTCTGACCCATAGCAGCTGACGCTGTGGGTCAGTGCTGGCAGCTGCCCAGGCAGAATCCCAGGGTGTGGGGTTTCTAGCCCAGCCAGCTCAGGCTGGTGCCCCATTTTCACAGGGAGCAAGTGCACAAACACTTCAGGACAAGTGGCATAGTACATTCCAGCCTCCATCTGAGCATAGCTAATAAAGACAGTGCAGACACAACCCTTGTCGGGTGGGGATTTTTGGTAAACCATTAGTCCTTGTTTTACCAGACCTGCTGAACCTGTATGTGTTCATGCTTTCAGATGCTCCTCTTTCTTGACTATGTTTACTTTTGCAACCTCTTCCCTTTTCTAATTTGCTGTTTTCCTCATTTTCACTGTTTTTCTTATTCTCTTGACTACTGTCAACTTTTTTGTTGCCATGTCCCTACGTATATCATTGTGGCATCCTATTCACAAGCTACTGGTGGTGCCCGATGTCTCTCTTTGTGCCACATATAGACCTATAACTCTTGAACAGTGGGGTACAAGGTAGGTAGGCTGATTTTTGGCTCTCCTCTGAGGTTTTTACTTCTGAGGGAGTTCAGGAGCAGCATTGCTGTTCCTTGGTCCATGCTGTCTGATTGGGGAAACTGAGTACAGACATGATCCCAAGTGGACGCATTCTGCAGTGGGAAACACTGATTTCTCTCTGATTTCCCCCTCTGCAGGGACTGCATCATGCTCTGCTTCCTGAACAGTGCCACTAGCTTCATTGCTGGCTTTGCCATTTTCTCTGTGCTGGGCTTCATGGCTCGAGAGCAGGGTGTACCCATTGCAGAAGTGGCTGAATCAGGTATGTTTTTCCAGGACACTTCAGAGCCAAGGCAAAACAGAATGCCTGAAGGGGAGCCCAGGATGTTATCTACATCCTCTATTCCTATGGGTGTCTGCAGCAAGGTCTGCAGGACCACTGCTCCCTGAGACAGCTTTCAGCCCTGTGTGGGCAAGGAGCCGTGGTGATATGATCTTTGAAGCACTATGTGAGCTCACTCTGTGCTGCAGGGTGGTGGTGGCAGGCGGTGGTGTGGGGGGCACATGTGGTCATCCTGTGGTCTGTTGGCAGGTCCTGGTCTGGCTTTCATAGCATATCCAACAGCAGTAACGATGATGCCTGTGTCTCAGCTCTGGTCCTGCCTCTTCTTCCTCATGCTGATCTTCTTGGGACTGGACAGCCAGGTACAGCAAACTCCCTCTCCTCATCTAACCCCAGGTGCCTGTCCCTACCCTAAGCACTCCCCAAGGCCATGGGATAGGATAAGGTCATTATGTACTTTGCTGGTACCTCAAATACATTCTCCACATTGTCCACAGCACATTCACACTGTGGGAGCTCGGACCCAGGGCTGATGGGATGCCAGTGGTTATGTGTGCTGGCATCTCTGTTTGGCATCCTTCTCCCTGTGTGTATGTGACGGTGTCCCAGCTACATCCCCTCCCACCTCTCTGCCAGCACCAGAACTGTGCACACTGCGGAGTAAGGCCTGGCACAGAGCAGGGCAGTCTGGGAAGGGGAATGGGGCTGTTTTCTCCCAGCTGCATCTCACCAGAGCAGTCCCTGTGTGCTCTTCTCACTGGTGTGCCCATCTCTTACCCTCCCATACCCCTGTTATGCCAGGAGCAAAACCCAGCAGAGCACCCTGCCATGCACAGTGTGCAACCCTGGTGTGCTGGCATGAGGGGAGCGGGGATGTCCTGGCATGTCTGCCAGGCAGAGTGCTCTGCTCAGGCTCCCCTTTGCAGCACCTCAGCCCCTGCATCTGGAGAATGAGGTCTCTTTCCTCTGTTTCTCTGGGTCAAGGTCCCCTCCTGCCTCATTAGCTTATGGCTTTGCTTCATGCTGGTTGGGCTGCCCTAGCAGTGGCTGATGTTCTTTTATGTACCCTATGGGTGGTGTGCGCTGTGGGACCGAGAGCCACGTGGTGATGAGCAGGCATTCTGCCCCACGGTCAGCCCCAAAAGCCAGCAATTCACCTGCAGGACCCCTGGCTACACACTCTACTGGGTTGTCCCAGGCAGTTGTGGCTTATTTTGCAGCCAGTCCTGCGGTATGAGGGGTGTGCTTCATGTTAGGGCTGATCTGTGCCCCCACAGTCACCTGGTTCCCCTTAGCTTCATGGTGGCAGGGGAAGCTCCCCCCTGTCACAAGGGTTCCTTGTGCCATCTCAGGTGCTTCTTCACCCTGCTTGAGGGGCACAGTCTGCCCCTTGCATCCCCATCCCTTGGTCATTCCTGCTGTGCAACAGCATGCTCTGTTGGGTTTGAGGCAATTCCTTGTACATCTCACAGTTCATCCTCCCAACATGGGGCTGTGCTTTTAACCCCTTTGGTCTGCAGCTCCAGAGCAGACCTCACTGATGTATCAAGCTGTGTTTAGGTCCCTAGCAGCTGCAGCTGGCCCTTGGTGGACACAAAAAAGAAAACAAAAAAATAAGAGTTTGGGTGGCTGGAGGAAAAAAGTACAGTGAGAGGGAGTGTGCGCTTGGAGAAGGGGAGACACTGATTTTTCTGACCTGTCATCTTCTGCAGTTTGTCTGTGTGGAAAGCATGGTGACAGCTCTTATTGACATGTTCCCGGGAGTGTTTCGGAAGAAGGGGCGTCGGGAACTGCTGATCCTGGCCATTGCAGTCATATGCTACCTGCTGGGCTTATTGCTGGTCACTGAGGTAAGAAAGGAGTAGCTGGGGTGTAGACCCAAGCACTGGAAATCCTGCTAGACTGTTCTGGAGGAGTGGTTAGACAGCAAGCTCATCTTTGATGCTGTTAATTATCCTTCATTTCTAATGCATTAGCTGGTGTGTCCAACAGCCGGTGCTGCTTTTACCCTGTGTGATGCTAGTGTACTCACCGCATAACTGAGCCTTCTGGAGAGACAGTCCCACAGCTGAGAGAGGCTGCCTGACATATAGCTTTGTGCAAACACCAGGCCTGGTGGCTAGAACAAGCTGAGCTGCACAAGCAGAAGCTCTTCTAAGGGCAGCAATCATTTGCTGGCTGCTTTCCCCAAGAAGCAGAGCAGCAGGAGGGGAGGCTGGGGGTAATGGCTGCACCTTAACCCTGCCTGAGCCAGTGGGAAGCCTATGATCCCTGGGACCAGAAGGAGCAGAGCTCTGTTGGTGTGATGCTACGCACACAGTGTTTGCCTTGCTCTGCAACTAATAGCCAAGCACCTCTTCCTGCACAGTGGTGTGCCGTGCCGTGCGTGCATACTGCACACTTGGGCAGGGGTCTTAGCACTCCTCTCTGTTGCCTCCATGTGCTGTGTAGTGACAGCTAATTCCTGCTAAACCTCTTAGGCACTGCTGAATGATCCTCCAACAGGATCCCGGCTAAGGATTTGCTGAAGGCAGCTCTCACTGCGATCAAGAGAGCTTTGAGTGAAACTGCATTAAGGGTTCTCATGGCTTTTGCATGCCCCTTTGCATGGAGGCATCTACTCCTATCATTGCAGGATGTCACCTCATACGTGGTGGGATGAAGGGGTAACTGCTCTGCTACTCTGGCAGTGTATAGAGTCCTTCAGCACTATTTGAAAGCATCTGCTTGACTTGTGTTGGAGGGGCTTTCTCTTTGAGAAAACACATGAAGTATGAGAGAGGAGTCATCCACTGACCTGGAGAGGTAGCTGATGGCAACTATGCAGGGCTCAGCTTGAAGGCAGAGGCAGCAGGGAAGCCACACGCCTCTGCCATTGCAGGGCTTGGACCTTGAGCAGTATGTAAAGATGGAGGCAGCTAAAATGAGGTATCTGAATGTCCTGATCCTCAGGATCACATTTTCTTTGGTGCAAAGCTCTGCACTGCTACATGGTATTTTGAAATTATGCTGGAAACTTGCTAACTGATTTAAAACAAGCAAACAAACTGGCTCCTGCTCCTATGGACACAGAAACCAGCCTAGCCCAGCAGTATCATAAAATGGGCATGAAATGTTCTCCTGCCACCAGGCCTGACTGTCTTTTTTGGGACAGAGTGGGGGCAGCCCCAAGAGAAGGCTTTTCTTCTCCTACCTGCTCTAGGTGCAGTGTTTCTGCTGCTATTCTTCTGCTTGCTTCAGTTATTTTTCCCTCACATGGAATAGTGCTTCCCTGAATCTCTCTTCTCTACCTTGTCAACAGGGTGGGATGTACATCTTCCAGCTCTTTGACTACTATGCTGCCAGCGGCACCTGCCTGCTATTCCTGGCCATTTTTGAAGTCATCTGTGTAGGATGGGTGTATGGTAAGTGGGGGACAAAAACTTGTGGTGCTCTTTCTCAAGGGAAGGATGTGGGGTTGAGAAGTGGGAGTGGATAGAAAAGATCCTTAGGGGGCAAAGAAATGCTGTAATTACCCTCTTTCTTGTCTGGTTTCCACTGTGTTTCCTCTCGATGTTTCTTAATTGTTCCACATTTAGAGTAGGAATGGTTTTTCCTTCTCTGAAGGTTCCTCATGTTGAACTACCTTGCTGCTCTTTCCATCTGCCCTTTGAATTGGAAAATGAGCTATAGAGGAGTGACTGCTGTTCTTTGGTCTCTGTTACTGTCTGCTTACCTTGTGCCTTTAGTTTAGCCCTGTCAGTTAATTTAACACAAAATGCTGGGATGCAGACTTGCTGTGTGCTACTTTTGCTATGATACATGCTTCCTGTTTGCACGGGCTGTGATGGCACTTCTAAAAGGAATGGAAGGGATTGATTTGGCTCTCAGTGAAGTCTCTAACTAAACTACTCAGGAGCAGGATTAAACTGAGCTCCACGAACTATCAGAAGGAAACCAACTGCTTGTTAGTCTGTGCAGTAAGAAGAGTATCCTGTGATATCCTACGGGAGATCTCTTCCCTGCTGAAAGGTGCCTGAGCACACAGGCTGCAGTTCATCTCCCTGAAGCTCGTGTCGAGTCTGGTGGTTTTCAGGCAAAGGGTCTAGTTGTGTGTGACGCAGAGCAGCTGCTCTCTCTTCTTAGCTTCATGGAGCTACAGGAGCTCAGTATCTGTAAGGAATCATGCAAAACTAAAGCAGATGCCAGCTTAGACCAGACCCTTGACATCCCCCAATCATGCATCTGCTGGCTTCTAGCTATGCCAAGCAGCATGGCCATCCTAACCTAAGGAACAGGTTGCAGGCATGAGCATCATGTTGTGTGTCTTTCAATGGCCAGAAGTGGATGCTCGGGAAGGAGTATAATAGCAGAAAAGTTAGCAATGATACTTTCTGTGAATATTTTTCCAGCTTCTAACAACTTATTATAGAACCATAGAATGGTTTGGGTTGGAAGGGACCTCTAAAGGTCACTGTCCTGGTTTCGGCTGGGATAGAGTTGATTGTCTTCCTAGTAGCTGGTGCAGTGCTATGTTTTGAGTTCAGTATGAGAAGAATGTTGATAACACACTGATGTTTTCAGTTGTTGCTAAGTAGTGTTTAGACTAATGTCAAGGATTTTTCAGCTTCTCATGCCCAGCCAGCAAGAAGGCTGGAGGGGCACAAGAAGTTGGGATGGGACACAGCCAGGGCAGCTGGCCCAAACTGGCCAATGTCCATACCATGTGATGTCACCTCTAGTATGTAAACTGGGGGTGTGGGTGCAAGGGGATCACCCCTCAGGGATTAACTGGGCGTCGATCGGCAGGTGGTAAGCAATCACACTGTGCATCATTTGTACATTCCAATCTTTTTATTATTACTGCTGTCATTTTATTAGTGTTTCCTTTATCATTATTAGTTTCTTCTTTTCTGTTCTATTAAACCATTCTTATCTCAACCCACGAGTTTTACTTCTTTTCCCGATTTTCTCCCCCATCCCACTGGGAGGGGGCGGGGAGCGAGTGAGCGGCTGCGTGGTGCTTAGTTGCTGGCTGGGGTTAAACCACGACAGTCATCTAGTCCAGCCGCCCTGCCATGGGCAGGCACATCTTTCACTAGGTCAGGTTGCTCAAAGGCCCGTCCAGCCCGACGTTGAACACTTGCAATGATGGTGCATCCACTACTTCTCTGGGCAACCTGTTCCAGTGTCTCAGCACCCTCATAGTAAAAAATTTCTTCCTCATATCCAATCTAAATCTACCCTCTTTCAGTTTAAAACTGTTACCCCTTGTCCTGTCACTACAAGCCCTAGTAAAAAGTCTCTTTCTGTCTTTCTTACAAGCCCCCTTTATATATTGAAAGGCTGCAACAAGGTCTCCCTGGAGCCTTCTCTTCTCCAGGCTGAACAACACCAACTCTCTCAGCCTTTCTACACAGGAGGGGTGTTCCAGCCCTCTGATTGTTTTCATGGCCCTTCTCTGGACCCACTCTGACAGGTCCATGTCTTTCTTGTGCTGGGGGCCCCGGAGCCAGATGCAATACTCAGCTTGTTGCCCAGATTTCCAGAGGCAGAAGTAAAATCTATTTATTTCCCTCCTGTTAATTTTTCCAGTTGACTCAGGTAAGCAGTTATCATCCACAAAATGCTGCAGCAAGGAGCTCCAAGGCTTGGTCAGGCATGTGTGGAGTCACTCTCTTTTCCTTGTTTTGAATCTGCCACCTGCTAATTTCACTTTGTGCCACCTTTGTCTTATTTTAGAAGAGACAGTGAACAGTCGGTGCCTGTGTGCTGTCTTTGGTGCTTACAGTTTTATAGAGGTTGCATTGGCTGTAGTGCAGTTGCTGACAAAGGGGTTATCAGTTTCTCCAAATATTTATATGTACAGCAGGAGCCAATTACTAGTCTGAATGGACTCCTCTCTTACTGAAATGGTAGCACATCCAGCTGCTTGGGCTTGGCCAAGAGAAGCAGATCTGTAAGAGAGATTTATTTTAGAGAGATCTCCTGCAAGGGAAGCTCACCTGAGAGCTTGCAATACTAGATCCTGGCCAGATTTTAATTTAGAGATGCCTTCTACCCAGTCCCTGTGGGATTTACAGGGCGATGGAGATTCCCATCCATCTGTGACAGGGCTTCATCATGACCATGCTAAGGTATATTAAGCTGAATTATGCTTTAATGTATAGAACCCCCCCTGCCATTTTATGGTCACAGAGGCCACATGCCTTTTCCGATGACCTATGGAGAGCAGCAATGGCAGACAACGAGCAGCAGGAGAGGTGATGCTGCCCCAGCAGCCTGGAAGGGGGACTGAGCAGCTGGGGACTGAGAAATGGCCCTTTCTCTCACCACCAAGGGTTCATTTGCCCCACTCCACACAGCGGGATTTTACCCTCTTGATGTTCTGCTTTGCACCCATTGGGCTGATTCTGCTCTGAAATGTAGTCAGAGGGCCAAGGTGAGGCATCTTAGTGGAAAAATAGTGCCTGGTGCCAGTTTTGGGTTTTTTTCCCCAGCCTCAGATTTGGCAGGACTGAGCCTCTTGCTTACACTGTGAAGAATTACAGCGTTTTTGCTAACACAAATATGCATTCTGAGTTTCCCCTCTCCCAGCACATACACCAGCCACCCACCACTTGGCAGCTTCCCTCCGCTGCCAGGCAGCTGCTCTCGCAAAGATCTGAGGATTTCCTCACGTACAGCTCTCTGCCTATGAAAGGATCGTGCGGCATCGGACCTGCTGATCACGTTCCCTAGAGGGGAGTGCTGCAGGGGTTTTGGTCGTGTCCCCCCTGCCTTCGTCTCTTTCCCTTCCCCTTTGGGACAGGCAGCCCTCATATAAGGTTATATGGCACGGGTTTTGAGCACTGGGATTCACAACACGATGCTACCAAAGTGTGCTGCAGGGAGGATATTTTCCAGGCAGTCACAGCATGCACATTAGGATTAGCTGTTCCAGGAGAAAGCGAGTGCCTCCATCGCTGCAGGAGAGCCAGGGCTGAAACCATTAGGACTGTTTACAAAGCTAAAGCAAACCCATGCCAGCAGGTACCTGTGGGGGCCGTAGGGTGAACCCGTGTTGTGCTGGTATAAATCTTTCTCTCACTCTCTTTCTCACATGTGGCATGGCTACCAGAAGCAGCAGCCTCCTTCTGCCTGGATCCTGCCTGTCGGGCTTGCTCTGGCTGTGTGTGCTTTATCCTCTTGGATGCACTGGCTACAGGCAATTTTACATGCTCATTTATGGACCATAAGGGGCCTGCTCTGTGCACCTGGTACTCAAAGGGTGCTCAGTTGTTGCAATGCCACAAGCCTCTGCTGCTGGCATTTTGCACAGGTTTGGTGCAGGTGTTGATGCCGCAGGTTTGAGACAGAGAGGGAGCAGATACAAGCTTAGTACTGTGGCATAGCGCCGGGGTCATCACCTATTGAAATCCTGTGGATGAAATTTGATATCAATGAATGCAAATAAATGCAGCTTGGGAGAAAAGATTTAAAGGGGAGGGCTTTTTCATAGGTTCCAAACTAGCAGATCTGTGAAATTCACTGTTTCTGGATATTGTAAAAATAAAATAAAATCTTTTCCCTTTTAGTTTGGGTATCACTTGCAGTTGTTATAAGCTACATAAAATGAGAAGGGCTGCATAAGGACAAGACATAAGGATCTAAACAAATCTCTAGTTGGGTTCATGTGAAATTTATTCCCATGAATTTATGTAGCAAAATTAAATGATTTGCCAGAAAAGCATGCAACAGATTTGAAGGTTTATGGGATTGGTCAGCACAAGAGAAGTGGTACCAGCATGCACGGATAACTGCCCTGTGCCTGCATACCATTCTTCCTGTCTTGGGATATGGGGGATAACAACAAACATCTTTGTTCATTCCAACAAAAATCTCTTTGAGGAAATCTTTATGGTTTTGTCTGCAGGAGCTTTATTTAATCCTTCTAATGTGCTGGGAAGGAAGGGGGACTGCACGTGTACTCCAGCCTCTAATTTGCTCAAAAAGCCAACACTGAGTGTGGTTGAACTGATGACTTCTTAAGCTTGATTACTCTTTCATCTGCCTGCGAAATGTAGAACATATAAAACCTCCTGTTCATATACTCTCTGAGGATGTTCATGTCAGTCCCCATTGTGTTTCATCACATCACCTACTGACTGCCACCGTGGCTGGGGAAGTGCAGGACCTGATGGTTGTATGACAGAGAATAGGGATAAGGACAGGTGGAGGCACACCGTAACTAACAGCGTAAGTTTTGGGTTGTTTTCTTGGTGGAGGATGGATGTCTCTTGCATCTTTCTTTTTGTTTGGCTTCTTTGTATTTCTTTAATTGCTATGTCTCTTCCACTAGATCCTAGATCCAAATTTGCAGTGAAACTTTGGCTTCCACAAAGTGGTATTACAAATGAATTTATCCATCATATGTGTTTTATCATCATAGTGTGTTTCTGTGGAAACACTGTATGGTATAAGAGACTGTGCTAAGCTCATATTTTAAACTGCAAGTCACATCATTTATATCTCTCTCCTTTTTTTTTCACCCTGTGGAAGATTTTGGCTTTTTGGCAAAATAAATTCTTTATACCATTTTCCTTTTATCCCCAGTATATTTTCAGAAATTCTATCTGAAACCTTATGATCCTTACAGCTTGGAAGTTTTAGGCTTCTGCTTTTTGGTGTAGGCTGGGCTCCCACAAAAGGCTGTGTGTCCCTTCATATGCCACAGCTTGTTGTCTTTGCTTGAGACTGCTTGTTAACTTGCCAACTCAAGATGGGAACCATAGTTGTTCAAGGAACCTG
The DNA here is from genome assembly GCF_000737465.1 of Haliaeetus leucocephalus. Classification (NCBI taxonomy): domain Eukaryota; kingdom Metazoa; phylum Chordata; class Aves; order Accipitriformes; family Accipitridae; genus Haliaeetus; species Haliaeetus leucocephalus. The sequence goes on from NW_010972642.1 coordinate 6,837,979, forward strand.
CCCTCCCCAGCCTAAATGCTTCAAAAAGCTGGGTTTAAAAGAACTTTCCTGCAAACATTAGTCATGGGATATAGAAAATAATGCAAAGAATTACAAAAAAGAAAAGCACACATAATGTGCTTTTGTAGAATTCATATATCTGAAGGAAACATAATACAGCAATTTAATTCTAAGACATAAAAAACACAAACCAAAATAAAACTCGCCAAACCCCAAACACTCGCAAGTGTCACCAGTCCTTGTCCTGGTTTCAGCTGGGATAGAGTTAACTGTCTTCCTAGTAGCTGGTACAGTGCTGTGTTTTGAGTTCAGTATGTGAAGAATGTTGATAACACTGATGTTTTCAGTTGTTGCTCAGTAGTGTTTAGACTATAGTCAAGGATTTTTCAGCTTCTCACAGTGTATTCCATACCATGGGACGTCCTATCTAGTTTAGGAACTGGGAAGTGGGGGGCAGGGATTCGCGGCTCGGGGACTGGCTGGGTGTCGGTCGGCGGGTGGTGAGCAATTGCCCTGCGCATCATTTGTACATTCCAATCCTTTTATTACTACTGTTGTCATTTTATTAGTGTTATCATTATCATTATTAGTTTCTTCTTTTCTGTTCTATTAAATTGTTCTTATCTCAACCCAGGAGTTTTACTTCTTTTCCTGATTTTCTCCCCCATCCCACTGGATGGGGGGGGAGTGAGTGAGCGGCTGCGTGGTGCTTAGTTGCTGGCTGGGGTTAAACCACGACAGTCCTCTAGGCATATGTTTTGCCCAGACCAGCCTTCTGGTGTTAAGATGCAAAGAAGCAAGGTCTCATCATGCTTGCAGGTGGGAACTGTGGCATGACCTTGAGTTTACAGCAGGATGAACACCCCTAAAGGCACATCCCTTCTTTATCAGCTAAGCACTGTGATGAAACTTCAACAAGACAAATATGGTATTATTTCATCCCAGAGGTGCTTAATTGGTAACCCTTTCTATGGGCAGTCTAGCTCTACTTTTGTCTAATTTTGTTACTCTATTTTACCTGAGGCAGGTTACTCTATTTTACCTGATTTAGTACCTCTGCTTAGCTCTAGTTAGGAAAAAGTTAGGGCGTCTTATGAATTATTTTTTTATTCTTCTTCATTTTACATTTCTTTTTGGCCAATGTTAGGCTCTTGTTCCTTGAAGACATCTTAGAGCTTACTACAAGGCCTGCTGAAGTTCATCTGCATTATGCTGTCTCTTCTATATACCATTGCCTACATTTCCTTTTTGTGCTTTGGGTTGGGAAGAGTCAATGGATAGGGTCTGGCCAGTGGCAGGACTTTTAGATGCTCTTCAGAGGTATATCCCACTCTGGTGTGCCACGAGATTCAGGTAGGTCCCACATACTGTGAACAACATAATCTAGTAAGTGAAACTAATGAGAGGTAAAGAAGGAGATCAGATACCCACAGAACATCTCTCATTGGACAGTACAGCAGCACTTGTAGATGGAAGATTTTGTTTCCAGCAGAGTTCGGATTGCCAGGTCTTCTGGGTTTATGCCAAAAATAAAATATTCTGTGGAAAGCAGCCTCTTGATGAGAGAGGAAATGCCCAGCTCAGTGGGGATTCTTGACATGACTTCCCTGGTGTGCCAATTTGGTTACAAAAAGAGGGTTTTGTTTGGTGTCCCCCACTCTCTTTGTTCCTTTTAGCACTCTAGGCTCACACAATCCCATGTGCTCAACCTGCAAGAGCTTTCCCTTGCTGACCTATAAACCAGGCACTTCTCCTTGCCTTGTGCTGGTCCTTACCAGCTCTTAGTGGCACGTGGGCTGCATCCTCTCACTTACAGCTGCTGCTGTCTGAGGAACAGGGCATTTCTTCTGTGTCAAGCTTTCTGATAACTTATGGCTGAAGTTAAAACCCTCAATCTGTATTTAGCCACAGATGGGCCTTTTCAATGCCAGAAAAGTCTGTTACCTGCTGCTATATTATTAGGATAGCCATGTTTCTGCCAGGAGTAAACACTGAGGATAAAGAAAGTTGGGATCTGATGTGAGTAGTGGTTGAAGGAAACAACAGTGATCTGACCTCTGACTTTGTCTCTGTGCTGGCTGGTGGCCAAGGTGCCAACCGCTTCTACGACAACATTGAGGACATGATTGGTTTCCGGCCGTGGCCCTTGATCAAGATATGCTGGCTGGTGTTCACCCCAGGTCTGTGCTTGGTAAGTGCAATTATGACAGCATGGCATACTATTCTGGGTCCCTGGGTTCTCAGTAGAAAAGGTTGATTTGTCTTCAAGGTGCTGCTGTAATTTTTTCAAATTGCTATGGAGAAGCAGAAGCTTGTCCATACCTGAGGTGGCAATTTATTTCCTTTGTGAAGCCTTCTCTTTTTCTTGGAAAATTAATTGAGCCTGAAAAGCCACTTGTTTATTGTGAAGGCAAAGGGAAATGTGTCCTCAAAGTCTGGACAGGTTTGGTCAAATTACTTTTGAATAGAAGACCAGTGAGAATTACCCTGTTCTGAAATACTTGCTTCAGCCTGTGTTCCTGTGACCTCCTGTGGTTCAGAAATATCTTTCCATGGCCATTTGCTTTCTGTTATTAAATCTCTTTTAAAACTTCTGTGACAACTGTGTTTAAAGAAAATGCACCCTAAGTCAGGCAAGTTCTTGCCTGTTCTGAGTTTATGTCCAGTCTTGCTCCACTGAGTTTTACATGATTTCTGACCCAAATTCTGCTCCTGCATCTGATGTTGAGAGTTGTTTTCTTTGACCTCAGTGGGAACACAGATGGGATCTATAGCTACAGCTTACAAAAGATTTCTAGTCCTTTGTCCTCAGGCTCCAGCAGGAGTTGAATATCAGGGAAATTTTCAAAGCAAGCCTGATCCAGCCCAAATCGTCTGAGAGCTCTGTGGCTAGAGAGCCCCAAGACAGGTAAATCTGTGCCCGTGTGGTACTTTTGGAGGGCTTCTGCCAGGGATAACAACACTTCCTGACTTTGATATGAATAAATGGATGTCTCAGTGATGCTGGACCCTCAAAGCTGCTGCCAACTTTGCATAGGTTGAACCCTTAAGAAGCCTGAAGGCTTTACACTGCTGAGAAGCCTGGCCCTGGCTCTGAGATAGCTCCTTGAGTAGTCAGCATGCACCAAGCTCTGCCTCACTGCAGCTAGCAAGGTCTGTGCTAGCTCATGCAAAACATCACGCTCATTGCCACCCAGCCAATGCTTGCAGCTCACTTTGCTGCTCCTTTTGCTCTGGCTATGTCTGTGTTTTCTGCTCCTCAGGCTGTCTTCCTGTTTTCCCTGATCAAGTACACACCCTTGAAATACAACAATTCCTACGTATACCCGCCCTGGGGCTACGTGGTGGGCTGGCTGATGGCACTCTCCTCCATGGTCTGCATTCCTCTCTACGCCATCTTCATCCTCCTGAAAACCAAAGGATCCCTGAAGCAGGTACTGGGATTGTGGTCACTGGGTGAGTTGCTGCTGCTTCCCCCAGACAGCTCACGGGAGGGGCTCCAGGGAAGATGTACATGTCACATTTCTCCTGTGAGAAGGCAAGGGGAGCGAGTGGCCCTTCCCCAGAATGCCCTGTAGCTCTTGCTGGCAATTTGGAGGGCTTGGAGAGTCTCAGCACAGCTTCCAGATTGATCATCAAATGTCCAGAGTCTCCCATGAGACGTTGTACCACCATGCTTAGAGCAATATGTAGGCATATGCAGGGCATCTCTAACACTGGCTCCACTGGATGGCAGAGGAACCCCTCAGCGTGGGCTACCTGAGACCACAGGCTGATTGGTTTGGTTTGTGGTTCAGGCGATCCTGCTGGCCATGTAAGTAAGGATGGCATGTCATCACCTTTGCCTCCTCTTTTGTTACTGCCAGCACAAACCAGGTGCAAAACCAGCATCTATTTTGCCTTTACTTCTTGTACCTTGCCTCTGCTCCCCTTTTAGTCCTGGGTCAGGACTGTGTTATTTTCTCAGAAGAAATGACATGTAGCTATTAAAGAGGACATGCTCACAGAGCTGTAAAGGTCTACCCTGTGCCATGCCCAAGCCTGTCCTCTTTCAGTGTAGACACCTTGTCCTAGGAAGAAGCGTGTCTAGGAAAATGGTGTCATAGAGATGACACCCCACCTGGCCCATGAAGAAAGACCTGAGTGATGTACAGTTCATATAAACTTCTGCGCAATTCCTTTTCTGGTCCTTCCCTGACCTCACTGACTGTAGGCTCATCTGCAGCTGGCTGGGGTGGAGAGCAGGTGAACAGGTGACAGGACCATCCCTGTGGCTCTGGTGTAGGTGTGACAGTCACATTGTGGGGTCATGGGGAGGAGGAACCTGCACTGCCAACACAGCTAGGGATGGGCTGGGTGCAGGATGTCCCCATCAGCTCCGTTGCCTCAGGGAAAGTGAATCTGCACCAGTGGGGGCTCTTATTTGCTGGCTGGGAGATGCAACTTACTTAATAGGGAGTGACAGGAGTTGTCACAGAGCTGGCTAATGCCCATCTCAGGCTAAGGAGAGGATACAGTGCATTGCCCAGACAGGAACGGTAGTGATGAAAGTCTTCAGTGACACAGCGAGAGGGGCATAAGCCATGCAGGCAGGGAGGTGGAGGAGAAGTATGATACTATGAAATAGTTCCTGTTTAGCTACCTTTTGCCCTCCTGGTTGCCATTGATGGCCATGAAGAGATGACAAGGTTGGGAGGGAGCTAGAAGCTGTACACGTCCCAATAGGAGGAACTCCAGGTGAATCTTGTGCCAAGGTGCTGTGATACGATTTGCTCCAAGTTCAGATGTTGAGTCCTGCCTCTTACAGCCTCTCCTGTACTCCGGGCCATTTAGCAGTAATGCATCTGTCCTTTCCCACGGCTGGTTTGAAGAGTTTGACTGGGTGGCTGACAACATCTGACTCCCCACAGCTCAGAGGTTCGTATGTCCAAATGAGGACTTGGAGTTGTCTGTGAAGTAATTGCCCAAATGTCCCGCCTGCTAAATAAGCAGTATTTTTCACCTGTTGCAAAGTGCTTTGAGCCTTTGGACTGAAACATTGCTGTAAGTAGTGTTGATGCTTATTTTACAGCACATCCAAGGAATTGATTTGGCCAATTTCAGATTGAGGGTTTTTCTATTTGCCCTGGTTTAGATGACATTAGCTGTAATTTCCAGGGACTTCTCAGTTATATTAGTATGAAGAAACTTCCAAGGATGTGGTTTAGGTATGTAGGAAGGAATCAGCTGCTAAGCCTGGGTTGATTCAGGGGAGAATCAAAGCCAACCACACAATAAATACCTCCTGGAGTAGTTGCTCCGGTTTTGACAACCATTTTTCTCAAAATATACCTGTTCCCTTTTTCCAGTCACACCCCAGAAATGCAGTGAATTAATTTCCTGACATAGATGCTTCCAGGAACAGTGCCTTTCAACTTAGTATTGCAAACCATTCACTGAAAGCAAGTTTGTAATTGGTAATGATGATCAGTCACTGTAACGAACTGATTCCTCTTCTTACACTTGACTGACCAAGAAACACAAATGTTGTTTCCTAATGCGTCTGATTAGGACAGCTCAAGCTCCAAACACTGCAAACTTGCAATGAACTGCTCACAGAGCAGCTGCAGGCCAAGGCCAATTTCAGAAATCTTGAGGCAAATACTTTTGAATAAATGAGCAAAATCTGGGATTCTGGCAGGCACTTCACAAGGAGTGGAAGCACTGAAATTAATCCAACGAGTCACGGATGAATTGCCTGCTCTGCTTGTGATGTGCTCTACAAGGGAGGAGCATGAACTGGTCTGAACAGCTTGTGACAGAAAAAGTTAGTAACTGTGAAAGTTGGTATTCAGCACAGACGTGATGCCCTGGCCCATGGAGCCAGGCAGGTGGCTGCAGGACGCTGCGTGTTACTTGGCTTTGGGAGGAGCCCAGGCACTCAGGAAGGTGTGTGGTACCAGAGGGGCTTCAAAAACGGGGTGAGAAAGACCAGAAATTCACAGCAGCTGTCTCTGCAGGCCAGCACCCTTTGCTCAAAGAGCTCCAAGTTCTTTGCATTTTTAAGAATAAACTCCCCAAAGCTGACACAACGCTAGTGTATGTGTGTGGAACAACCTGCAGCCCATCTGCGTTGCAGAGGACAGGGGGAGCTAAGGGCAGGCAGCTGCCCCACAACCCCTGCCTGCACCATCGCAGTCTGGCTGGCTGGAAGAGGGGAGCTGGGATGGCTTGGGGGCAGGAGCCAGTCTGCGGAGGGACGGCTTTACCAGGGAAATGCCGCTGAGGTAGGTAGGTATCACCTGCCACCCTGTTTTGCACCATAGCAGTAGATGCCCAGCACTTTCTGATGGTCAGACCATTTGGAAGGCTCCACAGCTCCCACCAAAGTCAGCGGGAAGCATGGCTACTTGGCACAGGGAAAAAAAGGGCTCTATGGCGTTTTTTCCATGGCCACAGAAAATGTCTGTGGGGTTAATCCCTAGCACCCTTACTCCCAGAAACATGTCTATGAGGAGCCCTGTACATCAGATTGTCAGTCCACGGCCTGGGTTTGAGCCCAGAGGTGGAATAATTGTCACCAAGAGCAGTTAAAGCAAGCCTGCTCTCCTTCCTCTCCCTATCACAGCCATTCGGAGGGAGACAGCAGGAAGCTGGGCACCTTCGCTCTCTAGATGCCTTTGCCCCCTGCAATGGTTGTGGGTCACTACTGGGTGTCAGTTTGCTTATCAGGTTAATTAACAGAGACTTCCTCTCCACAGCGGCTAACACAGCTGATTTACCCAGCGGAGGATCTGCCACAGCCGAAGAAGCGTGTGCCAGGGCTGTCCGAACTGAAGCGGAAGGGATGGTCCCCTCCGGTCCAGGAGGTGCTCAGTATCACAGAGAGAGAAACCCACTTCTAAGGCACTGGGGGTGTCTCCTCCATACCCTGGACTGATTCGCTCTCTCCTTCCCGAAGTGGTTTCTTTTCTCTCCTGGGCTCTTCCCTTCTCTCCTTGACATCTGAGACAGAAGCATCTGGGACACCCTCTTCTTCCAGCCAGCTGGTTGCACCCACTGGGGACAGCATTTCTTTTGGCACCCTGGGGACAACTCTCTGTCAGCAGCTGGGGAGAGAGCAACATGCTTTTGTCAGAAGTGTCCTCCAGTACTGACACTGGTGGGGAAGAAAAAACCAATGTATTAACAAAAAAAGAAAAGAAAAAAAAAAAGCAGTCGTGTTTGGAGGAGGGAAGGAAACCACAGTGGTGAGAGAGAGCAGAGAATAAAGGTGTGCAGGAGCAGAGTTAGGGATGCAGAGCCACAAAACGATGGGGCGTTAACGCAGGGAATAAGTAAGTTGGTTCAGAAGTACATAAGAAGCTGGAGAATGACAAAAGGGAAGTGCATTGCTAGGTCACCTACGTACAAGGGAGAGGGAGCCAGGAACATATCATAGGCAATAATAAAAGGAGGCTGCAGCGTTAGTAGTTACGGCTTCAGTTGTCATTGAAAGGGAAGAGAGTGGCAGGATGCTCAATGCAATCATAGTTATTGATGATGGATCTCAAGGCAGTCTCAGGCTGGAAAGGGGGTGAGGAATAACTGTCTGGGGGACTCACACTTGGTCAAAACTACACGGCCCAGTGAAAACGCATCCAAGAGTGAAACAGCTGAATATTTGACAATTCTTTCAGAAAATTCATGGAGTGCAGGAAAAGTCCCAGAGCAGTTGGTAAAAAAAATGAGCTGCAGCACAGCAGGGAGAAATGAGACCCTGGGACTGCACGCCTACAAGTTTAACTGCACTGCTGGGGCATTTTGTAGAGCAATTAATGAAGGAGTTGATGGCCCTGATTCTGTGCTGCAGAGTAGCTTTGGAGTGAGGGTGGGAGAAGGATTGCGCTCTCTCGGCTTTGCTGCAGATGGCTGTTCAGGGGATAAGGAAGACATAATCAGGCGCAATAATCATAAGCTCAGGCAAGAAAAAGCAATAATTAATAGGTAAGATGGGTTCTTTGGAAGCAGATTGTGTCAAATGAAGGGTCTCTTGTTGCCAGAGTAGTCATGAATGTGAGGCGATGGCTGGGAGGGATTGTGCTCGGATGCGGCATTTGGTGCGGTGCCACGCAGCTCTGTCCTGTGGAGGCTGGGGCTGTAAAACTCCCTGCCAAAACTTGCTTGAATTCCTATCAGAATTTCACAGTTAAAACCACAAGAAAAGACAGTGGCAGGATCCCCGCAGGAGCTTTGCCGTGGTCGAGGGCATACGTGCCAGTGCACGGCTGTGTTGCAATAGTGGTGCATCAAACCACACTGGAGAATGGCCATTAAAAAGAATCAGAGATGCCACAGGCTCCTTTCCCTTGTTCCTCGTTCCAAGTAATTGCTTTTCCCTGTGCTTTGTGGAGATAAACCACCAGCACTGAAAGTAAGCGGGAAAATCGGGCCTCATCTGTGCAATGCGGTACCTATTCCAATTGCTATGGGAACCTTATCTTTTGCAGTTTCCTGTGAGTTTAACTGATGAATTAGCACAGGGCAATCTTTTCCCCATTTAATTTCCTTTCCTTTAAAAACTAAAAACTAAAAACTGTTGGTGAAATGAACACTAAAAGTCAAGTATCAAAATTTGTACCTCTCTGTGACATTATCGTTTGATTGGAGATGATCTACTGTAAAAGGTAGAGATAGCTGGCAAACCTCGTTCTTGTTCCCTGCAAAGGACTGCAGCACCCCATAAGATACAATTTATTTTGTTTTTATTTTTATTTTTCGAAGAACTGAATGTCACATTGCAGCAATAGTCCCGGGAAGAGCTTAACATCCAGAGGCTTGCAGTCAGGCCTCATGGTAAGTATTTTGGTGGTTTTTCCTCTCCCTCCCAGCAGTGTTGCTCACGATTTGGTGGGGGGAGCAGCTCCCTGCAGCAGGTCTCTACATGCAGCCGGAGCAAAAGCCAGTGGCTGCCATGAAAGAGCAGCAGTGCCAGGGTGGCACAGCCTGATCAGCTGGAGGAATCACCGGCACCTGGGGGGTGCCGGGTGTTGGCTGGTTGCTTGCTCTGTGGCTGCCTCCCCACGCTCGGAGCTGCGGCAGGGCTGTGCACGAGAAGCTTATTTTCAGGCGTGGGCTGCAGCTGCCTTGGCAGTGGTCAGAATGGTGGTATTGGTTTTGAGAAGGAAACCTGCCTTCTCTTCTTCAAGCAACAGAAAGGAAAGTTAAAGGACTGGGACTTGCCATCCAGATTCAGCCTTAGGCATTAGCACGGGTTTCTTGTATGACCCTTGGTAGGTCATTTAACCCCTTTGCTCCTGCTGCCATGCCTTTAAGATGTAAGGTAGTGGCGTACTGCCAGACTAATCATGGAGACGTATTCACTCCTTTTTCTGAGGTAGTCCAATAACACTGCAAAAATCCTAGACAGAAATAAATCACTTTTCAATTTTGAGCACAGATATGGGGCTGTGTTATTGAAAATAAATACTGCATGAACTGGTTCCTCTGTTGCTTATGTATAATCTGATAGTAGTATCCCACCTCTGCCATGAAGCAGCATATTTTAATAAAGTCAGAGGAGGTATTGAAAGCAATTACAAAATTCCCAGGATCAGGAAATTCATCCAGACACTTTGGATGGGATTGACAGAGTCTCAGGAAGTTTAAGGGAAAGCTCAGTGACCCAGCTACACCCAGCTGGGGGAACAGGGGAAAATGCCACCAATGGCCGTCTTTTGCTATGAGACTCCCAGCGTGCAGGCATGGTGAGAGACCAGGTAATGGTTTGCTAAACTGCTACAAACATCTCAGGCTTTGCTGCACGCATATGACAGATCTGACAGGTCTCCATCAGCCCCTGGAAGAAGGCACTTCTGGAGACCTCTATCTGATGGGAAACTGCTCCCTTCCTGCGCACCATCAGCATGTAAATACACTATAGAAGGAGTGGTGTGGAAAGGAGGGAGAGATTTTCCCCCCCTCGGAATTGTTGATAAGAGGCCAAGACATGATGCATTTGAAGCTGAAGGCCATGGGAAGTTACAAGGTGGCCATACTGTGCCGCTCCTCCTGGTCAGAGGAAAACCACTGTATATAGAAGAAAGGACAGAGATCCATCAAGCACCTAATTACCACTTCTGGGTTTTCAGGTTTTGGTTCTTCTTCTCTTTAAAAGACCATTTTCACCCCTCTCTCCAGAAAGGAAAGCCAAGAAAATAGTTTGTTAAAAAAGAAATCAAGCCAAAAGGTCTTGTGTTTTCCTTCTCCTTTCTTCATTCTCTGTTTCTTGTCTTCCTGTTTTTCCCATTCCCCCCCCCCCTTCAGCCTTCCCTCCCTTATGCCTTTGACAGTGCCAAAAGGAAAAAAAAGGAGAAGGAAATGACAGTTCAAAACTTGTACTGGACAGAGTTTAAAAAAAGAAAGATAAAACAAATGGCAAACAAGCCAATCAAGTTGTTAAGAGTTATTTGCTTGCCACGCTCCCCCCACCGCTCATCCACCCTCCCAGCCAGAGAAGGTTGTATCCACCGCTGTGTACACAAAACAAGCCCCTTCCCATGCCCTTCTGGCAAGTTTCTTTTTCACAAAGAGAAAAGTTTTGTTCTTGAGCCTCTTCCCTGATCTGAATGAAGGTGATTCCTGGTCTGGCTGGACTGCTGCCTGGTCGGGTAGGGAGACACTGCTGTGTCCCTCACACAGCCCTGGGGCTGCAGCTGGCTGGGAAGCCCTATCCATCCTGGCCCTGGAGGACTCTTATAGCAATTCTTGTACTTCTACCTTCGTCCAGCATGAAGTAATATGTATTTTTTCTCATCGTCAGGATATCTTCAATTTTCATGACTCCAACACTCAATATAGTTTTTTTGGGGGAGGAGAATTGCAGTGGTGTTTCATCTGGATTGGAGCTGGGGTCTCAAACCTTCCCCTGCCCCAGGTGACCCTGGTAGCCCTCAGGCAAAGGACAGCAATCTGCTGTAGCTCCCAATAAGCTGGAGATGCAGCTGTGCCCTCCCTCCAGACCTCATCTTAGATTTTTGGGTGGAGAGTAGCCCTAGCGCAGGGGTTAGCTACCAAGGGTTGGAGCCACAGCTCCATCCTGAGCAAAGCTCTTGATTTTCCCTTGATCCTGTGCATGTTTTGCACCTTGCCAAGGGCCAGTAGAGGACAAAGTGGAGTAGGGACTGAGCTGGAGGAAATGGCATTTTTGTTTGTGAAAACCCTTCGAAGAGCAGGGGAGACCAGTTTCTCAGATGCCAGGGACCTTGGGTCATGTTTGTGTTGTGTGAATCATGGGTGCTCTGCAGCAGCTGTGTGGTTTGTGCTTGCATCTAGGGACTTTCCTGAGCTTTTGCTTCCCTGGTGTGTGGCAGGAGGGGGTTGGTAAGGTGCTTTTCTAGTCCTGAAGGGCAGTGGGCCTTGCCCAGCTAGAAATAAGAGACAGTAGCCAAGTGACTTGGCTGCACAGCCAACAAGGGCCAGAAAGAGGCAGTCTGCAGTCATGAGGCTATAGAGATCGTCAGGTCATCTTGCTGTTCTTTGATTTATTAGGTTACATGCACTTATGTACAGTAACCTCTTACTAATTAGCTAAGTTGGGTTTGAACAGGGTAAAAGGGGAATAACGTTCATCAAAGGAGAAGATAAAATAATACAAGGTTTCAAAAAGTAAGGGTTGAAGTTTAAGACCTGAGGGGATGAGAAGATGTGTATATGCTGCCATCCAGTTGCCCCCGCAAGGCTGCAGGGAAGGGCTGGGGCATCAAAGTCAGAGACTTTATTCCTGAATCTCTTGCTGGGGCCAAGGGAAGAGAAGAAACGTGTCTAACAGTGCTTGGGGGGGGGGGGGCAGTGGGGATTTTATTTTGCTTGGTTTTGTTTTGAAACCCAGAATAAGCTCTGCCCCCTCGACTGCTCTTGGAGCACGATCCTGGCTCTGTTTTGAATCCCTGACCCATGACTGTCTCTGCAAAGGAGGACATGTATTTTCGGAGCTGTCTGTTCTGGTTTGTCAAGCCTGTGCTTGGAAAGCCATGTGGAAAAGAAAGAGATTCCCAGGGAGAAATGCTTTCAATGGCTGTGCAAAGCCAGTCGTGGATGACTCCGTCTTGTCTTGCTTTTGGTGACATGCCAAGACCATGCTGTGAAGTGGTCTCTTGATTTTTTTCTCCTTTTTTTACAGGCTGTAGGATACTTTCCTGCCCAGTCTGGGTTACAGCCAGGATGGGGAGTTTCATCCCGCTAGCTGTCTAGGATGGCTGCTCTGGACTGGAGGCATGCTCATGCTCGTTCGTTATTTGCCAGTGGCCACTAGACTTTTCCAAAATATGCTTTATCAAGTGTGAGGCTTTTGTTGTGCCATGGTGTAGACAGTGGTCTCTGGAGAAGAATAAGTGATTACAGGCAGTCTGGTGCTTTTCTCGACCTCACTTTTCAACAGGAGATAAAACGATCTTCTTTTTCTTATGGAGCAATAAACACACCCCCAAACAAAAAAGCAACCTATCATTCTCCCACATCCTGGAGAAGGGCCATTGCCACATTGTGCAACTTAAGCCTCCCTCCCCATGCACTAGGTTAGAAGTGGGGATGACCTGAGAGCTGGAGCCCGGCGTTTCTTGACCAGGCTCTCCGGGAGCAAAGGGCTTTGTGCTGGGATGCTGCGAGCAGTGCACAGGTGGACCCAGGAGTTGCTGAAGACAAATCCCACCAGTGGCCAGGCACAGCAGTGTAAATCAGAAACCCTGGGTTAACCTCTTCAGGATGGCAGGAGGCAGCCTGGCAGTGGGAACTGGCCCAGTGCTGAGGCTTAATCTCATAACTTTGGGGAAAACATATCCAGGCAGCGTTAGCTTTCTGTGTTACGCTTTTGGGTGAGGTATGAATTCCCCAGGCAGACGGGGGGACTGTGGCTTCCATTGGCACCAGCATGATGTGTACATCAGTCCTGTAACAGAGAGGTGGCGGTGGAGTCCTCTCTCCCGTGTCCCATGCAGTCCCGTCCCATGGGTGCCTGTCCCATCACCAACACAGGGCTCTCCCATTCCCAGCTGCTTTTGTAGGGCTCAGCCTTACACTTGCTGCTTAGCTAAAGCTTAAGTTACCAGCTAAGTAAAACTGGAGCCCCAGGGCAGCCTCCAGTTGTCCTGTCCCATAAACCTCCTTGTCCAGAACCCCAAGCACAGGAGTGCATGTTTCCACATGGGCGAGTGGTGCTGGTCAGGCACAGTTTGCTTTTTCAGAGCCTGTGGGTGGAGGATATTTGAACGCTTTAAGAACATATTGATTTTACGGTGACAAGTTGGGAAAATGCCAGGAATTAATTTCCTTCTTTTTTTTTTTTTTAAATGAGTTATCTGCCCTAGCCAGCAGTTGAAAGATCCAGCTTTTAAAAGTTATTTGGTGCCTAAAATTTTACATAATGTAATTTTCAGTATAACCCTCACACCAGCCTCTTTTGCAGTTCAAGAAAAGGGTGGCATTTCCCTTGCATTTGGGGGTGGCCGAGCTCAGTCCGACTTTCCTGCTTTCCTGCTCTCCAGTCAGTTGGGTTGGGCTTTATTAGGGCAGGGGGTGCTGACCTGTGCAGTTACTACTGGGGGGTATCTGCAAGCAGCTGTCACAGCCTGACGTCAGGGAGGCAGCAGCAAAACCTTTGCTGTTGGATCCTTGGGCTCCCACGGGGCCTCGTGTGAAGAGGAGAAATGCAAAACTTTTCAGAAAGTTAAAGATGCCGATCTGAGATATTGCGCATCTCCACGGGAGACGCATCCTGTGTCAGGGTGTCTGGGGGAGAATTACATGTTGGTATTTTTGTGTCTTAATCACACCACTGATGTCCGTGTTGTGACAGACACCGGTGCGTAAATACATTGCTGCCAGCATTTCAAGTTTGTGAGCCTCCAAACCTTGACTATAAGTAGAGGTAATTTGTAATCTTTGTAAAACTTTCCAAAATTTCTTCCCTCTCTGGAAGCAAGGGAAAGGTGTTTTACTGACCCCAGGCAGAGGTGTCAGCAGCACCTTCTGGTTGTTCTGGACAAAGTTCCTCGGATGGGCTGACGTGTGGCACATCGAATGACAGCAAAGTAATTTCCCAACATCCAATTCTATCAATAGAAGCAAATCCCCCGGAGGGTGAAACCCGATTGCTGCAAACAAGGGCCTGTTTTGGTTGTGTGCATCACATGGGCAAGCAGCAGCAAGGCTGAAGGCTGGAGATGTTTTCCCTCACGGTACTGTCCCTTCCTACATGGTGATAAATGAGATTGCACCTGCGTGGCACGTCACAGGGGAGCCAAGCCTTTGCTCTTCCTCCTCCTCTTGTCCCCAAGGCCCGTGTACTTATTGTGATGGAACACCTGTGGTAGGCAGTGGTTATACTACCTCTGTTCTTAACTTGTCCTGGCTTGCATCTCATACCTGAATCTATCCTCTTTTTCCTCCACGCCTATCACACTTTTCCCCACACCCCTGTGCTTTTGAGGTCAAACACAGCTGTGCAATAAGGCTGCTTCTCCCTGGAGGAGAGCATTGCCATACAGTTGTACTGGGAATTGGCATAAGCTCTATCAGTATAACTGTACTTAGGCTGATTTAAAGCATCTACCTCAAAGCTTTTATCAGCATAAGCCTCTTAATAAAGAGGGAAAAAATCATACGCTCTCCTGGCAGAGCTATACCAATGGTGTAACTAGGCCTAAGGGCACATTTACTTTAAAGTTAGGTTGGTTTAACACAGTATGTGATTTCAGTTAAATCTTCCAAAGTATGTGAGGACACTTCTATTTATGTTCCATTCAAACTAATTTTAATTTATATTAAGTCCATCAGGATCAAGTTTGAGCTAAGTTGAACACAGTGTTACTTTTCACACTGTTTTGGTTGGATTAGAAGCAATAGAGCTAAATTATTACAGTCCCTTGTGACAGCAGTTTCACGGTTACAAAGATGCTCAGGCTTTTTAACTACATTTATGAAGACAACCTGCAGACACAGGCACACTTTCATCAGTGTGACTATGTCCACCTATCACCCAAATGGTCTTTAAACTGGAATAACCATGCTTGCAAAGTGGGCTGCTCTGGTTTAATTTAGACTAACTGGTTTTGATTTAGATGGGCACCCTGGTTGTGTATGCATAGACAAGACGTAAGAGAGCTCCCTGCAGTGGGCAAGTACTGTAACCCTGCTGTTACACAGTCCTGCTGGCAGTCCTTCTCCCTGCAGAAATCCTGTGGCTGGTGTCCGTGATAGCTCTCGCTTCTGGTTCCTGGGGTCTTGTGCCCCTTGTTGGCGTGCTGGCCAGGAGGTGCACATCACAGGGACATTGGGCACCCAGTTTCACTCAGGTACACCTGCGGTGGGGGAGATAGCTGCGAACAGAGGGGCAAGGGGAGACTCTGCTGTGCTCAGAGTCTGCTCCCAAGTCCCACTGTGGACACCAGTGGTACATGGCCTCCTGGGTCCCCTGGGAACACCAGTGTCCCTGTGTCACCTGGACCCCAGGCACGCTTGCGTTCTGGGGACTCTGGCCTTTGGAGCATCTCTGGAAAAAGCTGAAAGCCCACAGGCAGGTGCCGTACCCTTGCCAGTGCTTAGAGACTAACCAGCAATCAGCTCAAGAGCTTTCTGGCAGCTCCTGGGAGGCAGGCGCTGGTAATCAAACCTCGCACTTTGGAAGAGCAAATCAGGTCTGGCTTTGCCCAGCAGGAAACTAAATCTGTGTCACAGTGAGGTGCTGTAGCTATCAGCATGATCAGATGAACGGGCCGGGCTGCCCACAGGTACGGGCCGTCCTCAAGCACCATCATCATCTTTGCTGCAGTCGGGGAAGGAGATGTTGTGACAGTGCAGAGACCTGAACTTTCACTGTGCTTTAGCTGCTAACAAAAGCCATAGGCATGCTAATCCTATACGAAGCGGTGCGCTACTCTCAAACACTTCAGCCCTATTTATTTCAGTCAAATGGAAGAATTGGTCACACACCTAGAAGTACTCTACCCAAATGAACTGGAAGTGAAGGCTCTTCATTGAAAGAAAAGAGTAGGGAAAATGCCACTGTGACCTCTTTGAAGGCAGGTTTCCATGGGAAGGATATTTCAAAGAAGCTGTGTGCCCCGGGAGCATGGTTGGCAGCCTGTGGATAACTATAAATGTGTGGGGCAAGACCTCTCCCTATGCCGTAGGACTGGCTCGTCCCACCTTGCCTGGGAGGGATTGCACAAGGTGCCCAAGATCAGGAGGAACCCAGGATCTGGCAGCTTTCCTGGGGAGAAGAGGCCAGCGAGGCTGGGAAGTGATTACATTATTGGGTATTAATATCCCAGCCACTGCTGATGAAGCAACCCTAGACCCCACCAGGGGAGTTTTTAACAGGCCACCTGGGTTGGGAGTCCTGTATAGCACCTGTGGGTGGAAGATGGGAGGATTCAGCCCAGGAACTGTCCTGCCTTACCTACCCTGCTCTTACACGTTTTCCCTGTCTGTACCCTACTGACCACTGTTTGGGGGAGGATGGCTTGGGTGGCAGGATTCAGACCAGACCTGAGCTCTGAGCCTGCTCAGGGACGAAGGATGCAAGCCAGCTTGACCCCCACTGCAGGTTGGCAGGATCGCTGAGGTTGGGGAGGAGAAGGCCATGCCTTAGGCTGGGCTCAAAAAAGCAACGCCTGCCAGACCTGCTGTGCTGGCCAGCTTTGCTTCCCTTTGGAGGTGGTGGACTTGGTGGGCTTAGTCAGAGCCAGGCAGCCTCACAGCTAGTAGCAGCTCTTTTCAGTGAGTGCAGCCCTATTCCTCTTTGCAAATTATCCTCGAGTGATTATGCTTCTGCTTATTTTACAGTGATTGTGCTAATGATTTTTGCAAATGAATTTTAAACTAAGAGATGGCTAGCCTGATTATTTGGCTGCTTTTACTGCTGTCATCGCATCCAACAGCTGTTATTCAGAGAACACTCTTTGCACTTGTGTTTACTCACCCAGATTATATGGTGGGGTTGGGCTCTTTTGCTGGATACTTCCCAAGCCACCAAAAGCTTTGGAAGCGGCAGCCCAAACGCTTCAAATGCAAATACTCAAGCCAGCGAATATTTGTCTGAGTATCTGCCAAGCTCCCATTTTCTGGGAACACGCTGGTGAATCAAAATTTAGTCTCATCAATGTTTATGGACAACAACCAAGAGAACAGCTCCAAATCCCACCCTTCCAAACAAACTCTGCTTCTCTCCTAAGGCATGTTCCCAAATTCATTTGGGCTTACCAGCCCATGTCTAGTTCTAGCCAAGTATGAAATACCCATGTACTATCTTCTTTTCTTGGTCCCACTTTCCTTTCTTCTGGGAAGGGAAGGGGTTGCTAAGACTGATGCTGAGAGACATTCTTGCTTCCCAGTGCCTTTGATAGTCATTGCCTGCTTCTGCCTCTAACTCACTTCTGCCTCTAACTCTAACAAGAAAACACTTGTTGCTTTCAAATTAGAGTTTTTATCCCTTCAGTGGAAATGGCTGCTTTCTGGCCTGTTTTCTCTCCAGACCATCAGTGCATAAGACTGGGAGATGGTTTGCCATGCTTCCAGTGAAAGGAGTGAATGTTTTTGCCTATGACAAGTGGTGTTTCCAGTCGACCCACCGTGGTTCTCAGGTGTTCCTCAGCCAGGATTGTGTGGGCAGCTGTGAAAACGCATGTAACAGGCCAGTTCCCTCAGGCGTGAGATCTGCACCTGCCCTGCAAGCAAACTGCTACTATCTTTCTCTGTCTTTTTATTTTAGGAGGTGTCACATCAGCAATGGGTCTTGAGGAGAGATTGAAGACCAAGAGGGAACAGTGATGGACACCATAATGCCAGGCACGGCATGCTCAGGAAAGAGTGAGTTATAATATCACGGTAGCTGAAGTTTCATTCCTTTTGACGAAAGGAGGCCAGGGGCTTTGCTGCTGGCTCCCCACTGAAACTACCATCTGCAGGTACCTGCTCTAATTTGGTTTGTTTAGCTGAAGCAGATCTGACCTGGTAACAGAGCATTACATTCAAGAAGCCCTTTCCTGGCTTGGGCCCTGTCGTGGCTGCAAAGCAAGCCCGGCAGACGAGGGAGAGCTGAGCCTCCCACATGGTCCAGCACATCCAGGGCTGTGCCTGCGCATTCCCCAGGAGACGGGGGAAGCACGCCTCCGCCAGTCCCGCTTTCACCAACAGCTGTGAAGAAGCTTTCCGAAACGCTGCGAGCCTTGGCTCACTGGGCAGGGACTTGATCTTGCTCCTGCGGGACTCAGCTGGCAGCAATTCCAGCAGAGCTCCATGGCATGACAGGCAATAATGATTCCCCTGTTCTGCACCACATGCTCCCTGTCCTTGCAGGTCTGGCCAGTGCAGGCTGTGCTCCCTTGCATAAATGCAGAATGGGTTTTCTAGGGAGCGAGGGCAGCACAACATTTTCACCAGTTGTTTTTTATCCCAGACAAAAGTCTAAAGGAAAGATTTCTGAGACAGATGTAGTTCACCACTCTTTTAACTTTATTAGCTGCTAAATAAGAGGTACTCAAGCTCACGGAGTGGCGTGGGGAACACAGGCTCCCTGGCAGAGGAGAGGGATCAGGGTGCTCTGTCAGTCCCATGGCTCGCTCTCAGAAGGGACTAGGGAGTGCTGCTCAGCATTTGCTTCAGCTCAGAGCGGATGCCTTTTTGTCAGGATGCCTCCAGCCTGCATGTGATCCTCCCACTCAGCTCCGAAACCCTGCTGGGTTTACCCGGCAAAAATAATTTTCTTTCTCCATTTTCCCTCTTGCCAGCCTTGCCAGCCCTCCTGGCACCACCGTCTTTCTCCTTTAATGGCCGAAATAACTGGTGGGGTCTTACTGCCTTCTCCATGCTCCTCTAGTGCCCGCTTCACCTGAAATGTGATCTTTAAACATAGCCCATTGGCAGGGTATTAGCACAGACATAGATGGGACCACAAGCAGCAACCTCAGCAAAGATGTAAGGCAGCATGTTTTCCCTCCCATCCGTATGGATTGAGGGCTTTGGCAGATGAGCTGCGTTAGGTTTAGCTGTGATGGGTTATGGGTGTGATTGCCTGCTCTAAGGAGACATGGGGGACCTTTAAAGAACGTGAGTTTTTCTAATGAGGAATAAAACATGTGGGATTGCCGGGGTATGCTCAGCCCACCTGAGCACCCAGGGAGCTGGTGCGGTGTCATGGCTGGGGTGAAGCAAGCCCTTGTGTACGGGCTGGGGGGTATGGGGGGAATTCAGGTCACTGGCTGCGTTGTCTCCGCAGCGCTGAAAGATGCTAAGTGTACTTTTGTCACTAATTTAAACATACCTAGCCCTCCTTTCACACAAAGAGAGGAGCTGGTGAGTGAGAAGGTGTCATTTTTATCGGCGATCTCTGGGCAGAATTATACTTCAATTCACTTGGGCTCCTTCCCCTGCACCTCTGAAAATGCTGCCACTAACAAGGCAATGCTCACAGAGCTGGCAGCTCCCTCATGCTGCCTTTGAGAGAGACTTCTCCGTGCTCCCAGTGGATGCAAATTGTCTTGGGCCCCAGAAAGAAAAAGAAAAGGGAAATAAAGGCTCCACGCAACCCCTTTTAGAGCCAATGACAGGATTTACATGCTAAGCAACTGGTCATTCGCATGTGGCTCCTTTCCCTGGCTGGTGGCCGGTACCTGACACTTCAGTGAGGAGTATCTCTCTTCCTCTGCCTTCCCCTTCCACCCCAAAAGCCTGACCCACAGCCAGTAGTGCACCTGACCAGTGACACCATGGTGTCCTTGGGACTATTCCTCCCAAGCCCTGCCTGCCCTCTTCCCCCTTTGCAGGGCTGCACTGTTGCAAGCCTGGCCCTATGCAAAGGCTGTGTTGGACAGGGCTGTGTGAAAGCAGGAGAGGCTCATGGACAGAGACCCAACCTCCCTGCCACGCACGGCGTGCTGGACCTCTGCATCCTCTGCGTGGCTGCAGCCAGCCCTGCTCGCGGAGAAGATGGAGACTGTCCAACCGCAAACACAGAGGGCAAGGGGTGTGCACAGTTCCTTTAGCATGGCCTCTTATGTACTGCTGCAGCCATCCTTGCAGAAACTGCTGCAGCAACATGGGTGCAACCAATCCCATGCGACACGCTCACCTGCTGCCTCCCCCATTTTTCGGTGCCAGGCCCTTTGCCTGTGCTCCTGCCCTCCCTCCTGCCAATGCCCTTGGAGCCTCTTCTCTCCCAGAGACGTGTGTTTTTCCAGTGGCTCCGGGTACCCCCCCGCCCCACACCCGCGACATGCAGGGTGTTGATTTGACTGGACGTGAGCTCAAAGCTCATTAAGGGCTCGTCAATATGGGCAATGAGGAGCTGCATGGGGTGAGGCAGGGGGAGAGGGGCCCTGCGGCAGGAGGGGCTCATAGGTCCCCTCTGTGTGTAGAGGCAGGTCAGTATGTGCCTCCCTGGGCTGGTGTCTCCTTGAGCAGCTCCGCGCACCCCAAGGACCCGCAGCCAGCCGGCACCGTGAGGTAGGTGCATCCACTGGGACAGCAGTGTCTGGTCCTGGGGATGTGAGTGCTGGGGTTGGAGAGGGGAGCATCGCAGCGGTGGTGGGGAAGAGCCGCCTGCCCACATATGTGTTCCTGGGGAAGCGCTGCTGCAGGTGCTGAGCTCTCCTCCATCCACGCTGGGTTGGATGTGGGGCTGAGGGGCTAAGCACCCTGAAGACAAGGCGGGTTGAAGGATGGTTTCTGCCTCCCAAATGGTGCTGGAGAGCTGAGCAAATGGGGGCAGACCTGCCTGCCTGGCGCTCAACTGGGGCAGTGTGAAGCGGGCATGCTGCCAAAAGCAGGAGCAGGCGCTGTCTACAATTTACCCTCAGCTGCATCACTGCTATGCCTAAATTTCTTCTGCCAGTTGCTATTGCCATTGCCATTGCCTTTATGTTCTCTCAGTCAAGAAAGACACCAGTTGCTGGGAAGGCAGCGTCTTTCCCGTCTGTCGCTCGCACACAGAGCTAGCAGGATTCCCCGCGGTACTAACAGGCAGCTGCAGCAACCAACCTCCACTTCAAAATCCCCTCACCCTGAGCAAAAGCCAGGGCAGGGGAGGGTGTTTCTGCTGCAGTGGAGAAGCAGGGCACAAGCCATCATCCCCCGCATGCTGCGGCAGGGGTGGCTGGGGAGGGTCTGCGGGCGCTGCTCCCTGCACTGCCGGGTGAGCAGGACCCCTCTCCCATCTGGGGAGCTGGAGCTGCCAGGCAGGGCAAGGGGGAGGATGGCAGTCCCAGAGCAGCACCCAAAAGTGGTATTTGGCTCCTGAAAAGTGGAAAGCTTCTCACAGTGTCTATGGGCTGGGGGGACATGTAGTGAGCTTAAATGATGGCTTCAGTAAAGATGTTGTAACAGCACTTAGGTGAAACCCCGCGCATGTTTCCCTGGGGAGGGTCTCCAGTGGGTAGGGCTCAGGGGGTGGGCTAGGTGATATGCACAGAAGAGGGATCAGTACAGCTGCCCCTCCCGGGGGCTGGGACAGCCCTTACCAGCCTTGTGTGCTGCAGTCCCAAGGATCAACCTGAAACACAGTGTTTCAGGCTCTTGGCTCCCCTTTGCAGAGGTCCTGCAAACTCTGGCAGTCTCTGACAGTGGAGCTGAGCTTCCCTGCCTGTACAGCTGCTGGGGTGTTTCAGGGGGCTATGTCTGTGCCCTTCCTTCCTATCTATCTATCTCCAAGAGACTCTGACCCTGAAGGAGGTGCCTCACCTCCTAGGTGAAGATCTCCCCATCCCTATTCTGTCTCCACAGCACTGGAGAACTGGCCAAACTCATTCGCCCCCATCCCTCCCTCCCTCCCTCCCTCCCTCTCCTCCTACCTTCTCCCTGCTCCCCAACTCCTGTGAGTGCTGCTTGGAAGAAGAGACAGCTGCAGCCTGGCTACCAAAGGCTCCACAGTCCACTGGTGACCTTGCTGTGATTCTGCCAGTGCCTGGTGGAGACCTCCAGCACATTTAATTTTGGTTCTCCTCCCTCCAAGAGAAGCTCTGCAACAGTTTCAGATTTTGTTCTGAGAAGAACAAAAATCAGGCCAAAGACATGCAGCTGGAAATGTGTTTTCTTCTGAGGAAACTTAATGGGCACAAGGAACAAATGACTAATGTCCTTATACTGGGGGTAGAACTCCCCATGACACTGGGTTCTGTTCGCTGGGGATAGAGCAAGTGAGTGCCATGTCTGGCTCCTGTGGAGATGCTCATGCAGTAAAGGCTCTGCCTGGCCCTGGAGGGTCAGGGTCTGCACCCTGCTATGGACTGGCTGTGTGAGCTGTGGCTCAGGTCTCTAGCCAAGGCAACAGGCACAACAGCCTTTCCTTCATCTGCCTTATCTCCTGATATCACAGGCCCCGGGGGCAGAGCTGCTCCTTCTGCACTGCTGTATTGTGCTTAGCACCAGAAATAGGGAGAGGAGAAGGAAGGTCTGGGTGTTAAAGTAGTAGAGATAATAATGCCCAACTAGTTGCAGGCTGATCCTAGATGGCGGGGGATGGTGCCCTTACTGGGTAATGAGCAAGTTTTCTGGGCTCTTTCAAGGAAAACCTCAGCCAAGGGACTGCTGGCTCACAATGCTCATGCGTGGTTCCTGTGGAGGGAGCTGGCTCTGCCATGTTCTATTTTTCCACCCCAAAAAAGCATACGAACAAATGGCGCCTTGCAGCAGCCTCAGGGCTCTGAGGCATGATTATCTTTCCAGTTTCATGGAGAAGGAGAACAAAGATTTTGGCATCTGAAAGTGGGACACAGATTTCCTCTCTGGCTTGGCTGTGCTGCAGCAGGAAAACGATGTTGTGCTCTGCATGGTGAGGGTCTGGTCTTTCTTGGAGCTGAATACATGTGCCAGAATCGCGCCGGGCAGTTTCACAGGTGCCACATTTTGAATGAGCTCTTGGTGACTTGATCCAGTGCTCGGTAGCTGCTGGGACCCTGCCCAGAAGGAGCAGGGGGAAGGTCTGCGTTTTGTCTCCTCCTTCTCCCATCTACCTTCCCCTTTGTGCTTTCAGCCGAATGCAGTAGCAGAGATTTTTGAGGCAGTGCAGGGTTTTTACCTGCTTATCTTACTCCAAGAGCAGCAGGTGCTGGCCAGTGTAGAGCACGCTGGACTCGTCTGTGCCCAGCAGATGGTTGTTTTTCCCAGCTGCAAGCTTCCTGGACACAGGGGACACGCAGTGGCCAGTCCTTTGCTCCTCTGCCACACCAGGAGAGGAGAGATCGCTCCCCTGCCATGCTGGATGCTTCAGTGCAGTCTCTGGATCATTCTCACACTTGTTTCTGCTCTTTCCTTGTCATTTTTTTTTCCTTTATTCACTTTTTCATTATTAAATTGTGGCAACAAAGTCCAAGGTGACTTTCTCAGGTGAAGGTCATCACTTTCCATTGCAAGACCAATGTTGCACAATTTGCTCTGTTCAATGACTTCATAAAAAAAAAAGAAAAAGAAAAAGCTACCCCCCCCCCCCCAAAACATATCAAGCCCAATACAGCAAATAACCACTGACGTTATTTGCAGCATCTCTGGAGGTGCATCAAATCCAGCTCTACATGTATGAAGTTATTATTCCCCCATCTCACGCATTGCACAGCCATGCCTTTTGCACAGTACTTATGATTCCCGGCGAGATGGGGAAATTTACCCCTGTGAAGGCTGCGGTCTCACTGATGACGTTGCTGCAGCTCAGGGTTTGAGCTAGAATCTTAGCTCAGAGGCACAGTTTTGGTAAGGTAGCGGCTGGTGGGAGCATTAACTCACGCTGCATCAGCTGAGCTGTGGCACTGCAGCCGTTCTGGGGGAAAGAGTGAAGGGGCCAGCAGGGATGCCCACCCGCACCATGGTGGCAGCATGCTGGGCTGTAATGAAAGGGAACAGCAGGTATAGGCAAGCAACAAATTCCAGCTGAAATTGCCCTCTGTGTTCATTTTTAGGCACTTCTGTCCCAGCGATGTTCTTGCTGAAGTCACTGGCAAGGTTTTTTCCATTAGCCTCCCTGGAGTGGGATTGTCTGTTCGCAAGGAACGAGGCAGGCAGAGGAGGCCCATGAATGTTTGTTATTCCTGGGTTGTGCATACAAAAAAAGTGGAGACATACGTGCAAAACAGCAGCTTCTGTCCTAGAGGAGGAATAGTGAGTTGGGTTTTTTTTGCTCAGCAGAACTAATGATACCTGCTTTTCTCTTCATTATGTCCTTTGTCCCTCCACCTCTCATGACAGGTCCCTTATGGCAGTGTTTACTGTCCCTCTAGTCCCCCAAACCACCCCATCCTCAGTGCTCCTGCCTGTCTCCCATGTCTCCAGGCTGCCCTCCTAGGAGCTGGCTCCCTCCTCCCTGGTGCGTGGTGCACAACGGGGCACTCCCGGGGTCACCCCATGGCCCTTCCTCAGGAGAAGCACTAACCTGAGTCTCTTCCCTCTCTCCATTCCCTGCTTCTTGAGGAACTTGATGTCTTTGAGGGCTGTGCTCCTTTTTCAAGTATGGGTGAAACTCGTGAGTGTGCTCAAAAAGTAACTGGGGTTGGGAACAGACTAATGGGTCTTTGTACAAGAAAGCTGGGCTAAAAATGTCCGTGTTGCTTCAGGCAAGGCAAAAGCATAACATAGCAAAACTGTATAAACTACCACTGTCGTGAAACTGGCATCCCAGCATGCCAGCTTGCCCTATATAAGAAAAGGAAAACACTTCTTAATTTAATCAGCACATTTATAATGGTTAGAAATAGGCCTTTAATCTTTTTAATGTGGTAGTTTTGCTGAGGAGGATGGAGACAGGGATGCCTTTAAGCCACTTGTCTGTCTTGCCCAATTTCGAAGCTGTCGGGGGCTCAGGGAGCTGCTTGCAGTCTGCTCGGAGCCTGCCACGAGGGGAGCGGGACGTGGCCCGGCCTCAACCCTCACGCTGCTGCGGTCGCTGGGGCTGGGGCAGGACAGTCTGCGGGAGCTGAGGAAGAGCCCTGCCAGCTCTCCGCTCCCTGGGGGAACTTCTCAGGTGCAAGGATGAGCTTTAAACGAGAGCACTAAAACAGGTCGGAGGCTTTGCACCGTTCAAAAAAGGCACAAACCCCCCACTTTCCTTTGAGGCAACATGAGGCGGCCCCAGCCACTGAGGCAAGAGCAGCAGTGGTGGGTGAAGCACAGCCTGCGGCTGGAGCAGGATCTGACCCCGCTTCCCCCTGCGGGATGAGGAGCCAGAAGAGATTCAAGTGGGCATCTGGAGCCAGGGAGGGCATTGCGATAGCTGACCCAATTCCTCCTGTGTGCATAATGCAAAAATCAAGGTGCTGCTTGGTAAAGCGGCCATGCAGTAGGTTGCAGCCAGCACCAGGAGCTCAGCAGTTCTTCACCGTTTTTTCAGGGCCATGAGGTACTGCCGCAGCCCTCCCAGGATCACGGCCAGGGGCTGGGAGATGTATTCTGGCCTCGTGTGGACGTCCTGTTCGTTTAATGGTTTACAAAACATGGCTCATGTCCCCCTTGCCCCCTCTGCTCATCGGGGTAGGGTTGAGGTGTGGTGCCAACCTCACCTGCCACGTTATCGGGAGCAACGTGGTCACCCGGGGCTGCTGGTGGAGGAGGAGGTTGGGCAACAGCTGCAGGTCAGACACGGACATCAGCAACTCAAATCTCTTGCATGAGGGTGGAAAAGGAGGGTGGAGGTGGAGGCCACCCTGCAGCTCCATCACGCAGGAGAGCTGACATTTTCTTCTCGCTTCCTCCGTGAGTGCTGGTTTCTCCTGTAACCAAGCAATCTCTCTTCAGGGGAAGGGAGATGAAAGGTTGGGTGGCTGCAGTGGCTGCCTCTTGGGCAGCACGTGGAGAGGGCTGTGAAACACAAGCCCTGTCCGCCTGACCCAGCTGCGCAGGACAGCGATGCTCCAGCCCTGAGCGGGCTCCACGTGGGGCCAGTGCCCCAGCAGCATCCTCAGGGTCTCGCAGGGGGCTCTTCCACGGACCCTCCGGCTTTCATGGATGCGGAAAGCTCAAGCATATGCTGCTGCTGCAGCGAGCAGAAAATCGGCCGAGAGTCTGCTGTGCCCTGATCAGCCGGTCACGGCTCTAAACAAGACGTAAGAGCCTTGGGGCTACTTGGCTGTCATTAAAATGGTGTGGATGGAAGGAAAAGTCTAATTGACTGAACAACAGCCTGTGCCATGTAATTAAACTAATTATGGGTCTACCTGCATGGGTCAGAAGTGATTTGTGTGGCTGTTAAAGCACTGACAAATAAGAGGTGGGGAGATGTGAAAGTATTTCTTACATGTGTTTCTACAGGTAATTTTGCTGTTTCATTTCAGGCAATTTTATGCCCTTGAAATTTTTGGTTTCTGTCAAATTTGAGGAGACTGTTAATATTTCACACTGAAGCAGGGGAAAGCAAAAAGGTCACTGTTGTTAGCAGTTTCAGGCGGGAACTTTTCAAGTGGAGGTAATACTTTTTCAGGGCTATTTTCCTGTTTGAAATGAAATTCCTCAAAAAAAGGAGGGGAAGGACTGTTTCCCAGAATGCATTTCAGCCTGGCTCTGCACCCGCTGGGGACCACACAGTTGTTTTTATTGACTTGAGCAGCAGAAGACCAGGCCTTCTGCATGACTCGGTGGAACTCGGGTCACTACTTTACTGCCAGGGATTTATGACCCTAGCTTTTAGTGATTGTTTTGAAAGTCTTCGCTTCAGAATATGATGTATTTAGAAGAAGCTGAATGAGAAACCTGCTATAGTGTCATGTTTAAACTCTTTGACCTTGTTTTCAAGTCATTGCAAAACAGAACCCACCTCCAGCTTGTAGCTCTGCTCTTATTGATTATCATTTTGAGTCCTTCAGGCATTTTGCTGTGCCCAAAGCGCTGTATGCTTTTCAGAACAAATAATGTGACATGACAGAGAACTGCTGAACTGACTCCACTCTCTCTAGGCTGTCAGCACAGGGCAGAGCCCTGTGCTTGTGCTGGAGGAGACCCATGTGGATAAGCGGAGGGGCTGGTGCATTTTCTCCCAGTAGGACCACTTATCCAGCATGTGAGCTGATGTCTAAACACAGGAGTCAAACACTTAGCCTGGAGCAATCGATGCCTGTATTTTTCCTGGTCAGAGCTGCGTGTCCGGGGAAGGACATGGCACAGCCGGGCTACTGGACTTGCGTGAGCCCTTCTGCCCTAATCATCCATCACTGTAGGAGACAAGACAGTAGGTGGGATGAACCTTCAGTGGGTCCTCTTGACTGTTTTTCTATTTCTTGACTGTGGAGAAAGCTTTATAAATCTAGTTTGTTCTTTCTGAGCTGGAGATGAAGGACCTCACTTGTCAGGTAAGAAGAAACTGCCAGTATGGTCTGCTGCTCCTCTATCATCCTACCCCAAGTATATGAAATATGAGATGTGATCATCTAGCTACAGTATCACTGCAGAACTGTGGCAGCAAGAACAGGGGAAAGAGCACAGGGAGAGCGGGATATATACATTCTTTTTTAAGATAGCAGCTTACCTACTGGTTTTTGTCTCAGAAAAAAAGTGAGTCAAAATGGCTTCTGCTAAGCCTAATTTGTTATGTCTCCAGGCATAGCTAATTATCCTGACTTAGCCCAGCTCTGAATTCTTCCCAGGGGTTTTGGTGCTATTTCTTCTGTTTTGATTTATAAATTGTCTTTATTTTACTTTCCTCCTACATGTTCTGTATAATCTTTTTGCTCCCTGCCTTACTGAGAAGACAGGAGCTGGTGTGACAGTGCTATCGCAAGGTGTACGACACAAAGGGGATCTGTTAACCAAAGCCTTTGCTTCGTGTGTCCAGCAATGCTTTTCTTCTGGTGTCTGCCTCATGGGCTATGTGAAATGGTCTCTTCTCCCCAGAAGGCTTTTTTGTGCTGCTGCTTCTGGGCTTGCCCGCAACCATCCTTGGGCTAGAGGAGTTGTGAGGCTTGGGGCTGGCTCCATAGCTCTGAGGGCTTTGGTTACAGCGTTCATCTCGCAGCAAGGAGTTTTCTGGCTTCTCCACTGATATACCAGAATGAATTACAGTTATTTTCTGGTTCAACCATTCCCTTCACAGTTGACACAGTTTTTCTAATCTCAGCGACAAATTCTGGGGGGGAAGGAAATCCATCTGCTGTAATCATGGGGTGTCAATTGTAGTACGCAGAAGCTGATACTGCCATTAAGCCTGGGCTTGGGATACCATCTCTGTTCAGGACTCTTTAGAAACCTTAGTTAATGAGTCCCCCAAGCATCCCATAGGGCAAAGAGGTACTGTTTGCTTAGGAGACAAGACTGCCAAGCGTAAGCAACTCAAACAAGGCCAGCTTTAACTGCTAGAGCATGCCACCTCTTCATAGCATTGCTTTGTTTCCTGATATACCCACTCAGTTTTTCTTTTTTTTTTTTTTTTAATGTGTGCATCTGGGAATGGTTTTGTCAACAGCCTTCTCTGGGAGACTGTAGCACTGGTCGCCCTTACAGCCCCTGGTAGAGACTTAAATTCGGCTCTGTGTAAAATGGGCTGAGAACTGGTGAGAGTCAACATCATGCCAGTCCCAGACCCTGTCTTCTGCACTGGCTGAGGGCAGATGCTGATGGGAGAGGGTAAAACCAGGAAAAGTAGGGAGTGATGTTTCCTTGGAAGAGTCCCTCAACCTCCAACAACTTGCAGCTCAGGGATTTCCTGAACAGCAGTGGTAGGTCCCGGTGGATTTTCCTTCCATTATTTTTCCTCTTAATTTCCTTTTTGAAGTCATGTAAACTCTTAACATCCAGCATGTTCTGGGGTGGGGAGTCACTCCATAGGTGTACATTTTGTGGAGTATCACCTTTTGCTCTTTTTGAACCTACCACCTGCTGTCTTGATTTAATCCCCCCTAGTTCTTGTGTCAGAAATGGTGAATACTTGTATTCTATGACACTGATATGTTTATAGGCCCCTGTCAGTCACCTCTTCCACAGGATGATGGATCCTAGCTCATTTAGCTTTTCCTCACATGGAAGATGTTCCACACTTTTGAGCATCCTTTTGGCTCTCCTCCATGCCTTTTTCTGACTTTGCAATAGCTTCTGTAAGGGGAAGGGAGGACTGCACTTAGTTTTCAAGACATGAGTGCAATATCGGTTTAGACAATGGTGTAATAATGTAGCCTGTTCTCATTTTCTTTCTGAATTGTTTTGGTGTGCTGGTTATATACTTCTTAGGGCCTAAAATCAATGGAAATATTCATTAAACTTTTAGTCAGACTTGTCCAACTAATCCTCAGGACTTTGGAGTCCTGCCTTAGTGGGATTTCAGTGGTTCACAGGCTGGCCGTAGTCACTAGCAAGCATCACCTGAATACACCTGGCAATTACAGTATCACATGTGACATGGTGTACAAGGAGGTGCTGAGCAGATCAGCAATTTCCTTGCCAGACATTGTAGGTGCACAGCTGTGATCGTGGCCGTGTCACCACAATGACGGGGCTTAGGGCACAGGATTGCAATGTGGGGCACATCCGTAGCGGATGTGCCGTTGTGAAGCTACGCTGTCACAGCCATGCATGGCTGCCTGGGCCACATGATCTCTCAGATGGCTCCGTGGCTAGTGCACCCAGTTTTGGGCTGCAGGCCTGGGGGACATGGCACCTCCATCATGCCCTTCTCCACCATTGCTCAGACATACCAGATATATTTCTGGAATGCTTTGTGGTGGGTCACCCACAGGCTGTGACTTCCCTGCATGCATACTGGTCCTGGAGCTTTTTTTGCAGAGCAGGTGTTGGGATGAAGAGGAGATAAGATGAGAGTTGAGGGGTTTGCTATGTGCTGGTAACAACCAGATCTGAGCCTGCCATTAGCAGTCTGCGTGACCATCACTGCTCAGCAGGGCAGCTGTGGAGCAAGGCAAAATCATCCTCCTTTTTCTGTCTGGGGAAAGCAGGGAGGCATGGATAGACTGCCCTGATGTGCACCAGTCTATCCAGTGAGTCCACCTCAGACCCAGCAAGGCCCTCCCCTAAGCCTGCTACACTAACACAGGATACCTTCTTTCTCTACTTTCTCATCAGGAGCTTTGCCCAGTGCTTCCCACTTCACCCGCACTTGGCCAGGGTAGAGGCTGCCCTTCCTGCTCCTCCAGCCCCTGAGCAGAGTGGCCGTCCCTCTGAGTCACGATGGGCAAGATGGACAACACCTCTGTGGAGCTGAACTCCCCCTCTGAGGTGAAGCAGGCAGCCCTGGAGGAATCAGAGCCCGTCGCCCCGGAGGCTGTGAGCACCAAGAAGAAGAAGAAGGAGATCCCAGACAGGGGTTCCTGGAAGGGGAGATTTGACTTCTTGCTGTCCTGTGTGGGCTATGCCATTGGGCTGGGCAATGTCTGGCGCTTCCCGTATCTCTGCGGCAAGAACGGAGGAGGTGAGAGAAACGCACAGCACCTGCTCTCACCCCTAAGCAGCCTTGTCCCCTGAACGGGCTTCAGTTTGGTGGGGGTCTGGGCAAGCAGCTGGTCCCCTGGCTGAGAGCGCTCCCTCACGATGTGAGTTATTAAGCTGTTGGGAGACTAGTTTCCACAGTCTGTGGCTTTTACTAGCAAGTGCAGGTTGGGAAGAAGCAGCCCAAAGAAATATAACAAGAAGTTTGATTTTTGTCAAGCTTCTGCAGTCCAAATTTTCAGGGCTACAACAAAGGGTGTCTGGGGACCTCATTTATTTACAAGGAGGGCTATGCACGTAGGTACCCAGCTGGTTGCTGGGGCGTTCCCAGGGAAATCAGTTTATATCTGCTAACGGTGGGGTTCTCAGTCTAGTGTACTCTCAAGGGGTAACAGTTTTGCATCTGAGTTTGGGTCACATGTCTGAGGAGTTTTGATCAGAAGCTTTGCATGGGCCATAGCAGGGCCGTGTAGACATATATTCAAGCATGCATACATATGTACATGTCCACAGGCACACGTAAGTGTCATCATCTATGGAAGGAAATTAGCGTTGACTTACTACAGTGCTGTGAGAAAGGTCACAGTTATCATTTCCATCCTAATGTTTGGAAAACAGAGGCCACAAGAGAAGGCAGCAGCTGGCAAAGGACTTGCAGTAACTGTTATGCAGCTGGTAACTGTGCCCTCCTCTGTGGACAGTTAACACCAGCTTTTTTTACTCTTTTTATTATTGCCCCACTATATCCTTTCCTTACCAGTCCTCAGCTGAGACTTTGCCAAACTGTTGCAAGGTTAGAGAAAGGCAAGCAAATGGGGAAACAGTGCTGGGCTAGAAATAAAGAGATCTGGGAGATCAGCTCCCTGCCCAGCTACAGACTTTCTGCATGTCCTGGATCCAGTCAGAAAATACACCCGTGTACCTCAGCTCCCCTCTAAAATGGTGCTATTTCTCCCGCCTTGGTAGGGATATGCTTTTGTGGAGGGGAGTATGGCCTGCTTTGATGTCAGTAGAGCAGAGGATCGCTCTTCTCCTCCCCCATGTCCAGCTCTCCCAGTGTTTGTGCCTGTTACTGGAATAACTTTCACTCCCCCCTGAAGTGCTGCTCACCTCCTGGAACCATTTCTCTGGCTTCCCACACAAGTCCAAACCCCTTCACCTCACCTTTAAGGCTGTGTATATCATTTTAGTATCGCCTGCTAGTCTTCCCATGTTGTTCTTTGCTTCCCTCTTAGCTCTTTACTGTCCAGAGTCCCTGTCCCCAGTGCCACATTCATTCATGCTGCTCTGAGAGTTTCTTCTCATGCATCTTCTCCACACCTTTTTTCTTTTCCTTTTGCCTTGAATTCCCTCTTCAAAACCAGCTTTGCCTCTGGCTCTTATGACTTCTCCTCATATTGCCAGCCCGTTTCTGCTGTCCATGCTGTAGGTGGTGTAGGATGCTCTTGTCCCACCCTGGGAAAGAGGAGAGGGGTCTGGCTCCCTGCAGCTGTCTGTCTATATAGTTCCACAGCATTTAGGGAGATCTTGGCCCTTTCTCTAAAGCACGTGGAGTGAGTCCCAGTGGGGGACTGGACAGTTATCCACTCTGACAAGATGATTTCTAATTCAGTATTTCATTTTGTGCAGAGGCGCGAGTGTGTGGCTGAGCCAGGTGAGGTTTATGGGGATCAGCCAGGTCTACCTAGGGGAGCCTGTGCCACCATCGCCAGAGCTGTGGTGCGGGTCTGCCATTTTCATCTGGCCACACTATGGCACCTGACTGTGCTAGCCCTCCTCATAAGACATTAGCCCCGTGACTAAGTCCCAGCACTGGTTTTTAGCCCGGTCTCTGCCCTGTGATTGCTGTGCCGTCTCAAACACGCCAGATCCATGCTGCCCATGGCTCCGTCTCCTCAAACATAAAGGTGGGGATGACAATATCTATGACCAGATGAGGGGTGTTTTGAAGCTAAAATTAATCCTATTTATAAAGTCAGCCGAGATCCTAGGACGGAGGGTGCTGTGGGGTGTGGAGCGCAGCTACTAACATTAGCAATGGCACACAGGGTGATCTCTGCCCCGGCAGCTGCAGGCACACAGAAGGATCAGCCGGCTGTGAGCAAAAAACACCGGACAGATGAAGTGCAGCAATCGGTGCCTGCCTCCTCTCAAACGCCCTGCCTTGCCTGTCTGTTCCTGCCGTTCATGGCAGCCTGTATCACTTGTTCCTCTCACCCCTACCCAGTCTGGCTGTTCACAGGCACGACTGTTCCCGCAGCCGGCAATAATGAGCAGCAAGTGGAGGCTGCTGATGCCGGAGACAGGCAGGAGAGCTGACGCACAAAAGCGTCACCGGGAGCCGATGCGGAGCAGCGAGGCAGGGTCGCGAGGCATCTGATTTGCAATTGGGTGGGCACCATCTTGGCTCTGTCCCAATGGAGGTGCCTCCGGAGCAGAGCAGACTGTGGGTGGGACTCTAATTTTAGCGTCCTGCATGTGCGCTGCTCAGAGCACGGTCGTGTGGGCTGCTTCCATTACGCACAGGCAAATTGAACTGAATGGAAATATTGTCGTCTCACTTACCGCTGTCACATTGTATCAGCTCATGGCTGATTTCCTCAGCGTTGTAATCGGGCACATAATTAGGGGATATTCAGCCAGGGTACGGCAGCCCAGCGCAAGGCCCATCTGCTGCAGGGAGCAGGCTTTAACCCAAACTGATGCCTGGGCTCCCTGCTGGCTCTGCACACAGCTGAATGTGCCCAGCTATGACTAACGCTCCAGCCTCTACACTGATTTCTAACCTCATGCAGTCCTTCTGATGTCAACAGGATTTTACCGGACTCTAAATTGACTCTAAATGCAGCTCAGTAGGTGCTAAAAATTGTCTGTGAGATCCTGAGCTTGAATAACTTGAGAGAAGAACATTTCTTTAAATAAGCATCATGCATTTCTCATTTACACGTTGAGACTCCAAGCAACGGCATGTAACAGCTTGTAATGCTCAACTTTTGATCCATGGGCAGTGTTCGCCATTTTAAGGATTAATTATTATTCCTTGCTGTACAGCATTAGGAGGTGGAGATGGCAGGCAGGTTTGGGGCTGCACAGTGAGTGCAAGGCACTGTGTGATCCTTCTCTGCCTCCAAGGGCCGGTGCCCTGAGCAGGCAGGGCAGGACCAGCACCATCACCCCTTTGACCCATGGACAGCAGAGACAAGTTTGGACTCTCCCAAGGTCACACACGACCATTTGTAGCAGGCCCAGGAACTGAACCAGACCTTTCAGCAGCCCATCCAGGGCCAGAGATTAAAGACCATCCCTTTCTCTCTGTGCCAAGGATTTAGTCACAGGCATGCAAACTTTGGGTACAAATTTCAGATCTGATTTCCCCTCCGGCTGTAGAGCACCCGGGGTTGTTATCCGTGCCTGCTGGGGGACCTGACCCTCCAGAGTGGCAGTGTCATTGCCAACAGCCCTCCGTTCAAGGCTTCTGTCTGTTTTGTAGATTTTCCCCTATTATGGGGGATTTTTGTCAAGCCAGGATAAATGACCTGGGTTCAAAAGTTTGTCTGCTTTTTTCTCAACAGTCTAATAACATCTTTCACTTACAAACCTTCCAGGCCTGCTGTAGATGAAAAATGCAGGATCATCAGGGCTGTGGCCAAATTGCTTTAGCTGCTTGCACAGAAGCGAGCAAGGCAGTGTGGCTGCTGAGAAGCTCAGTCTCCAAACTCCACAATGAGGCACAACAGTAGCAAGGCAGCATCCGTGTCCTCGGAGCAGACCCTGGCTTCCTGCAGGGCTCCTCAGGGGCTGGACCTTGCAGGCTGCGGCGGCTAGCGAGAGCGCAGGGGAGGATGCTGAGCAGGCAGTGCTCCTCCTGCAGTGATGCTCAAAGCCGTTCGCTCCTCCACGCCAGGCGGCTGCTGAAGCCAAGAGCCTGTGCTTCCACGCCAGCTTGCAATTCAGGCTCATGGTCATTGAGCTGCTGGCCCGGAGCGTGTTTCCTCCCCACCACCCGCTGCCAGCTCCTCTTGCACACTGCCTCCCACGGACCCCCACACCGGGTGCTGGTGCCTGCCTCTCCCAGCTGGGCTCAGCTCCCCACTTGGCAGGCAGGCGTCCCCAGCTGGGTGTCCCCTGAGCCAGCATCCCTGGCTGTGCCTTGCTGCTTCCCTGCCCTTGGAGAGCAGCTGCTGGAGCCTGGCTCTGCCAGGTGCAAGCTGGGCTGCAGCTCTCCAGAATGGCTTTGCTTGCTAGCTCCGTGTTTGCTTTCCCACTAATATCTGGAGAAGAAGACTCAGACTGACAGCTCAGCCCTCTGGGTAGTGCAGAAACCAGTGCCGTCCCGAACACGGCCAGCTGCTTCTGAGCAAACTGAGTGTCCCCTCTCTCTCCCCAGCCAGCGTCTTCTGCAAGGGTTTGTCCTCCTCAGGAATGATGGCATGCTCCAGCACATGCATGAGGAAGCTGGAAAATGAGCTTTATCCCAAGTCCTAGAAGTCAGGATGACCTGAAGATGTACACATGGCAAGGCTCTCCTATTCTGTTTGCTCTTCTAATAATGGGGTACAAGTAATATCTCTAGTGAAGAGCTGCACTGCCTCATTTCTAGTGATAGATGATTTCCATAGGGTCCATAGAGAAGAATAATGGTTTCACTGGGAATTTTAAGGTTAAAAGCTAGAACAAGTGTGGGGAGGTCTATAGGGCTGTTACAAGAGCAAATACAGTCTTAGCCACAGTTTCCTTAAAAGACTGAAATAGGTATAAACAAAGTAAGTAGTGGCCAGTGCCAGATATTCCTGTGCCCTTTTCCCTCAAGGTGAAGAGCTGGGAGCTGCTGCAGGTAAGACAGAAAACATCAACAAGAACAAGTTAACCATGTCAGTGTCCAAGCTTTGGGGTTTCTTGTCAGATTGGGCTTAGCATTGCCTAAATATCTAACAACAAAGTGAGACTGGCATCACATAGCTAGTGATGCCAGTATATATGTATATATGATACATATATATTCATAGTGATAGGAGCAGATAGGGACAAGGCAGTGGTGATCTTAATGGGAGACTCACTGAACACACTAACTCCAGTTGCAAACTGTCACCTCCAAGCAAGTCTGCTCCTCATCATGTGGGTGCTGCAGAACAAGAAACCGCAGCTAAAGGCATTTACTTCTTGGTAAAAGGGGGAGCCGTCTTATAGCATTGCTCCTTCTTTCAGGGGCCTTCCTCATCCCCTATTTCCTGACACTGGTGTTTGCTGGGATTCCTCTCTTCCTGCTGGAAACCGCTCTGGGCCAGTATACCTCTGTCGGCGGACTGGGAGTCTGGAAATTAGCACCCATGTTTAAAGGTAATGTACTGTAAGTTTGTGAAGGTGACGGCACATAACTGCAGACAAAAACCCTTTAATGGTTTGGGAAGCAAATCAGCAAACCCCTGGGGACTGGGATGGGGTGGCAAGTGAGGGGAGTTTTTTTCCCTCTGTCTTTATCAAGCTGTCCTTGACCCTGATGCCCGCAGTCACTAACATCACTGTGCTTTGTTCAAACAGTCTTCTGTGGTGACAAGGCACTTTATGAGCAGCAGGGACTGTGATGGAGGGGCTCTGGTTGCAGAAGACCTGCCCCAAACCTTCCCATGTGGGTTTACTTTAATTGCATGGGAAAGCTGTAGATAGGAGACATGTAGCTGTTGCTGTGTCTGGAGCAGCAGCATTCTAGAAACCAGTGGTGATTTAGAAATGCCTTGGATGTGGGAGAGAGCGATTCTGCTGGGGAAGTGACCAGATCTTGTCTTCATGGAGCTCTGTCCCTAAAGTACCTGTAGCATACTGAAAGGTACCAGTGGAAACGGGTGGGTGAGAGATGCGAGGGAACAAGCCACCCTTGCTGACCAGTTCAGTGTAGCTGTATTGGGTGCTGCGTTGATGAGCTGGTTTGCTTGTTCTGGCTCTGCCGCAAAACCTGTTGTGATGTCCATGAGTGCAGTTGGGCACCAGAGACCTGGATTGATGCTGCTTTCTGCCTTCATTCGCAGGAGTGGGGCTGGCAGCTGTGGTTCTCTCCTTCTGGCTGAACATCTACTACATTGTCATCATTGCCTGGGCTCTCTACTATCTCTTCAACTCTTTCACCACGGTGAGTCACAGACATATCTACAGCATGGCATTGTCTGTGCTATGGGTCCTTACTCCCTGCTTTACGGGGAGGAGTTGTTTATG
This sequence comes from Haliaeetus leucocephalus, assembly GCF_000737465.1. NCBI lineage: Eukaryota > Metazoa > Chordata > Aves > Accipitriformes > Accipitridae > Haliaeetus > Haliaeetus leucocephalus. Next base: position 6,874,543 of record NW_010972642.1, read on the forward strand.
CCACAAAACATGCTTGTAGTTTGTGCAAAGAGCCTTCGTCAGCACCCTGCTGGACCCTTCCCAAAGAGGTTCATCAGCCCTGGAGGCAGTCGTGTAGTGCTGATGGGTACTGATGCTTGTCCTCTGGAGGGGATGGTCCCATCCCCTCTCTGGCACCTGTTGCCAGTTACATCAGACTTTAAAACCCATCCTGTGTCTCTGTCATGTTTCCAGAGCTGTGTGAATCTAAGACCTGCAGATTTCCACAACTGTTTTTGTCACAACATGTTCTTATTACCCAGGACCTAGTCCTGACCTTAATTAGTCCTCATTTATGCTTCTCTTGACAAATGAAATCCCCGAGGGGGGGGGGGGCGGTTCTACTGAGAAAAATGATTCGGAAAGCATTTAGACATCTGCTTGTGACTGTCCCTTAGCATGTACTTTGGTGTTGTGGTTCCTCTTCCATAGCAGGGTCTTCTACCATACAAGGTCAGAATCACGCCCCACATTAACTTCTTGGTAGCTGAATGATTAATTTCAGCCTAGCAGCTGGGAAGAGCTCCCTTAACTCTCTGACCAACCTGCAGCCTTAAAGACATCAACTCTGTGGTTCAAATGAGATTTTTTTCATTTAGGTATAACCCTGAAATGCTGTTACGAACATTGTACATCCAGTTTCACTTTTTGTTTGATCAAAAATGTCAAGTATCTATCAAGACTTTTGCTAAAATATTCTGTTTGGCATTCCCACCTGTGTTTCTACTATCAATACCCACTGTAGGCTCCTGGGTCCAGAATAAAATTGTCAGTCATGGATGATAGGTGCACCCTTGGGGGATTCCCAAATGAACAAAAGTCTACCCCAAAAGAACACATCCCCATTCTGCCCTGGGCAGGATGCTTCTAGGATGAGGCTTTGGTACAGTCAGGTGTCACACACCCGACTGGTGACAGTGCTCCTCTCTACACAGGCAGCTCCAGGTGTTTGGCTCAAGGCCTTCTCTTTTTCCAGAGATAACTCCAGATTCCCCAAAGGAGCCAAAGTACAAATAAAAGAGCTTGGCTGATGCCTGTCCCCTATTCCTCCTAAATTTGACTAGAAGTATTTTGAACCTGAACAGGAACCCAGCTTGCCTTCTGCAGTTTCTGTCCTCTGAAATTCAGAGGAAATGAAGCACCAACATACCATCCCCCTGCCTGGCCCTCCTTATAAGAGCTGCACAGTGTCTCTGATGTGCAAACTGCTTGGTTGAAGGGCTGCTGCGCTGCTCTGCTTGAGCCATTGCATTTGCTTCAGTGCAATTAGCAAGTCCGCAATGAAATCACTGGGTGGGTGCAAACAGCCTGGGTGTCCTGTCCCCACCTGCCCCTCCCATAGCCCTTCTTCTGCCAAGCCAGCATGCACGTTAGGAGGTATCATCTGCTGCAGTGAACTGATTTAGATGCGGGATGGAGGCAGCACTTAAGGGCAGTGATGCCACAAAGCACTTAAAACAGATAATATTTCTAAAGGGGTCTGTGTTCGTGGATGAATAGGAATGGATACAAACATCTTCTTAAAGCTTTGTTGAGCTGGAGCCTGAGGTCTTTTCTGCAGAGGAAAATGATCCAGAATAGCCGTTCTGCATTTATCTACATGCACTGCACTTGGGAAATGAGATTGCTGCACATGGAGGCATATCTGAGCTGCTCTTGTTGAGCTGCCTCGGCTGTGGCACTACACAGCATGGGTGAGTTGCCCTGTGTGCTCGCACAGCCTCTGACGCTGCGGTTTCATCGCTTGCAGCACCAGAGCTGATTGTATTAAATCTGTAGCGATGTGCTGCCATCACATTGCTACCTACAGTGTAAACATCTCCCAGGAATTCCTTTGTGCTGCTTATAATCAGGGCAGGGGACAGCATGAAATAACTACTACACTTTAAATTTACTCCTGGGCTTATGTTACAGTAGTTTATTCGTGTAGACGAACCATTAGCCCCCATTCTCAATGCCACGTTGCTTTTTTAAGCATTGAAGCTTGGTATAAATGAGAGGTAGGAAACAAATCAGTGTTTATTCTTTGTGCACTAAGTTCCAACCACTTGTTGAGTGAAGCTAGCCAAAAGCTGTAATGATTATAAACACAATATCCCCCAGTAGCTATTTTAATTAGTAGCTATTAATTACCAACAGTTAATTGGAAATGGCTTTCTATCTGGGGAATTGCTAACAATTTATTATTGCTACAGCATTGCCCTAATCACATCGTGATATTGTTTCCTGGAAAATCTGTGTCACAACTTATCATTATTCTGGAAAATTGTTTCATGCTTTTCGATGCAAGGTCCCTACCCATCCAGAGGAGCCTCCCATCCTTTTTACAAAAAAAATGGGGTTTCAGTTTAAAAGAAGCCAAATTTCGCTTCTCGCCGCTGGCCTTGGGAGATGCCACATTAATGATAACCCTGCTGTCCTTATGCTGGTGCAGGACCTGCCATGGCAGAGCTGTGGAAACGCCTGGAACACTGACCGCTGCTTCTCCAACTACTCCCTGGGCGACACCACCAACCTCACCAGCGCCGTCACCGAGTTCTGGGAGTACGTCCACAGCCTGCCTACACCAGGTTTCTCACCCTCACCGCGGCCATCACGCCTGCTCGCCAGGGCTGTGGCCGTGCCCGCTGGCACCTTTCCTCGGACAGCCTTGGCAGGAGGGCGTCAGAGCCGGCCATCGGCCAGGGTGGGCATGGGCATGGAGCGTGCTGTGCAGCTGCAGGTCAGATGGATAGAGAGGACAACGGCCTCTGCGCCTCTCTTCTCTTTCCTTTATCCCATCACAATGAGCCTCAGGTCCCTTTAGGGTTTTTGGGGCTCTCGTGCTTCGGACCTGGCCCTTCGCCCTCCAGCTGCCACCAGCATCTCTGATCTTTCTGCCGCCAAGGGTCGGACTTCCCCTTAACACAACTTCTCCCCCCCCAGGAGGAACATGCACCAGATGTCTGGGGGCCTGGGGGAGCCCGGCACCATCCGCTGGCCCCTGGCCGGCACACTGGCCCTGGCCTGGCTGCTGGTCTACTTCTCCATCTGGAAGGGCGTGGAGTGGACGGGCAAGGTACGGTGCGAGGACCAGGTGTTTCGGTGCTGCCTCTCATTACCACGCTCGGGTCTTGGCTGTCGAAATGTCCTCCGGACTCAATTTTCTTTGAGTGCCTATAACTAAGTTTATGGTGTTTTGAGGCAGAATTGCAGCAGATGCTATTAAATTCCTGACATTTACCTTTCACGGTTGTAAAAATTGTTACCGTGTTTATGGCAATTTTCATTCTAAGCATAGAGAATAGCTCTTCCCTGTAAAGTCATGGGTCTGAGCGCTCAGTCTCTCTGGGTAGAGATTTTCAGAGATTACTTACATTTCCCACCCTGGGACAGCCCTTTGAGAGAGCGAGGCCTCTTCTGGGCTCCCCATTTTGAAAACCATTGTCTCTTAAAATGCTGCTGGTGGAAAAAAACCTCACCACCTCCTTTGAAAATCTTCCTGTTGCCCTTTAGGTATTGGTGGGAGACCTTCAGATCAGAAGCACGTTGTTATTCACTGTGTAGCATTTCAGGCTAGCACAGCAGAAAGGTAATTGGTTAGTTTAGTGAAACAGCGATGCTGAGATACTGAGATGTGTTATTTAGAGCACAGCATGGAGTAGCGGGACATTATTATGAAAGGAATAATCTACAGGAGAGATCAGAAAGAAGCGCTTCAGGTGTAGGTCACCTAAGCTGTTAACTTCTGCAGCGGCTTTCAAACAGGTTTTAGCTACGCAGCCGCAGCAAAGCCCTGGTGATTGCTGGTGCAGGCCTTGTGATGAGGGATGGCATGTACCTGCAAGTCCCTGAAACAGTGCTGAAAAGAAAGCGGCGGAGTCAAGACAACTCACGTTGCTTGATGCATTGGACTAGAGAAACACCAGCTTTTGCTCTGCAAATAAGGTTGTGATGACTTAAAGGGATTACTTTTGTGGACTAAATTTATCCCTGTGCAATTCCCTTGTCTTTGGGCAATTCATCCAGACTTTAGCATGCTACTTTTGTGATTAGTGTGTCCTTGCACGTCATTGGCAGGGAGAAACCTCAAACAGCCAGAAACATTACTAGCATAGGAACAGGAGACAGAAAACACCAGGAAATGCTGCCAAAACCAGTGGTGCGTGGGGACCCCATCCCCTTCGCAGGGGGACATGCTGGATGCAATGCCACCACAGGCAGGAAAGCTGCTGGGCACTGGTGGGCTCATGGCTTCTCTCCCACGATGTCTTTCGCAGGTGGTGTATTTCTCAGCCACCTACCCCTACTTCATGCTTTTCATCCTCTTCTTCCGGGGAGTCACGCTGCCGGGAGCCAAGGAAGGGATCCTCTTCTACCTCACGCCCGACTTCAGAAAGCTCTCTGACTCTGAGGTTTGTAGCCTAGTGAGGAAAGCTCCTACCTCCTGGTTGTCTCCATATTAGTCTTCCCTGGGCACTTCCCTTGAATATTTTAAGTATTAAAAAAAAGCTGGAACTGTTCCCTATTCAAGCAGTCACAACCCTCACAGGCTGAGACAAAGCTGAAGGGCAGGACCTTTGTGGGCGGAAATCTGTGCAGCAGCTCTGTTGTACTCAAGCAGTGTTATCCATAGGGCGGGGGGGGGTCAGAAATTACCCCAATGAAGGAAAATCCCCTCTGGGCTGGAAATGCCTCATTTCACTGACCATACCAGGGCGGGTGATTTGGTCTTGATCTGGTGGTCCCAGAGAAAGGATGATGTGGTGTTGCTGGCATGGGGGTCTCAGAAGCAGCACAAGCACAACAGTACACACAACAGCAGTTTTTGGAAGTGTTTAAATGACAAGTGGTGGCCAGTAACGTTGCCTTGGTCAGTGGAAGCACAGAGGGAGCCCAGGAGGAGTATGGAGGCTTGCAAAGGCAAAGTTTTTCAGGAGACGCAGACTCTGCCTTTTGCAGCAGCAATGATCCTGTGGCTCCAGAGTCACCAGTCACGTGTGAGCAGGGACAACTGGACACCCATCATTTCCCAAGGGGTCCCAATGATCCCTCTCGCAAGACACTCTCTGTAATTGTACTGCCAGCTACATCGGCTCTAATGCTGGAAACAGGGCCTTCAAGACCAGAAGAGTTATTTAAATACTATGCAATTAAGAAGCAAACAGTCTGCCCCCTTTTCTTGTGCTTTCTAGCCTTTAAGACCTTAAGGCACTGGGACCAGCTTTGCAAGCTGTCCTCTGCAGTTGTTTGCACAAGAAACTCCATGTTGGAAAATCAAAGACATGCTAGTGGAAGAGAAATAGAGGGGTTGAGCATGGGACGTGGGTCTCCGAGGGGAGCAACACCCCTCAGGGAGCAGCGGTGATAAAGCAAGCACACACACAAATTCAGATGATGCGCGAGTCCTTTCTGACCTGCACCAGGGGCTGAGGGACGTGGTTCAGAAAATGGGACGCACAACCCTTCCTCCATTCCCATCCATCCCTGGAAGCAGCCTTGAGCCACAGGTTCCGGAGGGCTGGGGATGTACGTCTGGTGCTATGCCAGACGGCGTTCTTGATGCACTTGCCACGTGGGAAGGATGCAGACCCCCTGCTCCTCCTCCCCGGGGACGCATTGCTCTCTAGCAGGGTCCCTCCTGACACCGCAGGCAGGAGAGGCATATACCACATCCCCGACTCGGTGCCCTGTTTTAAAGACCCCTGGCAGCCCTGTTCCCCTGGGGGGAGGCACAGGGTCCCTGCTGACCCCGCATCGCTGTGGGACGCGCAGTGGCTGCAGAAGGCAGCATGCTCTGGTCACATCTGTGCCACACAAAAGCACAGCATCACCAGCCCGCAGGTAAAACGGGGCTGCACCAGCCATCTCAGTTACTCTCCTTACTTTCCACCTGCACCACCATCTCTGAGTTCTACTGTGCCCTGGAGACAGGTGTTCAGAAAGGCACGGAAAAAAGTCTGTTCTTCAGACATGTTCAGCCCGGTTGGCAGTAACACAGCTACAGGTTTCAAGGCGGCTCCTGGGACATTTCCAGCCACCGACCCAAGCATTTCCTTGGAGCTTGGGGTCAGCAGCCAGCGTTGCAGGCACCCGTGGCCCTAGTGACAGGGTACCCTCAGGTCCTGACCACCCCAGTGGGCTGTATGGCCAAGTCCACAGCCCCACGGTCCGCATCCAGCCCCCTCGCTAGCCCTGCACTGAGCTGCTGCAGGAGACGCACCTGCAGCTTGGAGTCCCTCCCGCTGCACTCCTCTCCCGGCTCCTTCTCCGCAGGTCTGGATGGACGCAGCCACACAGATCTTCTTCTCTTACGGCCTGGGTCTGGGGTCCCTGATCGCTCTGGGGAGCTACAACACTTTCCACAACAATGTCTACAGGTCTGTTGGGTTTTTTTTCCAGCCTTCTGCATGGCAGGGAGTGCTCACAGGTGAGGGAGGGGGTCGTGGTGAGTCTGGGGTGCCTTGATCTCCGACGTCGCCTCGCTGGCGATGTGCAGCCTAAGGGGCATGCTGCGATCATCGTAGCGGGGCTCTCCTGCCTGCAGGACACTTAACACATCACCCGCGCTACCTCTCCAAGGCGCAGGAACAGCTCTCGGCAGGGCTTGGTCTTTTGTTTACCTCACCCTTCACCCCTGGCCTCTTGGTAAGGACCTGCAGGTGGTTTCTTTTCTTTCTTTCTCTCTTCCAGAGACTCCATTATTGTCTGCTGTATAAACTCCACCACAAGCATATTTGCCGGATTTGTTATTTTCTCTATTGTTGGCTTCATGTCGCACATCACGAAGAAGTCGATCTCAGAGCTGGCCTCCTCAGGTAAGCAGAAACCCAGGTTCAAAGGCAACAGCAACCTTTGAGAGCAATTTGTCCGTGAGCGTGGGATGCTCACAGGCCTTTCCTGACCAGGACCCAAGTACGCAACCCCTTTTGCACACCCTCCCACCAAGATGGGTCTCAGGCACCTGTGGCTGATATTCATTGTAGTCTGGCTGCAAGGGACATCTCCGCCGGCTTTTAATGTTCACCTTCTTTTAGTGCTGAAATTTTATGTACTTTTGCTGCAGTAAAATATTTAGGCCATTTGCTTTCTGAAACCTTCCTGTGGAGAATAGATACTGTCTATGTTTTCAGCAGACATGATCAAAATTTGGAGTCCCTTTTCCATGAGAAATTTTGAAACTGTAATCTCAGAATAATTTTTAACCAATATGGGATTGTGTCTTTTTGCACAAAGACATATTTTGAAATTGCTGTCTTCCCAGAGAAAGCTTTTATCTCAAGAAACAGCATTTTGTGATGGAAAAAAAAAACCCCATATCAGGAAAGTTATAACCAGTTCTGAATATCAGGGTTTTTTTCTAGCAGAGTGCTCTAGCTCCATTTGGCAGCAGTAATTTGATGACTTTTCTTGCAAAGTGTTTCTCCTGTCATTCCTGCCTCCCCATCCTACCCCTGTGCACCCCACCGGGATGGTGTGTCATGGGTGAAGGCTCGGTTTTTCTAGCTCCTATATTAAATACCTGGAATTCTTGACTGTGATGGTTGTCTCTCTGTTCAGCTGTGCTCCTTAGCTCAGACTTCCCATCAAATGCTTTATAAACATGGGCTCATCCCTCTTTTCATTACCACAGGCCCTGGACTGGCTTTCCTCGCCTACCCGCAGGTTGTCACACAGCTGCCCCTGTCCCCGCTCTGGTCGATCCTCTTCTTCTCCATGCTGATGATGCTGGGTCTGGATAGTCAGGTGAGATGACCCAGGGACAAAGTGGGATAAGATACAAAGATATCTTCGGATTCAATGGTGGTGTCCTCATCTGCACCTTGGGACAGTGCTGAGCAGGGTCTTTTCCTACTCTTCATGGTGAGATGCAGCTGCATGAAACAAAACCTCCCATGTGGTCATCGCCTCTGCACTCTTCCCTAATGTTGGCATATACTGCAAGTGTGGTGGTACCTGACCACTACCCAGTGCACCAGTCCTTGTCTTGCTGCCAATTAAAAATAGGAATAATGACCAGTTTCCAGCAGCCCAGCAGAACCAGTCAGCCTTACAGGGCAATCACCATTTCCCTGGAGGAGGAGAGGATCTCTGGAAAGCTTTTCTCCGCTCAGATCAATTTTTGGCCCTAGTGGAGTGCTGGTGCTGCTACGTGGGCACAGCATGTCCCCATCTTGCTGGGTGACCCTGGCAGCTGAGCTCACAGGCTCTAAATAGAGCTAGCGGGAAACTATCCCTGCCAAAATACTTTGGGGCAAGGGAAAAAGGAAAAAAATTTCTTTCAAGTAATAACTGCTTTGTTCTTGTAAGACATGATTCCCCTAACCCCCAAAATAGGTATGTGAAGTAAGGGAATTCAGTATTAACTGCTTCATTTCGTGCCTGCATGATAATAGTTTGTGGTCATCACAGCTGACTTGGTATTTTGTGAGAAGCTCAGTTTGGATGCTTTGGATTTTCTTACTGTGTCACCTTGACCAAACTACATTTCTTGTGAGGCAAGAAAGTGTCATTACTTTGGCTTACTTTCATAGGTTAGTGTAGAAAGTCTTCATCTTCTCTACTCCCAGGAGCTGGAAGGGGCATCTCTGCACAAGGTGCCAGACCCAGTGCTCTGGCACAGAATCGACAGGTTGCACCAGAAAAGCAGGAATGCAGCGTTTGAATTAGGGCTCTCCTGTGGTGAGAGGGTGGTGGTTTGATGCAGCGTTTTGGGATTGTTGTTGATAACAAAAGTGGCCCTAGGCGGAGCTGAAGCACCCTGGTCTGGTTCGTAGATGAGCAGGGGTAGATCCTGGCAGAAGGAAGGAGCCATGCCTTGGGAAAGGCTGGTGCCTGGGTACCCTGACTGCTTTGCCATCAGTTAAGTCTTACAAGATATTTGTGGGGGAAGCAGCTGAATGTAGCCAAAGGTCTCCACCCTGCCCCCCTCAGAGCCCTCACAAAACAAAACAAAAAAAATCATGGTTTCTGTGTTTTTATAAGCTGTGATAGGTTTTTTTCTGATAATTCAGCAGAAATGTAGCTACCCAGTGAAGCAGTGAATTGCAGCATGCCTCACTTTTGAGTGCATCAAAATCAAAGGCTCCTTCAAAAGCCTGTGCTTGGTCTGTCACATCCTCCCCTGTGCCCGCGTGCTCTTTCCTTGCAGTGCAAACCACAAACATAAAATGGATGCTCTCTTGGATTACAGGTAGCGTTCATAAACCCAAGTCTACTTCATAATCAGACTCAGACCTATTCCTGAAATGTCACACCTGGTTTCCAGGAAAATCTAATCAATCAAATTGGGTTTTCAATTATGGCACACTCCCACAAATACATCATAAAGCTCACGTCTGCATTACCACAGACATTATTTGGCAAATAATTTCAAATAATGACTAAATGTTCCAAAAGAAGATACATTTACAGAAAAAAAATTACTCTCCATGGATTATTCACTCAGCACTGGTAAGTAGTTTGAGACATGACAATAAGCCCTCTAAGCACTGTGTGGAATTTATTTGCTGCATTTGCTTCTGAAATACCACTTGAAATTCTCCAAGTCCCTTCTGACAGCTAGGTTCGGAGGGCAGGCAGTCTGGGGGGGGCTATCATTGCCTGGAGGGGGGGGTGGGAATGAAGCATCAAAAGGAAAACAAGCCTTTTAAAAAGCACAGATAAACACATGTGAAGAAGCTTTCTGTCTGCATGCTGGAGCTCTGATTCAGTCAAACAGACCATTAACAGCATGGCAGCTTATGTGTATAAGACAAATAACACAGGCTGCAACAACAGCTGCAATTGCACATGCATTTTGAAGTGTCCAGTTAAAAAAAAAACAAACCAAAAAAAAACCCGAAAAAGAGACAGTTTTGCCATGTGCTGATTAAATATCATCTGTGGTATTTGCAGATGAGGAGCCGTCATTTTTCATTTGGGTCAGCAGCCCAGTCCATGAGGCACAGCAGGGCCATAGGGCATTTCTTGCACCCTACACCCCCAGGGCCGCTGGGCTGGGGCTGCCCATTGCCACTGGCTGGACACGGGTCTGTAGGCACAGCGGAGGTGCCCAGAAGCCCGACTAGCGAAGGAAGGTAGGGCTGAGATCTGCATTTGTGATGCAGCGACAAGCCCAAACCCTTTAACGATGGTGGGAGTAGGTCGATCCGAGTCCATTAGCTTCGATAGCAAGTCTGCAGATGCAGCACCACTACATCTGCCTCTTTCTGCCAGGGTGCTCATCTCATCTGCAGTTACTTGAATGGATGAATGACCTATATTGATAGACACGCGCCTTCCTTCTGTGCCCCCACTTGCCGCTCGTGTGCCTTAATGTTCGCTCTGCCTCTGATCCATCCGGACTTTAGCTCTCTTGCGTCTAGACCCTCTTGCATAATATGCTAATGCTTTCTTTTAACCTACCAGTTTCCAGGTCAGGCGTTTTCTCCCCAGGGGAGCTAGCAAGCCTTGTGACTGCAAGCCTGTGTCTGTCCCATGTGAGGCTGCCTCTCACAGGTTATTCGTGAGGATTTCCAGCTGACAGCGGTGAGACCCGCTCTTGTGGCTCTGTGCTGCACATCTGGCAGCTGTGGTCGGACCCCCCCCCATGGGCCCGTGGGTCCCGGTCAGGGTGCTCTGCATGGACAAGGAGGGAATAGCAAGCCCCTGACACTTGGAGAGTGTGGGACAGAGATTTTCCTTTAGATCAACGTGCCACCTATATTGACTCCCAAGCCCAGATTATCAGACCCAGCAGCTTGTGTAATGATTAAACCTCTGAAGGGGAAAAAAAGCAAAAGAGGAAAGTGAAGGGAAAGAAAATCTTTAGGAGAGAAACAATATCATGGGGTGAGGCACGAGGAAGAACAGAATATGTACTAAAAATTGTAGCTGGAGACACTGAGAAAAATGAAATTTTTTGGAAAGCAGACTGAAGCGTGTGGTTGTTGCGGGGGCGGGGGGAGGTATGTGTGTGCTTGTCTACCCACAGGCACAAGTGTGCACACAGGGCAAGGGTGAGACCAGAAGGCATCACAATGACCAGATCCTCATCGCTCCTCAAAGCAGCATGCTTTCACTCAGGTGCCTGCTTATCTCATGCGAGCATCTAAGGTTGGGTATGCAGGCTGGCAAATGTGGACCCCAGGCCAGCCAGGGAGCCACAGTCCCCAGGGTTGGAAAGCTGAGCCTCCTCCAGGCTGCATCACCTCTGAAGCCTGAGGCTGGCATGAGGCAGTTTTCAGTAAATGCTATGAAGGCCATTGCCTGTTTTATGGCTAGAAAAAGCAGCATACCACCATTTGGTTCCCCACCTCATCCATTACACACCAGCTTAATTTTTATAGGAGGCAAAGAGATTTCAACTCGCTTCGTAGCCCTGTTCCCCACCACCCGTCTCCCTGTCTTTCCCTCTGTGCTTTCCCTGACTTTGATCCCTCTTCCTGCACCAAAGGGCTGTCGGTTTTACTCCGTCCCGTTATCCGAGGTATCTTGTTCTTTGCTTCTTCTCCAATGGACAACCCTCACATCCACCCTCTGCCCCTGACCACCCTCCAAACCCTTTTCCCTCTCTGCCTTGCGTGGTGCCAGACCGCCTGGCCCTGCCCATGGCTCCAGCAGTGCTTGGCCACGCATCCACGTGGAAGGAATAGCTCTCGACAGTGTTTTTTTTGTCACGCCGGCTCTTCACACTGTGGTGCCAGCTCAGTCCTGACTCTTCCAGACAAAGAGCCGGGTGGTATGGGGTGAAGAGCTTGCTGTCAATGAGTATAAAGGCAACTTAACCCATGCCCGAACGGCACAAGATGCTTTAATAGCACTTGTGTCCAACATAAAAGGCTTATCTCATTAAAAATTTGAGTTGAAGCAGTTGAGCTTTGATGCTCTGGGAATATCGACTTTCCACACTGCACCGTGCTGATATAAAACCCTGGGCAGAAACATCGCCCTTTGCCTCGCTCTGTGCCCAGGTGGAAGCCAGCCCCAGCAGCCCGCGGTGTGCAAGCTCTTCCACCGTCCCTGCCCAGCTGTAGGCACAGCTCAGACTCCTCACTTTTCTTCCATACAACTCTCCAGCCCTCTGCTGCTCTTTTTAGTCTGTGTACCTCTACCTCCACCTCTACTCTAGGGTTTTTTCCTTCTTGTCTCCCTATTCAAAGCTGAATCTAAAAATGCCAGCACTTTCTAGAGTGCTGTCCCAGGGACAGGGGGGTCCCTGACATCCAAGAGCAATGAAACCTCTTTCATTTTCATTGCCCTGGCTTGTACATTTACTGAGGGCGACCAGGGAAGCTAGGAGCTTGCTGCTTTCATAAACTTCCCAGGATTTTTGCTAGAGGCATGATGCGCTCTCTGTCAGCTGTATGTTACCAGTGGTTTCTGGGAGTGAGATATAAAAGTGAATCTCACAATTTATCAAGAAATAGGAGGGAAGGATGCACTTCACGTGTATACAGTCAAACTGTCCTCATGCCATAGGGCAGAACTAGTAGGAAAACTGATTTGAAGGTAACACTCACAGGGACTTCTTTACACGTTATGGTGCAGACACCATTAATATACTGTGCCTGGTATAACGCTACACAAGCCATTTAGGTGTTTTCAGCTCTAAAAAGACCACATGCTGTGAGGATGGGCTTTTAATGTGCTACATGCATTTAATATAGCGTGCTTGAAAAAATGAAATAAAGTCAAGGACTGCGTAGTCAGAGATGTTGTTATTATGTACATGCATGTGAGACTGGGCAGTGGGTAATGCAGCTCCTTAATGAGTGTTTTAGATCATTGAACAGCACAAGTGCTGTTGCAATAGGCTGAGAAGAGAACACACGGAAAAAGAAGAGCAAGCAAGGTCCTGCACGTGTCCCAGCAGCAGACAGACGCATTGCTGTGACAGAGAGTCTCACAGCGTGGGGGAGCAGGGCAGTGGTGGGAACTTCTGGAGAGTTTGGGTGAAGAAAGAGGAGGCTTTCCACGGGAGGCAGAAAGCAGAGATTTATCTCAGCTAATTTCAGGTATTTAAACCTGGTGCTTTTAGCTCCTTCTGTATTCAGTGGAGGGAGAGAGGCATTTTCAGAAGCTGGGCTGGACCAACTTTGTGTAAAGGTGCCTCCTTTTCTAGTGTCTGCAGAAAGCATTTAAAGCTATGAGGCTCTCAACGTTGGAGTTAAATGTAGGAGGTGATGATGTCATGCTAAGATACTTATATGTCTTTGGTGTATACATTTTCCTGTAGTTCTGCACTGTGGAAGGGTTCATTACAGCCCTGATGGATGAGTATCCTCATCTCCTGAGAGCCAGGAAGAAGGTCTTCATCGCAGTAGTCTGTTTCATCTCTTATCTCATTGGATTCTCCAATATCACCCAGGTATAGAGAGCCGTGCTTGTACCTCCACTCATGGCACCTTTCTGGTTACTTTGGCATAGCACACCAGCACTGAAAGCTTTAAAAGTAATAGCATCCCTAGGAGCCATCCTAATGATGGATAAATGGGCTTGCTCACCACTGCTACATCTCAAGTGACTTAGGATGCCTCCATAATTTTTACCACTACCCTGTTGTCAGTCTGGCTTGTTATTTTGCTATTTGCAATAAGGGCTCAAGCCAACAGAGGCCAAGCTGAGGGAATGCTTGGTGCAAAGGGTTAAGATAACATTGGGCCCCTGAATTTCTGGGGCTGAAGCCAAGGTTCACGTGTGTCGAGGTTAGGGCTGAGTGGTCTGGAGACCATTTGTGGAGCACTGTAGGTTCATGAGGAGGCAAGCAGCAAAACTCCTGGGAGGGGCAGAGCAGACTAAATTAAGTCACTCCATCTAAAACAGGGAAAAGTAAGAAATCCTAGTGAATCTCTGCTTTTCTCCTCACCCTTGGCCATGCCTGAGCAGGCTGGCTAATTGTCTGCAAGAGTACATCAGTTTTGCTGCTGGGAACCAGACTCCAGTGGAAACATTGCAATGCTGGCTTTACGTCCAAGGAAATTAACATTAAAGCCAATAGATACAGATAGTAGTGATCCAAGCAGCTGGCTGATATTGTTGACCATAATCTATAACTAAACTCCTTGGCCCTGGTTTTGTCTCCTCAGGGTGGGATTTATGTCTTCAAGCTGTTTGATTACTACTCAGCCAGTGGCATGTGTCTTCTCTTTCTTGTGTTCTTTGAGACCATCTCAATTTCTTGGTGTTACGGTAAGCACAAAAGACCTTGTTCGTTTGTTTTCTCCATGGGCACAGTGAGTTATTTCAGAAGCCTCCCACAGTGAAGCCAATGAAAACTTTGCAACTGAAAATAGCTTAAGCTGATAACTCCAGAAAATCGGGAGCAGAAAGCTGTCATCTCACTCCTCCAGGCCACCACAAAGACCTCTGCACAAACTGGCAGATGCCTCGGGTCCTGCCCTCTGGTCCTTCAAGAGGACACCAGAAACATGGAAGCTGCTAGCACAAATTTGCTTTTGTGTCCCCGTACCCCATCCCCTCCAGCTAATGCTTCTCATGTCACAGCATTGTTACCTTCTTGCTGTGACTGGCCTGTCCTGTGTCACAAGAAGAGATGATGACCATGGTGCTGAGATGGGATGTTTTTTTCAACGCTCATTTCTCCTTGTAGGTGTGAACAGGTTTTACAGGAACATCGAAGAAATGATTGGCTACAAACCTTGCATCTGGTGGAAGATCTGCTGGGCCTTCTTCACTCCTCTTGTCTGCCTGGTAAGACCTGGGGCATCCTATCTGCAGGAGTGGATCCAGAAGGGCCTCTTAGTTTGGATGGGCTGTAGGGGAAACACTATGTTCTCAATCCAGTATAGGTCTGGTGTAAGGTGGGCCTATGCAGACTTGAGATGGGTGAAGTAATACAGGAGCATCTTTCACTCTGCCCGCTGGGAATGACTCGTAAGAAAAGCTCTAGATGATTGTTTTAATCTAAATGAGGCCTTCAGTTCTTCATTCTTCTTTCTGAGATGCCAAAGATAAGCAAATAATTTACTCTTTTAAAGAGCTATTATTGGTTCTGTGGAAGGCTCTCAGCTAGTCCAGCTCCAGCCTCAGCCCCTGATAGGCTTGTCAGAGCAAAAGCCATCAGCAAATGCAGTATAACTAACTGTGGCACAATTTTGCCTTTGCTGGTTCCTGTGCTTCCAGCAGGAGTAGTACAGGGAATGGTGTGAGAAGACCAATGACATGAAGATACAGGCTCCTGAGGCCAGCTCTGAGAATGCTGTTAACTTGCTTGGGAGCTGGTATGGGGGCACTGCTTGTCTGAGTCGTGCAGTGAAGAAGGAAATCAGCAGTATTCCAGTTCCAGCTTTTTACATAGGATAATAAGAAATAATGTAAAATTACCATCTCGTGGGCTGAGAGCGTCTGGACTAGTTTAAGGAGCTGTTGGGTTGCTATAAGACTGTTGGGAGCTAAGAGGGTAGTGAAGGAAAGAATGGAAGGATGGACCCTGATTTTGCTCACCTTCACCTGCAATGGCTGGTGCTCTTTTCCCAGGGTGTGTTCTTCTTCAGCGTGGTGGAAATGACCCCTCTGACACTGGGAAAATACGTTTATCCCGCATGGGGACAAGGCATTGGTTGGCTTATGGCTCTGTCCTCCATGGTACTGATTCCAGGATACATGCTGTACTGTTTCTTCACCTCAACGGGGAGTCTCCGGCAGGTACGAACAGCTTCACCACTCCTGCTCTCTGCTTAGAGTAAGCCTCCACTGAACTAAGCCTAAGAAGAACCAAGCAGACTGCTCCGACAAAGCTGTCAGCTGCAACTACAGATACAGGTTCAACCCTTTGCTTAGGCTCAATCCTGTTTCCACTAAGGATGGTGAAAGCATGTCCTGGCACCCAGGGGCAGCTCATGAGCACGTCTCCACCCATCCCCTCAGCACCTCGTGCAAACCAGCAGTGCCAGTCAGCAGCGTGACTGACTGGTGTGCACCCTCTCTGTCCTGCTCTCCCTCTAACAGCACCCACACACATCAGGAGACCCAGACCTCCTCCCCACTGGTCCTAGATCCAGGAGTGAGCAGCAGATGGCAGCAGGAAGAAAGTCAGTTTCTCTCTGTGTGCGTGCGTGTGTGTTGGTATCAGAGAGACAGAGAGAATTTTTGGCCTCTTATATGCACAGATCCTGGATTAGCTTGTAATAGAGCTGGCGCTGGAGGGAAATTAGATGCCAACGCTAAATAAAGTGGTTTTGACAGACAGGAAAGATTACAAGTCATTTTGATCCTCCTGAGCATGAATGTGAGGGGAAAAAAAAGACCATGAATGGCAGAAGCAGCTCAGTGAATGTTTCAGGGACTTCACCCAGCAACAGCCACTTCAGCGGTATTGGAGAGTAGGAGCTTATTTCCCTTTGCTGGAAAGAGCTTCTTCCTGACTTACTGATGTCTATTCAGGCCAGGCTCAATCCTCCTCTGCTGTCTCTTCTGCAGCTTACAGCATTAGTCCCTCCCTGACAGACAAAAGTGATTCATTCTTCTTCATCACTCCTGATGCTCAGTCCACACGCCTCCAGTAATGACTTGCCCCTCCGTATTTGCCTGGGTTCTTGCTTCACTTTGCTTGGCTCTGTAATTTTAATTTGATCAACTCAGGGTGACAGGAATTGCTGCTGCTGGTGCAAAGGTTTGTGCAGGTGGACTGGTCTGATCTGCATCAGTGGCACAGGCGGTAACCTTGTCAGCCTGCTGTAGCTAACTAATAACGCTTTATAATCAGCCCTAGTTGAAAAATTATGGAAACTGGGAAAATGGGTCTTCTCTGATGCCTGTGACTGCAGCTCTCTCTTGTTCCTACTTGCAGCTGGTATTGCCTGGTAACAGTTTGCCTGTGTTATAAGGGTGATCCCTGTATTTCAGATAAAAGGAGGAGCTGCTGTGCTGTGTGCAGCACCAAAGCAAAGGTGACTTGCAGAGGCTTTCAGTGGATTGCTGAATGGTGCTGGAGGAGTAACTCCTGCTGCATGCCCCGTCCCCTCACCCTGTAACTAGGGCCACCTCTGAGGCTTGGGGCGAGGGGTCCCAACCCTCAGCCGCTGCCATGTGCCGGCTGTCCCACCACTGCTGCCCCGGCTGACACGCTCTCTCCCTTCATTCCCCGGCAGCGTTTGCAGCAGATGACACAGCCCAAGCCAGAGGTGCACACTCAGAACAACGGCCTCCAGCCGAAGATGTCCTTGAACGGGAGGGTCTCGGATGCCACCGTCTAGGAGGAGAGCCCAGACCTCCTCGCCCTGCCCCGTAGCTGCTCGCACTATGTTGTCCCTTCAGCTGTCCCTGGCTCCACGGTGGCTTTCGCTTGTCGAAGAGAGGACCTGGCAGAGGAACCCTCTCGCATCTCCTCCTCCTGGCCCAGCCTACCAAGGCCCTGCACGAGCTGCTACCAGGGCGTTGTGCGGTGACCGTCTTCATCCTGCAACACCCTGGTCCAGGCTCTCGGGGAGGAGCAGCCGGTGCCCAGGTCTTCCTCCTCCTGGCAAGAGGTGGTGTTTCTAGAGAGCTTAGACTGATCGCTGATCAATTGTTCTTCTTGCCTTTCCATGTGAACCTCCGCAGAGCATCCCATAGCACACAGCTGTGCTGTCACCCCAGAGAGCCAGCTGACACCAGGTTCAAATCCCAGATGGCTGGCGATTGATCTAGCGTAAACCAACACTAGCAAATGCATAACTGGAGGGGATGTGGCAGAATGAGGCATTCCATTGAGGAGTCCAGCGTGCTAATAGCTGTAGGACATCGCCCCAAAACTGGAGAAGGGCATCAGGACAGTGTGTGCTGCTCACAGGTGCTGTGGTCCAGCCCTGTGCAGTCTCCAGCCATTTTCACCGCATCCATTGGGGCTGGCACTGTGAGCCAGAGCCTAGCAGAGTAGGCAGCCTTTTTCTTCTGGAACGTCCTGCCCTCTGCAGCTGTGTGCAGTAGCCACTCCCTGATCCTAAAATGCAGTTTAAAGGGTAAATGGAGGGCTCTTTGCCAGAGGCTGTCCGAGTCTCCTACACTGACCACTCTCTGCTGCAGTCAGCTTTGTGCAGAGGCAAGAGGTCTGTGTGTGACGAGGAGACTTTCCAGCTCTGTGCAAATCGCCCCCGCAGCTGGAACAGGGTGGTTCCTGCCAAACACCCTCCCTGGCTGTGTCCCCAGGTGGGAAGCAATAAGATGAAGCATAGTGCCCACAGGTGGTTTAGCTTATGCCTTTTTTGGGAAGTGGCAACACCTAAATCCCAGCCGGTGGAAGGCAGGAGCTCCTAGGGGAGCTGGTAGGATGTAGCCACCCTGCTTAAAGCCGCCCCTGTGAACCAGTGCTAACTTCCCTTGGGAAGTGTCTGTACAGGCAGCTGCTGGTGCTGGCACATCCTGACTCCTAGCACACACATAGCAGGAGGCCGTGAGCTGTTGTACATGATGCTGGAGGAATGTATAACACCTCAGAGAAGGCTGGGAAGTGTTTCAGAGCAGTCATAAAGCAGCAGCATATTTCTTGGTTATGAAGCCTTGAGAAAGGAGGTGGTTCATCATAGCACCATGTGCAGGTGTGACAGTGATGCTCCCATTTGTGACAGCTTCCCAATGACCCCATGTGGAGATAGCCATGTACTCGGAGCATTTGATGAGCACCCATCATACATGTGTATGCACAGTGTGACAGTGCAAATTCGTCTCTCCCCTCCCTTAGCACCCTGACAGCGTTCCCAGGTCTGCTCGCACTCCCAGGTTCAGTTCAGAACCAACAAATTCATAAATGAGTGTCCAAGAAAAGGTACGTCCCACTCACACTTCCTACCAAAGGGCCTGGTCTTGTAGGTGACAGGCTGAAGTCCCCGGAGGGTCCTACCGCAGGTGCCAGCTGAGTGATGAGCCTTTGCACAATTGCCCTGCGCTCCGACAGGCGCTGCAGAAGGATGTGGGCTGCCCTGTGCTGCCTGTCCCTGGGACCAGCCGGTGCATGGGGCCAGCCCGCTCTTCCACTGGTCTCCCAGCCTGAGGATCAGTAATGTAAAGAGGAAAGGAGTTGTCTGGTTAAAGCTGACGTCAGTCACCTTTGGGGTTGGTTCCCCTGCCAACTCGCTAATGCATCTCCATTAATGTTGCTTTAGATGTGTAACCAATTTGTATATATACATGTGGCACATCCTGTGTCCTGGCTCTTGAGTGCATGTTTTGCAGTCTCCAACATCACAAGCTGAGATCGTGCCCTGTCCCGCACCTAATCGTTAGGGTGTTTGTGTCAAAAAAATCGCAGCTGTTAAACAGACGTGAGGAAACGCTGAATTTACAGGCTTGGTCTTGTAAAATCGAACACCAAACACTGAAAGCTGCAATCATAGTTCATCATAATTAATCTCAGCCAGTCACGGACATGTCATCTTTTCTTGTGCCATAATTGCTAGCACTAGCATAGCTGAAATTTTCTATTCCATTTTCACCTATTTTTATAAACTGGGGAATAAAGGAGATCACTCTTTATATACATCTATGCCCTTTGAGAGGGACATCTGTGTTGAAAACAGATGTTAACCTCTGATCTTTCCAGTAATGACCTTTACTAGAAACCTGCTTTTGCCTGTGCATCCCGGACATGTTACCTCCCTCCCCTTAAATGGAGACTGAGAGTTGTGCAGGTGGGTGATGGGCAAAGGAGTCAATTCTTGAGCGAGGCCTTAAAACCATGGAAGATCCCGATTTTTCCAGCTTCATTGGGGCAGCTCAAGTCTGAGGTAGACCAAATCTGTGTCAGTGGTCATTTTTGAAACTGTTGGCCAAAGAGCTCAGTTGCTGAGAGAGCTTTTCAAAAGGTTGTGCTATCCAGGTTGTTTCTCCAGGGGACTGGAGAAGGAAGGGTCCAGAAAACAAAGTCCCTTCTCTGGTGGCTGAGGAAATCCCTAAATCTCCAGTTCCTTCCTGCTGGGATTTTAGTCCTAGCATCGCTCTGACTTGTGGCCTTGCATGTGGCAGATGCAGAACATCACTCCAGGTGTAGCAGCAGGGGCTACCCCACACATGGGCTGCCATAATAGCAGTATTTGATGAGATTTAACCATTTGCTCAGTTTCCTGCCTGTGACATTCTCCTTTGCTCTCCCTCCTGCCCTGCTCTTTTTCTCTTGCCTCACTTCTTCCCCACTATTATCCATTCAGTGGCAATTATCTACCTCAGCTTGCTTCTTCCTGCTTTTTTGCTTCCACTACTGTCAAATTACAGCTCTCCTTCCTTTTTCGTCTCCTTTCTATTCTTTCCTCATTTATATCTCTATTATTACCAGCCTCACTTCTCTGCTTCTTTCATGTTCTCTCCTTCCAGCCCTATTACTTATTCCTTCATGCCTGTGGCTCAGCCGCTCTTTGTGCACATGCTCAACCCTTCTGCCTGCTGAAAGCTGGAGCTCAGGACCCCATGGAGGAGCTCAGCTTTTTGCAGGATCCGGTCCCTAAGAACCAATTTCCATCCCAATATCAAAATTATAATGAAGTTCCAGCTATCTTCTCTTCCTCTTTGCACCAGAAAGCGCTGTGCCAAGCAATGCTATCTCTTGGTATTACTAGAAGAGACATTTCAACCCATATTCCACCAGTCTCTGCAGAGCTGTGCCTGTTCCGAAAGATTTTGTGGCCTTTCCTGGTTTAGCACTGTTTTATTTCCACCATGAATGTTTGGATCTGCGAAGTCAGGCATTCATAGCCTTGCAGGGAGGAATTTGCCCTTAGTCAAACTCAATCTGATTGACTGATCCCCTCCTCCAGCATTTCAAACTCATCCCATCTTTAGTGCTAGAAGAGCCTTCCCACCTCCATCACACGCAGGTTTCCCATCTAGAGAGAAGGCAGGGATGGGGATAGCCCCTCGAGCTCACCCCATGCCTCAGAAATGCCACTACAGGCCAGTCCAGCAAAGCAGCTACATCTGTGTGTTGACTTTTTGACATCAGGTTTTGGATACCAGCTGAAAGGCACGTTCCGTGCTCGGTGCCAGTGACTCCTCTGTAAGAAGTGCTTTTGTGCTGTTCCCACGGTGCGTCACTTCTGCTGACCACCACTCTGCTCCTCATTCCTTTTGGCTCACCCAGCAGAGAGGATACGTGCGTGGCCGGGGAGTGGGATGCTCCCCTCTCCCCCATGCCACGGTTCAGAAGGGGATCCCACTCCCCTGTGCTCACCTACAGCGCTCCTGCCCTTTCTCTGCCCCCTTCCCTCCCCAGCACCTGCCAGCCTCTCCCTCCCGCCACAGGCAGCCACTCAAAGTAATCCCCCGTGAAACCTCTTAATTCTAAGGAGCTATTTAGGGAGCTGTGTTCAAATCCTCCTGAAATCCTCTTTTTCCTGAGGGCTGCGAAATATAAAATAAACGCCATTGCCCCCACCCTCTGCCGCAGCAGTGGGGGCTGAGGGGGCCATGGGAAAGGCAAGACTGCTTCATTGCTGCTCAAGTGTCACTTCCCCTGGAGATGCAAGTGCGATCCTCTCCCCCAGGAGAGGGGAGCTCTTTCTGCTGCCATTCTCCCAGATGTTCTCCAACAGCTGGCAGCTGGTTGTAAAACACGTGTGCAACATCCGCAAAACGCTAGCGATGCCATGTGGCACTGTAAGGCTTTGGCTAGCCGACTGCTGCGTAGCTTGTAGTCTCTCCACAGCTCTATTAAATGACGTGTTGGGCGCAGTTGTGCTGTGCATTGGGGGTGCCCTTAAAGCCGGTGTCATTCTGGATTAACAACTTGTCCTTATCCCTCTCCTGTCCCAGGGGGATTCTCTCTGAATTGGGGGACCCTGGTTGCATTTGGTGGTGATGAGCAAATGGGGAGGGGGTCTGTGCTGCTAAGGGGCATGTCCGCTGTGGTCTTGCTTGTATTGAGGGCTACCAGCCCACCCATGGCGATGGAGCTTGCACCAAGCACACTGCCTGCTTTTCTCAGGAACTGAGCACATGAAACGCAGTGCTCAGCATTGGATGCCAGTACTGGCACTGGAGGCCACGCAGTGTGCCCATACAGCATGGTTTTCCCCTCCTGATGTCTGATCCTGTCTCTGTACAACTCCAGCTATTAGTCAGAGTCCACCTAAGCAACTCAGGGGTAGGAAGAAAAAGCCTGGAAATTCTGAAACCTACTGATGACACCTGGGAGCTAGCTCTTAAGAATGAGTGCAAAGACCATTCTGATCATTGAACGCTTTCAAAGCCCTAGGAAAGGGGACAGAAGGGATGTCAAGGGAGGGTTGAAAGATGGGGGCTCCCATGGGGGTTAGCTACCTTCTCCCCCTTCACCATCTTGGCTACTGCAGCAGCCCTTGAGTCGGGTACCTGTCACTTCTTCCTCCCTTCTCTGCTTTTCATCCTCTTGCTTGCCTGTCTCACCATCCCTCTTTGGGGACAGGCTTGCCTGCCCGTGCCAGCTTTTGTCTCCTCCTCAGCCCTGCTTGGTGCCAGTGACTTGTCAGCCCCGAAATGCTGGACAAGTGTGCCTGTTGCTGGGCCAGGGGATGCCCGAGGCGGGCAGTCTGGCAGCAAGCAGCGGGGCAGGCTCTGCACAGAGGCTGGGGTGCTGTCCCTTCCCTGCTCACCCAGTCACTCCTGTGCAGGGTCCCTGCCTCATTTCTTCCCCAGAGCTTCCCACCGCCTCTGCTAGCAGCACTTCTGCCTGGTGCGGGAAGCCAGTGCTGTTTCACTGACATCTAACGGGGGTGTCAGATGTTTTCCCCTCCCCTATTGACAGCCCTCCATAGCCTCGATGGAGGGGAAGAAGGGTGCTGTGAAAGCAAAAGCCACAGCTCTGTGCACCCCATATGTTTTAACAACTTTCCTCCATTATCTGTGTCTTTAATAGTATGTTAAAGCGGTGCTTGTGGTCAGAGGTCCAGGCAGGCATTCAGAACTGCTCAGAGCTGCGTGGTGGCAGTGACATTACTACTCTGGCCTTCAGCGTTTGTTCAACCCACAAGGAGCAACCCCCGGGGCTGGTGTCCCTCCCTCCAGCACGTTGGGTGCCCTACCCAGCACAGGTCCTCACATGTCCCCTCCCGTGCCCCAGTGGCGTGTGTCAGGAGGGCTGCCTGCAGGGCTGTGTGGCATTTCCCCTGGCTTTAGTGCTTGCCCTGGCACGTCCCAAGGGGCTGGGACCCATGTGCAGCTGTTGAGCCCCCGGGCCATGCCCATGGGGGACCCCCAAGTGGTGGCCCCGGGGCGGACACCCAGGGGGTGGCAGGGGATGGGGTGGCATCCCGGTGTCCCCACTGCAGCACTGGCTGAGGCAGCACCGCCAAGGGCAGTGCGGGCCTCCTGTCCAGCACACGTCCATCATCCCAGTGATGCTGTCAGCTGGGAAGTGTCTGTGTCTGGAGACTCTCAGGAGAGGTTAGTGCTCCCCATGCCGATACCTGACGGCTGTGACGCTGATGGAGATGCCTCCCGACAGCCCAGCATGATGCCGCTGTGCTGCCAAGAAAACGGCACCAGCCTTCATCGGGACACCAGGGACCAGCCATGGCTCTTTGTGGGGTGCCACATGTCCCCACCGTGGCCGCTGGGGACCAGCAGCCCTCACCCCCACAGCTGCAGCCCCATGCAGAGTGACGGGGGGGGGAGGATTCATCCTGGCTGTATTAGTGCACCACAGGAGCTTTCTCCAGGGGACCCCGGAGGGGGTCCAGGTTTTTCTGCTTCCAGACAAGGAAACCCAGCCCAGCGGGAAGGGACTTGCCCCAGTCACTGGTGTAATGATGGGGGGGGGGGGCAGCCTCAGAGGGCCCCATAGTCACAGCATGGGGCAGGTAACCTGCCCAGGGGGGCACTCCTGCCCAGACACCACATCTCCTGTGAGCCCGGGGGCCACCAGCAGAGCAGGGCCCGGCTGCCCAGCTGGATGTTTTTCTCCCTTTGAAGGCTGCGTGGCTTGGAGAAGGCTCTTGGCCAGTTTGCGTTGCATCATGCTGTTTGGGAAAACACAAATACCCCCGCAATGACCCCATAAAGAAAAGCACCCGTGAGTTTTGTGCTGATGCTGCTGACCCGGCTCCAGACAAAACCTGGCCCATATTTGTCCAGATACGGGGTTCTTCAAATGTGAACTCATCCCTTGCCATCAGCCTGAAGCATGCTGCCTCCTGTCTGCTCAATGGCTCCAAAGCTGCGTACAGTCTTGGATGTATATCAGCCGCCGGGCTGGCCCTGGGGGATGAGGGGCAGGACACGGAGGTACCTGCGCCTCGTGTCTCAGCATGCAGGCAGCACTGGCCGCCCGCCCCGCTCCCTGCCCATCCCCGAAGAGCCCGTGTGCCTTTCGGCTGCAGTTCTCCCTTGTCTGCGTAGCTGAGCCCAACCTCCCGCCACCCCCTCATCTGTGCATCGCCCTCCAGAACATGCCAGAGCTGACTGTCATGCCTCTCAAAATAACTCCTCGGTGGGGACAAGGACAAGAGACAGAGAGGGATGAGTGCTCTTGGTGGGAGGGGGATGACATCCCCCTCCACCTCTCCTGACAGTGCCACAACATCCCAGCTGAGTGGCCACTCCGGGTCGCTGCATGCCTGGCCCATGGCACAAATGCTTCGATGTGTTTTTGGAGCGTGTCTGGTCCTGTGGGAAGGGAGAAAGAGCTAGCATCTCTGTCCCCTCTCTGCACTTACTGCAAATGAAAGGATTAGGAATTATAATCCAAGATTCTTATTTTAAAGCGGCTTTTCAGCTCTGCGAGGGCAACTTCAGTGTGATGCTCCTAGGGGAGCTGGGTGACAGAGCAGCTGTCACAGCCCCAGCCACCCCAGGCGCTTGGGCAGCTGAAGCTCGGCGGTGCCCTCCTGGCTCCAGCAGTGGCTGTGTGGGGTGACACTTCGGCAGGGAGGAGGGTGTGGGGTGTCAGGGTGCTCTGCAGCCCAGGGTACAGGGGGTGTCCCATGGCTGGGCGCTGCGGACTGTGTCTAAGCACTGGGTAGGTGCTGCCATAGGGCTGCCCTAATGGATTTTCAGGGGTTCCTGGATGCTTTCAGCTTTGGAAAGAAAGAGGGATGTCTGTCTTTGGGGGTGGAGGGTGAGTCTGTATTAGCCATCACTGTTTAAATGGGAGTGAGCTGGGTGAGCAGCACAGCCACAGTGAGAGGTGTGGGGCAGCACAGTCCCCGTGGCAGCATCCCAGCCACTGCCTGGCGAGGTGCCCCATGCACCCAGCCCCACTGGGGCTGCCCTGGTCCCTGACAGCACCACGGACCCCAGGACCTTCCCCCAGCTGTGGGGACTCCTCTGCAGGGCAGAGCCCCGGGATCGGAGAGAGATCGGCTGCTGCCAGTCCCCCGTGGCAGCATCTGCTCCTGGGGTGCCAAGTGCCAAATTGCACCAGCCCTAAGTGTCCTGCAGCTCCTGGGAGGCTTCTGCCCTGCACCATCTGCCCTGGTGAGGCACCGTGTTCTTTCCTCTTTTGCACTTTTCCCCCCTGCTCCTTCCTCCCACTGCGTTCATGGCAGACCTGTGTGAAATGTTAGCAAACTGCTGTTTTTTTCACTGGCATATCTGCTGCCTTTCTTTGCTAATTATTATAGCAGTGCCTCTTCCAGGACAAGTTGACAGATGGCCAGGGTTTTATCCTTGAATAAGCTATTTAATAAGGGTTCCTGTTTTTCCCTTGCACATTTCTTTCCTGGCTGCACGTCCTGAGCTGCTGGATGGGTTGTCCTTTTCACTGGGGGTGCCAGAAAATGTGAGCTGAGGCTGAAGGCTGAGGTCAAATCCCAGGGGATGGGCTTTTCTCTTTCCCTTTAGAAAGGCAAGATAATTCTGCCCGGGTGCATGTGGCCCTTACTGAGCAACGCTCTCCCTCCCTACAAAAAGACGTGATGGAGAACCAGTCCACACAAGGAGGTGAGAAGGTCTGTGTCAAATGCTGGGTCCTACAGGGCAGATCCTAAGTGTGCAGAAAGCCGATGTAAATGCTGAAACCAGCATGCTGCCCACTCATGCCAGCTGAAATCTGGCTTGCAGGGACTGACCTGTGCTCTGTCTCATGCTGCCATGGCTTTGCTGTGGCCCACTGGGTGCAAAGGAGGTAATTCCTTCTGTAGGCAGAGGGTGACAGGCTGTGACTGGGAAGACAGGGAGAGCTGACAGTGGCAGGCTCAGCCAGCCAGTAAGTGGGGCTGCCTGGGATACTCCACAGAGCCACGCGTGACATTTGCTGCCGATGACTGATGACTGCCGGTCTGCCTGGGCTATCGTACTTGAAAGCCACGTGGCTGAAGTCTGAGACAAAGTCTTAGCAGGGCACAACGGCTGGGATCTTGTCATTACTAGGGCAGAAGCAGCTCTCAAGTGCTGGAATGCTGAGCGGGGTGGGCAGCGGGTGCAGCCGGCATGTGGGCACAGGGAGGGCTCGCTGCAGCCTCCTGCCCTGGTGTGCTCGACGGAGGCACCAGGTTTTGTTTCAGAAGGCTAAAGCTGGGATTTCCCCTCACTGTTGCTATCTCCTGGGCTCTGAAGGGGATGTACAAGAACCCAAACCCTTCTGGACCTGCTCCGGGAGCAAGGGGAAAGCGTTCCTTTGCATGAAAGCGAAGACCAGGGAAACAGGAGGAGGCTTTGGGCACCAGCGCTTTGTGGCAATGCCTCAGCGGAGACACCAGCACCAGGCACTGGGCCCTGGTACAGCCAGGCTCACTTCAGTGACTATTCTCCCTGTTTTTAGCAGGCTTTCTCTGTACTTGGTTTTCCTAAATAGTTTTCAAAGCCAAGTGTCCTGGGGACTTGGTACCATTACCACCGAGCTCTTTGGCGATGCCTGCCCCAGTGAGAAGGTTAGTACAGCTCTGGGGTCCCTGCACAGCAGGGCTGTGGCACCACTTGCTGTCCCCCCCCCCCCCCCCCCCCGCTTTTATTTCCCCCTCCCTAGGAAGCTGAAGAGAGTTTTGGTGGCTTTTCTTGCCTTTCACTTGGATAGTTACAGCAGTTGTAACATCAGCTGTCCCAGGTCGCTCCTATTCTTGCCAGGACCGCTTGTCCTGGCGGGGAAAAAGCCCTGCTCGGGGGGCCCCAGGAGGGCCGGTGTCCAGCTAGCTGCCGTCAGAGCCCAGCTGGCAGCCCCCCGCGCTGTGCCCTGCCTGCCTGCGCCAGGCTTAGCTGTTTGGGGCCTAGCTGGAGCCAGCACACAGATGTCTGCTCAGAGTACACGGATTTGCGTTTTCATGCAGGGAACATGTTGTCCTCCTTCTCCCGTGCTGCCCAAACACGTTTCTCCAAGTTTTTTTATGAAACGTAACGAATAGCTGGTTTCAGAAGGGTGGTGAGGGGAGGGAGGGGGAACCGCTCCCCCCGCCGCAGGCGCTGCGGGAGGCAGGAGGGCGCGGGGGCAGCTGCGGTGGGGTGTACCGGCGGTGAGATGGAGCGAGCATCCCCCGACCATGGGGCTGCGAGCCGTGCGGAGGAGCGTCAGGGCACCGGCGGCTGCTGCCAGCGCAGAGCCCTGCAAAGCTGTCGCCTTCTCGGCGCACGTCGCCCTGGACTGACCCAGCTCTTTCCCAGCCAGCTGTAAAAATGGCACGGGGTGGCAGTGGGAGCGCAGGGGTGGCTTTAGCACCCTCTGGGTGGACACCAGTTTGCAGCAGCGTGTGGGAGGAGGCTGCCCTGTTGTCTCTGATTTAGCATTAGGAAATTCACGACAGGAGCAGAGGGGCCCACCAGCTCAGGGAAATCCTGAGCGTGCGGCTGGGTGAGTGGAGGAGAGGGGCAATGGCTCCTGTCACTGGCACTGTGTGACTCCTGTTTGATCAGCAAGTCTATGAGTAGTCAGCATAAGGCTTCTGTACATTTGAGATGAAGAGCTGAAACATACCGAAAAAATCAAGCCTTCCATAATGTTAGGGAATAGGAAGGTGTATATGGAATATCAGGATGGGCACATTTTTCTGTGAGGCACTTAAAGTGTTTTTGCTGCTACAGCCTTGGCCTTACAGCCCTGTGGAGGAAGAGCATTCCCTCTCTCCTTCCACTCTTTTTTTTTTTTAAATGAACTTAAGATTGTTTGGGAGGCTCTACCCTTCATGAGGAAGAAGGCTTAGGAAGACAGGACTCTTGTTTTCAAGAAGTCACTGATGACTATGCCATATTGTCAGACCCCAAGGCTAGAGCATGGGTGTTACATAAAATAAGATCCTACCCTACATGCTTGAGAACAATCCCAGCTTGTGGATTGTATGGATTAAGGCAGAAAACACAGCTCCTCAGCCAGCTTTTAACCTCAGTTGCACTCATTAGCTGCAAGAAAGATGCTCCAAGACCAGCCAAGTGTGACAGAGCTCCTAAACTGGTTAAATCCCACAGCCCTACTCACCAGTCATCCTCATCCTTGAGACACCTGCTTTCAGCCACCTTTCTTAGGTCAGGCAGGAGTATACGCATGACTCCGGGTTGCTAGACTCAGGATCTGGGCAGTGACTTTACAGAGGGGCACCTCTCCCCAGCAGCTGGCAATGATGGGAAACCTGAACCTGTGGGGAATGGTGGAGCCCGACTCTGTGATCAGCTGTCCCCAAGGCACCCGCACAATCTCTCCAGAGTCCCCCAGCCGAGGTGGAAAGGGGCCCCCCGCACACAACAGTGACATTGCAGGCACTGTCCCCTCGCTGTCCCTGGTAAGGGACTGTGACACAGCAGCTTTGGGTCTGTGGTAACCTTCCTGCCACCACACTGCTCCCTCAGGGCTCCACTCTTTGTCTTGGCTTTGGGATGTCCCCAGGGACAACATCTGCAAAACAGGAGACAGCAGGCTGTGTAGTGTTGAGTTCAGTGGCAAGTCTTCCGCATCTTGCTTGACAGGGGGTGGGTGGAACCCACTTACAGCAAAGCACTTGAGGGATGTGCTTGATATAAAGTCCATCTTAAAAGTTTCAGAGAAAAATTGCATCTCAAAATTCTCTGTGGAAACAAGTGGTGTATTTTGATCAACTCTGAATGCACTATATATATATATGTTATTGCACATTATGTATACTGTATAGATATAACAGTGTAGAGATGCAATGTGGCAGTTGTGATATATGCTTTTTGGATTGTAATCTTTTTGTACCAGCACTACCTGTATGTGTCTACATAGTATCTATCCCAAAGGGATGTTCCCTCTTCCAATTAATAATAGTATCTGCACATTGGAGTAAGTTAGGAGTATTTCACATATAGACAATCTGTTTTTATTGCTTTCATCTTTACAGCCAGGTGTGTGATCTAAACATCAGGCAGAAACTTCTCCAATATCTCCTGTTTCAAAGCATCTTAGAAAATGACTGTTTGGGATGAGCTGATTTATAATATATCCGTGGCACACAAAAACATAAATGGCAGCCTCTGAATCCCTAGGAAATTTCCTGTCTATGTCTCAGAGGAGTTTCTGTCCTCCCAAGTGTTTCACCATGGGCCTGGGGATCTAAGGGATTCTTTGAAGCCAGCAAAGAATTTGCAACCTATAGACAGGGTTTTTTAGCAGGTGCAATCTGAACCCAGCTTCCGCTCAACTCAGTTGCAAAGATGTAGGTTGCTTTTCCCCATCCATTGCAGAGGAGAACTTGCTTTGTGTGCATGTGTTTGTCTCTGATCATCTCTCTCATCCCTGTGCAGAACTTCACAAAGGTCAGTTTCATTAACCTTGGGGTTATGCTTTGTGTAAATATGCATATATATCTGATTTGCATGGGAAATGTCATTTTCCTTACGTGTCTCCCATCCAAATGTTAACCAAGCCTGAGCCTACATAGCTTGTGAGATGTGCTGCGATGGTAACTGCAGCCAGCACAGCTGTCCCGCTCAGGCAGCGCATGGCTGCATATGCCTGATATTTTTGTACAGCATGTTCAGCTGTATGGATAGTAGAGGTGCCTACATGTTATCTGCCATATAGTCCTACATGTTGGCAGATGGTGTGTGCATTAACACACAGTATGTGCTGATGTCTCTGGGTGCATGAGTTTCTCTGTGGCCAGCTGGTGTCCAACACATGCATTGGCACATGCGGCTTGCGAAGTTGCTCTCCTTGCCACAGCATGCACACGCAGCAGCATGCACTTTGCATGGGTGTGCGGACCTCCTTCCCCAGAGGTGCAGAGCTACACATACGTGAGCAGAGGGTTTGGGGATGGCTCTGCTGCGTGCCAGCAAGATGGAAAGGGAGGAGCTGCAGCACAGAAGGGCTTTGCCTTTCCCCCTCACCATTTTCCTCTGCCTCACTGCAAGGATGAATTTCACATTGAGTTGCTGTCTCTTGGACAAGATTCTTTTTTCCTGGTTTCCTCTGGATCTGATCCTCAGAGAGCCTGAGCATTGAGCTAGCTCCTACTGTATTCGATGAAAAATCAGCAGTAGCCGCAGTGGGCTGCCCCTGAGGCCAGCAGGAAGCCACGATGCTCAGCACTCCTTGGGAGCACAGCCGTGGTGTGTCCCTGGAGCCCAGGGACATGGGGGGGGGGGGCTGGGGCAAAGAAGACATTAGCGCACAAGTGACAGATCGCAATATAATTTCTAAAACTCTATTAATTGAACAGATAAAATACCTCTGATCTATTTTTGTTATTTTGTTACAAAATATTAGCCATTTGGACTCTTTGCTAGGTGTGACCACACCACTTTTCCCAAAGGAAGCTTTTCTTGGTGATATTTACAGCAGGAAACAGGTACAGACAGACAGGTGCTTTCAAAAGCCTACACACAGTTAACACTTCTGTTGTTAGTTTTTTAAAAAGACACATTCAGATGGGGTTGTGACTAGTGTTGAAGAGCTGGGTGACTTCAAAGCTGCTGTCCCAGGCATGGCTGTGAAAGAGCGGGCAGGACAAGGACAGCTCTAGCTCACGAAACACTGCTGGCAGTCCCTGGAGCCTACACTAGCACAGTGAGGCAGCTGGTGGAGTGGGAGATGGGGGAGCTTGCTCAGCAACTTGCATTTCAAAGCGGAGACTCTGCCAGGCAGCAGCTTCCTTGATTTAGGGCTCAGATTTGTTTTGGAAACCTCACAAACATGTGCAGATAGTTGCAGGTTGAGCCTTCTGAAAAACACATAACTAAACTCAAACTCTTACAGCTCAGAGGCCCTCAAATACTTCCAAATCTGGTGGTACCTTTTTGTGAAGAAGTCTGAGTATTGATGAAATTCTGGTTGTGGACCATTCCCACACTTTTCATCTACAGGGAGGAGAGAAAGTGTTAACAGTGGGATGCTTTGAAGGTCTTGCAGAAAGCACTAAGTGTTGCTACCACAGTGGCCCAGACTATGGCATTACAAGTACTACAACAGTGGACAAACAGTGCATGAAACCCAAATTGTTTGCACTAAGCTTGATTCTCCTGTTGCATTTTTCCATCCCTTTGCTACTGGTGTAAACAGATTAATTTCACTGGACCTGCACTAGCATAAGCCGAGAGAATCAGGACAGAACCTGATGGTTTGTGTAATGCAGCTCTGTAGACCTCTGTAACACCTTGTTCTCTTCCACCGTCCAGCAGAGCCACCTTCTTGTTTGGCCACTGACTAACCGACACTCACTGCAGAATACTTTTTACTGGGTTTCTCTTTTCTCTTTCCTCCCCTCCTTTTTTAATACAGAAGGATATGAATTCAGCAGCAAAAAGCCACTGGTTCATTTGGGTCGATCTAATCTCTGCAGCAGCTTCCTGCCTGATTCCTCCACCTGAAAGATTGTGCTAGGTTCACGATCAGAATCACTGCTGTCAAGAGCTATTGATTTTTCTTTGGGTTGGTCCCTCTGGGCAAGCTGTGGTATACATTTTGTCCTTCATTAGGCTGTCACTGACATGATCTCTCTAGCCTGCACCCTGCCAACGATCAGTCTGTGTGCAAGGGTGTCTATTCACAGTACTACAGCTACACTGAGTCTGTGTGTCTTGCTTGCATGTGCGAGGGCTGTGGGAGCAGACAATACAATAGATCAGATGAGGTGTAGGCATGCTTTAAAGTGCTTGTCATCCTTTGAGACCAACCTTCAAAGGCAAAAAATTCCATAATTTGAAGTGAATTCTGAAGGGCTCAGCTACCCAGTAGAATTTAGAGCAACCTGTTCCACAACAACCTGGAATAGAGTAGTTTGGTGTCTCTCCAGCTAAACCCAACAGAAGATGTTGTTGCCAGCAGGCTAGAAGACAGCAAGGGTTATCTACGTTTGCTTCTCCGTCCAAAGCTCAAGGCCAGCATTGGCCTTTGCAAGGTCATGGAATTGGAGCCAACTTGCCCTGAGAGACTGCTGTGCCTCAGGTACCTCAGCACTTCAGTTAACTCGCTTCTGCCCTTCATCCGGCACAAAGAAGGGAGTCTCACGGAAGCTTCCTTATTTCTTCTTTAAATTCATGTAGCTCTCCCAATCAATTATTAAAGCAGCAAACCTCTCTTGTAGGAACTTCGCAGACATTGTTATAAATATTTTAGCTAAAAAAATTATTTTATCAAGTACTTTAAGGTTTTTGTTGTTGTCACTTCGTGTTAAATGTCAAGTAAAATCTAATTTATTTATTTTAACACACACACAGGCCTTCAGCGGCTCACTGCACTCTGGGAACAAACAAACAAACAAGGACTGCCATCCCTCTCAGACAGCAAAGTAACCACTGAGAAGGGAGGGCAGTGCCAGTGTCTCCTGGATACCACTCCTGTCACTGCAGCAGTGAGTAAAAAGAAAATGGCAGCCACACACTACATTGACCGGACAATGGCAGATGCCACATGTATGCTTTCCCAGGAAGCTACAGGCAGGTCGGTTGAGATCCCAGCTGCTGTGACACTGCAGCGTGTCACCCTGGAAGGGGGCAGTGGCAGATAAGGCCAGCTGTGCCTCACAGCTGGATGGAGGGTGAGGAGCTGAGCCTTGGCTGGGGGTGAGGACCTCTCCCTGGGCCCAGCTTTGAGATGTGGAGCATCCTCACTGCCCTGAGGGGCTGGCTAGAAGAAAGCTTCTCTGGTCTGGAGGGAGACTGGGCTTCTATTCAGGGTTTTCATACAATCTTTTCTGTCTTCTGCTTCTGTGGTCCTCCCTGAGACTGTGGCTGTTGGTTCCTGGTCAGTACATTTGCTATTGCGTATAAAAGTGGCAGCCTAGTGCCCTGCTCCAGACAGTGAAGCAAACAACTTAGACAGACCTGTGTACATGGGTCAGGCTCAGAAATAAGGGGATCTGGAAGTGAGCAGTCTCCTGCCCTGGAGGGCTGGCCAAGCACAGGAGACCCTTCACACCAGCCCCTGTCCACTCCCCTAACCCCAGCTGGGCTCATGCCCAGGTCAAATATGTGAACTCTTTCATCTGAACATTTCAGCAGAGCCAGAAGACATCCAAAGAGCACTGAGGGGAGCCAGTCCCTGATGCCCAATGGTTTTTGTCACTGGCAATAGCCCCAGTGATGAGCATACTGGCACAATCCCTAAGGAAATTGCTGCGGGGCTTTTACCCCACAAGGTAAAAAGGTGTTTCCTGCATCTGTCTTCACTGTCCCCCTTTCCCTGACATTTTACACATCCCCACCACCGCCAACAACTCCTGCCACACACTCACCCAATGGCTGTGTCATCAGCACCCAGTGCTCACATCTCAGCCTCGCACAGGAAGGAACAGCATTTCTTTCTTTCCCTCTTAAAATAAAATAAAGGCCCTAAAAGGCATTCTGTGCTATTTTAAAATCCTAAAGTTGATCTTCTTAAGCCTCGAAGGGAGAGAGAGTGAGTGAGCGAGACCAAAGCCTTTAAGCTAATTAATACCTTCCCTCCCTACCGCTCAAAGAGATTTTTTTTTCTAAAAATACATCCCTAGCCCATTTTTAATGCTGTCTTCCTTCACATCAGTGTCCCCAATAAAGCAGAGGAGCTGAGCTGTCATCTCTCTCTCAGGATCTTCCCCTCCCCTCACTTTGAAGCTGGGATAGGGAGGGAGAGAGGAGAGGAGGCCTTAGAGTCTGGTATCTGGGCAGCTGTCCTATAGGAAAGGCTGATGGAGGCATGAGTATAGCCAGGCAAGAGATACAGATGGGACCTCATGTGGGTGGTCTCCAAAAAGCCCCTTCCCTCTAACACAGGAGGAAGAGCCAAGTGAAGGGAACATCCACCCCAGAAGGTGACACAACACTCGGCTTTGCTTTCAGAATATAAAAAAGCAGGTGGGCAGGAAACACAAAACCAGCTAGAAGGAGGAAAGCAGAGGTGGGTCTGTTTTATGCTAGAGAAGATAATCTTCGCGCGTGTGTGTGTGTCTGTGTCTGTGTTGAGGTGGGAGGGCACCTCTTGGTGCCGTCTCTTTGGAAAAGTACTCATCCATTCCAGGAAGATCCCTGGGCTTAATCCCTCACTTCTGCTCCCTCAGAACTGCTTGGTGTTTCCTTTAGTAAGCATGCGCCATACATATGCTACCATACAGGTGTATTTACATGTGATGAGGTCTGCTAGGTCTCAGCAGAGGTCTCTGGTACAATGCTCCAATATAACAACAGAAAGAGTTTTGGCGTTCAGAGTGAGGCCATCTTTGTGTCGTACTGCAGCTCAAGACAGTCTCTCCTCCTCTCAAGCTCTCTTTCACTCGTGCACGTCTTTGCCTGGAACCGGCTGCTGCAAGGAGATAATATTTGAAAAGCGATGAGGAGAAAGCATGGCAAGTGGTACAAGTTCTCAGCTCCAGCTTAGCAGGCAGCAGCAGTAGTGACAGGGGGAACTCCACCCCCGGGAGTGCCCCAAGGTTGGTCCTTGGCACGGGTGAGTCCATTTCTCTCTGAGGCTGGCAAAGTTTTGGGGTGGGTACAAACCTATGGCCAGGTAAATGCAAGGCAGGGAGGACGTCGAGGAGTAGCAAACGGAAGACACAGTGCCTAGAAAGCAGCAGGTCATCAAGTCTTTCAGGAACAGGGCAGCAAAGTGCTACATGGGGACGGCACGAGCACAGGAGGCCAGCTGGGCTGGCAGGGTGTGAGGATGCGTGAGCATGTAGGTTGGCAGTTTCTACAGATGGCTCCTCACAATTAGCATCATCTTGAGGGAGACAGGGTAAGAGTTAGGTCAGTCGGCTTTTTTTTTTTTTCTTTTCTTCTTCTTTTACAAAAAAATAAATCACAAACTAGATCTCTGTAGGCAGAAAGGGTCCCCGGGAGGCAGTGGGGAAGGGAAGCGGGGAAGTCTGTGCTGTTTTGGTGCTGGTGGTGTGGCTACACGAGGCTGCGTGAGCCACTGGAGTACCTGCGCCTCTGAAGCAGGGAGCTAGGGGGGCAATACTGGTGGGGGTGGTTGTAGGGAGGTGGTGGAGGTGGGAGGGGAGGCTGATGGACCAGCTTCATGGGGGTCCCGGGGAGCCCACTGCCCACACTGCGCCAGGGGGTGGAGGTGCAGGAATCAGAGGTGACGTAGCGTGTCAGAGTCTGGTTGAGGGCCGGCTCCATTCGAGCGAGGCACGGCTTGTCCAAGACAATGACTTTGACAATCTGCTGGCACTGTACAAGTGTCCCCGCCGAGGCGGGGTGCGAGGGCACCAGTGCTGTCTCCAGCCGCTCCCGTGGCATGTTAAGACGCGTGCTGGGCTGCATTCCACTCTCGGGCCCCACGGCGGAGTTGTGCTGGTACGTTTGAAGCCTGTTGTGAATTGACACCTAGTTTAGAAACAGCCAAAGAAGCATTAAATGTTACAAGACTTTTCCCATCTGCTGCTACTGGCTGCCCTGAACCCCCACCACCAGTTGGCCTCACATGCATTAAATCCTCCCCCCCAAAAAAACAGAACAGGCAGAACCCCAGGCTGCACAGCCCCCCCCAATAGCCCCATCGTCCCCATCTAGGCCTAAGTGCCCCTGTCCTTTCCATCACATAAAAGGCGGCAGGGCCAGCGTTCCCAAATGCAGTGCGACTTTGATTATCCAAACGGCACAGGGAACGCAAATCAACCTAGGAGCGGAGGCATCCATGAATTCTCATGGTAACAAACAGACCTTGGAGGTCATGCCCTTGTCCCCACCAGCAAAAAGGAGAGGGGAACCAGACAGCAAGGTTTCAGATAATCGAGATTGTACA
The DNA here is from genome assembly GCF_000737465.1 of Haliaeetus leucocephalus. Lineage (NCBI taxonomy): Eukaryota > Metazoa > Chordata > Aves > Accipitriformes > Accipitridae > Haliaeetus > Haliaeetus leucocephalus. Next base: position 6,910,526 of record NW_010972642.1, read on the forward strand.
TTTCAGCAAAATGACAGTAGCTGAATCTGAGATAGAGAGAGACAGAGAGACTCAAGCCTTTCCCAGCTCCCTGCCTTTCTGAGTAGGAAGGTATACCACATGACTGGCTAATCTGTTTACAAAGGAAAAAGCAGAAATCTGACATACTCTAGCAAAAGGCAGCTCCCTCTGATCCATTTGATGGTTTGTCAGTGAAAGGAAATGATTTTCAAAAAAAGAAAAAAGAAAGAAAAAATGCCCGTCTAGCTCATACAATGATAAAAGAAATTCATGATGAAATGGCAGCAGATTAGATAATCTCAAAGAAATGGAAATGCTCCTCTGCTGGCAGAGTATTACTTGGGCAGCTGAGAGGGGGAAGGGAAGCAGGAGGTCATCAGGGTTCCCATAGAGATGCTGATAATGGAGTCAAATAAGGGAGCTCACTGAGTCCAGTTTGAAAAGGAGGAGCTGTCCTGGACTGGAGGTCCCTAGAGGGGAAATGCAGCAGGAAAATGGTGCTTCCCGAATGGTGGATGAAGTTATAGTTCCTCCTGGCAAGGTCACGGGCTAATGGAGACCCCAAACCAGAGCAAAGCTGCCGGCTCAAAACAGAATGTCAGTCAAGTAACAAACCCTGGGTAGGAAACAAGTGCTTGCAGGTTGGCATGGCACTTCTAGCTAGGCTGTGGTACAGATGGGCAGATGGGACTGGGTCTGGCATGTTGGGCAGCAGCGCCAGCAACTGGGAAGGAAAAGCTGTGGAGTGGCCAAGTTTCCCACCATGCTGGAACAAGGATGACCTGCCTGTCCCTACTCAAGCATGGAGGTTGCTCAGACTCACTGCACAGCAGGACATAATATTGTGTCAATATTTATTCAGGCAGTGGAACATCCCATGGGAAAAACTGGTTGCTGGGCCATGAAGTGCTAATGACATTAGGATACATGGAAGCCATTCTCCGCAAGGAAACACTCCTCCCAACAGGAGTGGGAAATTGGCTGGGAGAGACACCTTCCCCAGGAAGGGGGTGTCTGCAGGGAAATGGGGTGGTCTTCAGGGAAAAGAAGCAGCACCCACTCCCCACAGAGAAGCTGAACTCTTCAAGTAAATACACTATGACAAGAGGGGAAGGAACTACCCTGGAAAAGGGCAAATTCAGGACAATTGTCATATTCCAGACAGGGAGAGAGTAGGAAGTAGTAGATAAGATTTTCAGTGTGAAGATTGCATTTTCCTGTTTCCTCACAGGCAGTGGGAGTATGGGTGTCTGTGAAGAAACAGGCAACCCACTGGATGCTAGACATCCCTGAAAAGATAGACGTACACAGGACAGCCAAGCTCCCTGCCTAGAAAGGTGAAGCTCTAGGGAAAGTCTCTGATATACAAAGGCCATGCTTAATCCCCTTCAAGGGGGGATGGAGAGACAGAGCTGCAGAGATTGTGCAGGAAAGCTGGGCTGCGGGGAATCTGCATGTGATGCTGCATGGAGTTAGCATGTCAGGGAAGTCTTTAGTGGGGTTCTCAGTCTCCCCATAAGCAGTGGGGTGGGTTAGTCTACAGCGTTTGGGAGCTTGGTCCATGAGGGATGTTACAGTTATAAAAACGGATTGAAAATGCTTTGAAGTTTAGTTTGGATTTGAAAGTTGTATTACCCGTCCTAGCAGTAACTTTTAATTGTATCTCTGGAAATTGGTAAAATTGTCAGTCTGGCTGGGGAGGCATTGATTAAAACCTGAGAAAAGAAACAACAGAGAATGTGAGAAGAGCTGAAGTGAGAGAGAATTACTTACCTCAGCTGCTCTGCACTCTACTTACCTCCACTGTGCTGTCTGAGACCTTCTCTCCCAAATCCTTCTTGCCTTTGAAATAAAATGAAAGGTCTCACTCATGAAGTCTGTACCTCTAGTCAAGAGCTGGCTCTCATACTGTGGACTGGAAAGCTAAAGGGAGGGGTGTAGGTCCAAACAAGACTCTTGACTGCAAGAACAAATCCAGACCTTCTTCCAACCTGATGATAGCTGCTTAGTGGGGTAGGAGGAGGCCCCTTTGGGGTCCTATCCTTAGGTCTTGAACTCAGTGCCATTCTCACAACTCAGTGAGTTGGTAGCCACTCACATCTGTGCTTGATTTTTGCTGGCATACAAGCCAAGGCATGAATGGACACAAAGCCTTTCATACAAAGAGGCTGGTCCAAAGTGTTGGTGAGGAGGCTGGAGGAAGTTAAAAGGGCAGTTACTGTGTTGCATCAGTTCAGGGAAGAAAAAGTGGGCCAGGTTTTCCAGCAGTTACCTATGCTCCATCAGTAACATCTCTTTGCTAGATGTTACAGCTACAGACTGCATAATGAGACTTTTATGGCTTTTCTAGGGTATTCGAAGAATGCATATGTTCTCATATTTCCAGTATTTGCCCAAGGCTAATGGATACAAACCCGAACATTTCTTTTTGCAGTTATTCTCACAGGAATCAATAAGAACGCATTTGCAAAGGCAGCACTGCTTGACCAAGAGAAGTTGGGTGTCCTCTTACCTGTTGGAGAGCCTTGCTTAGACTGCAGTTCCATCTGGGCTCCATTGGTCCTTAATGAGAGAGTCTTTGCCCCTTGTTGTTTCTCTAGTTCCCCTGCAAGATGGACAGATGGAAGTGAATGAGGAGAGGGACGGAGGGAGGGACACCAGCACGTTGAAGGAGCAATATGGGAAGTCAGCAAGGAGAATTAATGCAAGATAATGACAAAAGAGTATCAAGAAGGGAGGGAGAGAGGAACAGCCAAGAAAAAAACAGAAACTGGAGAGGACTTGACATATGGAGGAACTTGCATATCTCCACATGACCTTCTATGTATGACCTGCATTTATACAGGCTATTGCTGCACAGGAAGGAACCACTGATGCTGAGCTACTTTGGCTCATCAGTTTACACACAGAAAGGCCATCAAAGGCTACATGGATATCTAATATGTGTAAGACAGGCCACAGAGGGACACAGTACATACTGCTTGTCCCCTAGAGATTCCTGGCGCGAAGGACAACTCTGCTAAGGCTACCAGACCTGTCTTGTACTTCCCAGCTATCTACAGATCATATTTGCATAGTCGAAGGAGTGTGGGATGGAAAAGAGTCTTCTGGGTCTGCCAGTCTAAGCTTCACTATTCCAGGCCACTGTATCATACACCCTGTTTCATAAACATCGTAAGTAGTTAAGTTCTTCCATTTCTCCTGCTGGCAGGTGGTCACAGAGCCTGACTGCTTTTTCACCCTATTGGTGAACACAAGAACAATCCTGTGCAGACTTGGGCTACTCATCCTCTTTCACCCTGTTCCTGAAGAACCCATTTCCTTTACCCTTTCTCCCTTGTAGACACATGCAGTACGATGGCATTGGAGTGTGAATTGCATTAGAGGCCCTTACATTCAATTCGTATCTGTTCCAGCTCTGTCACTTCTGCTATTGACTCTTTCAGATCTTCCACAAACTTCTGCATTTCCTCAGCACCCAGAGCACAGAAGTGTAGTACTTGTTTCTTCTCTGAGCCTGAAACTGGAGTCACCAGGGTGATGCCATGGGGGTAATCTGTAAAGAAGATATGTCAACAAAATAAAGAGGCATTAGGCATTCATGCTGGAGTAGTTAGCCGCATTAGTACCTCTGCAGGACAGAGAGTATCCAACATGAGTCCAAAGGAATGGCATGCCTAGAGTTTGTCACACTGCAAACTGTGGGGACCTGCAGCATTGTAGCCCTCCAAGGGAACAGAATAGCCAAGCTGCAGCAGCAAGCCAAGTGCCACCAGCACCACAGCGCTGCCAAAACCAGAAAACTCTAGCTCTTAGTTACACTTAGTGCAACATTGCCTCTGGGAACCTGAGCACAGAGGTAGGACTGTAAAGCCCTTCTGCACCTGTGGAGGAGTAAACAGTATATACAGGAGGCCAACATCACTTTTTCTCCTGTGGGAGATGCAGCAGGAGAGATTGGCTCCTGGAGTCAAAGCCAGAACAGCCATTAACATCCACAGTGGCAGGACTTCTCCCCAGTCTCTACGTCCATCAGCAGAGAACATCGCAGGGGTGTTAGCACAGCATGGGTGGGGAGCTCATTGTGCTGTGCAGAGAGAACTACAAAGAGAAAGATGTAGGTTTGTAGGTCTCTGCTTAGTACTCCCCAACAGGCAAAACACACAGGAATGTAAATGAAAGGACATGCCCAGAGAGTGAACATATCACAACAAAAGGCTTTGTGTTTTAAAGATCAGGTTGGGTGCAAGGGGTGGTGGCTGGAGATTCAGCCAACAGAAGCAGGAGAACAAGAGCGTGCAGAGAACTTGCTACACTTGTGACTGGACTGTCTCTACCTTTTGCTCAATGGCCAGTGGTTTCAATCCCTTTTCTCCTTCCACTTCACCTTCCTCTACATTTAATTTCTCTCTTCCGCTGTCCTGCTTTCTATTCTCCTCCATTGCTTTTGCATCTGCCTGCCTTCCCCATCCGCTTCCTTTATCAATCTTTACCAAACAAGTCAAAGGACCAACTTGCTATTTGCTGCCAGCCCTCAGCTCCCCCGTTTGTGTCCTAGGCCCCTTTTCCCACCCTGTGTCTGTCTCATCTGTTCAGATCACAAGCCTTTTAGGACATCTGCTTTTCTGTCTCTGCAGGGGATACACAACAGGATGCCTTTGCCAGAAGATCCTTGGGCACTCACAGGATAGTCACGATACCCCTGAAAGCTGATCCCAGCTCTGATGGTGCCTCCTGGGGATGCTCAGTTATGAATGACTCTTTTGTACATACAGGGATGTGAAAGCCTCTGCATGCTGCAGAGGGTAGGGTATTGAAAGAGAGACTCATGCTGCCGATAGGGTAGAGGGAGGATGTAAAAAACTTAGTATAGCCACAATGCTGCTACAGTCGTCCTTCCTTGCAGCATGTTCTGCAGGTGCTCACAAAAACCCCAGTGGGCATCAGCCATGCTTGCCTGGGACTGCTGTGCAGCCCCTCTGCCTGCACCAGCAGGAAGCCTGCCTGTTTCTGGAACTCCTCCACCGCACAACCAGCCTCAATCATGACACATCATGGCTCTATTCCCAGACCATCAAGGTCAGGCTGGCTAGGGCTGGCCTTTTGCCATGCTTTGGTGGGTGCTGTTCCAAGGGCTCTGCTTCTGTCTTGGGAAGCTTTCAGCACAGCACAGCATGGCAGAGTGCAGGGAGGCAGCAGCAGCACCTGAGGCTTTATCAATGTCAAAGGTAGAGGTGTGAATTGTGACTTTGGGCATGAGGGGAGAGGGGCTAAAGCTGGCAGCAGCAGTTTTGTCAACAAGGTTCTCCACCTACAGTTGGCTCCTGAGGGCTCAGTGAGATGTATCCAGGGATTGATTCCCTCATTCCTCCCCACTAGTGCTCTCTCTGCCACCATGACAAGCCACATCCTTCAATGAGCTTAAGTTCAGCCCTTCTGCAGGTGCTCAGACCTAGCAAGAGGTACAAGGAGCCTCTTTTCATCACACTGTAACCGCACAGTGATCTCCTCAGCACCAAGCCTCTGTTTTCTCCCCTACACTTGTAACCCTGATGGAATCTCTCTTCTGATGCAAACTCACGCTGGGTGACACAGCCCCCTCCCTCCTCCTTTTCCCTGCCAAACCCCTCCAGGCAACCAAGGAGCAATGAACTTACATTCATTCTCAAAGAGATGGAACTGCATCCCTAGCAGGCCGACTGACTTGCAAAATGTGTACGTTGAGGAGCTTTTCTTCTTGGGGCAAAGCTTGAGGATCTGTTGGAGGGAGAGATGCATCATTGTGCAGGGTGCTGCAGAACAGTGAGGCAAGAACAATGCAAACTGCTCAAAGCAAAAAAGCTTTTTGCAAGCTCTGTTAATTGTACATGGGAGTAACTCTTGGTGACTGACAGGCTCTTTGCCCAGAAAGCTGCCTGGCATGCTGCACTTGTAACAACAATTCTGAAATTCTGTATGCATAGCCCTGGGGCCCACTCAGCTCCCTGTCTCCCAGGGGTGCTGGCTTTTTGATGCCCACATTTCTGACTTCGCAATTCTCTTCACTGACGGCCAGATCAAAAGGCAAAGGGAAGCCTGTCAGAAATACCTCAGAGCTGGGAACAAGAGTATATATGAATGCTGTGCTGCCCTCACTCCATCAGCACTAGTTCTTATAGATCTGATTTATCCCATGGAGTAGAAGGGTAGCAAGGAGCAGAACCTCTCCCCAGGTTCACAACTGTACAAATGGGTGCAGAGGAATTGGTGGGGAAAGCCCTTGTCCTCTGCTCCTACAAAGGATTTGGTTTTAGCCTTACCTTTGCAACATCCACAGTTTCATTTTGCCATTAAATTCAGCAGAACTTCCATCTTGTTTGGCCTCCTCCCAGTCTCAGTGCATCTCTGCCTTCCCTTGTACCTGTCTGAACCCAGTTGCAAGGTTGCCAGGGCAGAACACTTTTAAAAGTGCTACACACATATGGGGCTCCAGTGAGTAATACCTACTCTCCTACAGCCTTTGCAATGTTAGAAGGCAGTGGTTTTAAAGTGTCTGGCAGGAAAGATTTAAAGTGCATGGGAGGCCACTGTCTATTATAGTACAAACAGACAAAGAAATGAACCTGCCTTTCATGAGATGAACCTCCCTGCTGGCAAAGGCATGAGAGAGAGCAATGACATTACTTGGATGACTGTAGGATGTGACAGTTTGTTTTTTCAAGGGTTAGAGGAGTTTTAGATTTGGTAGGTTTTTAACAGTGAAGGATCCAGAGCTGTTACTTACAATGTTGACGGACCAGGAGATGGTCTGTCCTTAGGACAGGGGGGAAATGGATGTTGTGGATTGGTTTTAGATTTCTATAAAGAAATCAGGGCAAGTTTTATCATTGCAGTGCCTAATTGCCAGAGCATACTCACCACCAGCAGGTCATTGAAGAGAAAAACTTCCCTCTGGTGAGCTGCCTGCTTCTGCACTTTGTTCACATCAGTCACTTCGTACAAGCGGCTGCAGCAGACCAGACGGCGATGGGGCACGGACAGAACCTGCAGAAGACCGATAAGAGCATGCAGAGGCTGAGGGAGGTGCCAGTGTGGGTCTCCCCCACACTCAGTCTGCACAGCCCTGCCCAGTGACAGTAGCACATGCCAATTCTGCCCGCTCTGCCCACTCAAATTGTCTCCTCACCATCACTTTTCGTCCTGGTGCAATAGCAGAGCGAGCTATGCCTCTGTGACCTGGACAAACCAGAGGAGTGGGACAGGCTATAGGCAACGCTCTTGCTCACACATCCTATCTTCATAAACCTCTGGCTTCCAATCACTGGGTGACTGCTCATCCTCTCTTATGCCACTGGACATCTGCAGGTTTCCTGGGCTTTGAGAAATTCTTCTGCTCATTTTGGGTAAACAGTATATATGTTTTTGCATTACAAATTGGTTACTGCTAAAGAAGCTGTCTCTGCATTTGGGGGTCTCTTAACGCCAGCAATCCTTAGGGAACTCATTAGAGACAGATGGGTGAAATTGTTCTCTATCACTTTGCCTTCCACTTCCTATGCCCTCACAAGTTCTGAAAGTTTGAAACACTGCAGAGCTATCACCGGAGCATTGGCAGGCAGGACTTGCATTGGCAGGCAGAACCTGCGATATGATTCTTGGGCAAACAATTACCGCACTAGATACTGTAAACTCCGGCCAAGATCCCCCAAAATTAGGAATGAATGAGATGATAGCAAGGAAGAAAATGTTTGGAGAAAAAGGAGTGAATCCATCAAGACAAGCAAGGAAAGTATTACAGAAGAGGAGGAGGGGCATAGAGCAAAAAGGCTGAAAAGAGGGCAGTGAGGGAGGTGGGGGTGAGAGGGGTGAGTGGATGGCAGCGGGGTTATGGGTGCTCACCGTTTTCATTCCAACTATGGACTTCTCCACTTTGGTGACATAAGTCACATGGTCCTCATTGGATTTTAGTTCTTTCTGCTGGATCCTCTCGTAGATCCCCACCACCAGCTCCCGTGGGATGTCAGCACCGTCATCCACCCCTGCCAAACACAGAAAACGTTGGGCAGGCTAGGCAGGGAGAAAAAGAAAGGGAAGAACTGGGGTCCCTGATAGGCAACTACTGCCTCTGCATTGTGCAGTGCTGGGAAGGCTGAAGGGAAAAAGTAATGCTTTACTTTAGGCTGTCTTCTTTCTTGCTCTAACATACCTAATGCACCAGCAGAAGAGACTGACATTTCTGAGGCCAATGCAGAAGATTTCATTATTCCATTGCTCTGCATGGTGGCTCCTTTCCATGTGTTCCCTAAGGTTTTATAGCCACAATTTCATATTCATATATCTTGGGCCACTCAGCAGCAACCCCTGCATTGATTTCATATCATCAGAAGTGCTAGATGTGGAGGAGATCTATGATGGGATTCAGCTGCTCCTCCTGCCAATACAAGCGTCAGCTCTCCTTTTTGCCTGGTGGTCTCCTCCATTTTCCTTCTGTGATGTCTCCTAGGAGTAATACTTTCCTATTACTCTGTCTGCAATACCTCTGTCTTGGCCCTGTCCCTTTCCTCTTTTACATCTTCTTAGATAACTCTCCAAATTTTGCTGTCTGACCCTTGCAGAGCCAGGCAGAAAAGTTTTGTTTCACCCTTCCCTAAGCCAAACACCACAAATTAAACTGCCAGTCTTTCCTCTTTCTTGAATTCCTTCAGTCATTTTATATTGATTTTCTCTGCTTTCCCTCCAGCTCCCTGGTCTGAGATGTACTACCCTGAGTGATGCAGGTGAGGAACTGCTGAGGCGTGGAGAGGCATTGTCATCTCCTGGCTCCCTCATTCAAGTCCTTGCAAATGTAGCCTGAATACTCTGTCTTTTTTCAAACACAGGCTGGTGAAGCTACTGACCTGGGCACTGGCCTGCAGGTGAGTCTGGAATGAACTGTCTCCCCTTGTCTGTAATGGGGTGACATTCACTCACTCTAGTGAGTTGTGATGTGTTACACACAGGGGTTGAGTGATCCTCACGTTGGCCAAATTCATTGTGATGTGAACTGGCAGATTTTCAAGCAACTCTAAGTGTAAGTTAACATAAAAAAAACTTTTGAGTTAGTGCTATCATCTGTAATACAAAAGGGGATGATGGCAGGTATCAGCCCCATTCAGTATCTCAGGAAATAACTTGAAAGAGGGCCTCAGTGTCACATTATACCAGTCTGAAGTGGATGACAAATTGGGGAAGGTGTGGGAGGCTGAGATGACACTTTCTCAACAGCAGTCAGGACAAAGAAACAAGTCAAAGGAACCCACAAAAGTTCAAAATCTAGACAGGGATTTACACGGGAAAAACTTTGAGGGAGCTTCATCTGAATTGCAGATATGCAGTAAGAGACACTTGGAAGATGGCTGACCTTGGATGACCTTAGGAGTGAACACGGCTTGGAAATTAGACAAGGATTTGTCTAGATATGATGTCGAAAAGGCCAAACAATACCAAACTGCATTAGCAGATCTGAAAATAAGGAGGAGGCAGCGGCTCTATATATGAGTATGTTGTGACCACATCTGAAAAAGTGCTTTTAGCAACCTATTACCAAGATGGGAAGGACTGACCTTGAAAAACAGAAGAAAATTGATTTGGGGAACTGATGTATCAGAAATTGCGAAGAGGTAATGTATGCATGAACTCTGTCACACCTACCGTTACTATAAGTAATTGCAAGCAATTAAGAAGGGGAAGATTTAGCCTGAACAGAAGGAAAATGTGTTCATGTATTCAAAGCAGCAAGGAGGGGAAGAGCTTGTTTAGCACAATCCAGCAGGGTCTAAGAAGGATGGAGCTGAACAACAGGAAAATGTAATACAATGGATTGCTTCCAAGCAGCTAGATCTATTAAAAGATGAAACCATCTCTCAAGGAAAATGGTTGGTTTCTGAGAAGGCTGGACAAATTTCTGCAGAAGACAAAGCTTAAATTTTCCCCTTCCCCAGCATCCTAGAAGACACCTCAAAGGGCCCTCCATGTCTGGCTCACAGGCAGCAACAGCAACCCCGGAGAAAGGCAGCTCCACTAGGTTTTTGCTGCCTTCACCTAGGCAGAATTTAGAGCAGAAAGAGGGCAAAAAAAATCAAAGCAGGACCCTCACCTCTCAGATTGCGAATGAAGTCCTCCAGCATCATCTTCCTGTCAGGCTTGATGTTGGGGCTGTACATGTCCGTATTGAGGAGGATGATTGCAAAGGCCAAGATGAAGATGGTGTCCGGGTTGTGAAACTGCTGGACCACATCTGGGTTACACATGCAGTACCTCTGGCTGCAGCAGGAGGGATGCACACACTTAACATGGAACATGGGAGTCCTCTGCTCCAGGGTGGCAATGGCTTCATCACAAATGGATCAAATTCCTCCTTTAACTCCACCTCTCACACAAATGAGAAGGAACTGACTGCTCTCTGAAGGCAAATTTACCCACCAATGGCTGAAGTAGACCACTGAAACTTCAGCCTTCTTGTCCTCAAGAACCCAAAGAGCAAGTGAGACTAGAGGACTACTCAGGCTGGTGTCACTATGTAAAGGTAATATAGGAGGTGTCTACTCCAGCCTGCCTTCCTGAGGGCAAAGCACTCCTCTGGATGCACCAAAGGAGCAACCCAGCACCCCTGCAATCCCCAGTGCTCCTCTTCCCGTGAGTCACCAATGAACAGGGAGTCCCTTGCTGGCAGACATGTCAGGACTGGCCTCACTCTGGCCCTTGGTACTCTTCATGCCACTGAACATCTGACGAGAACATGGCTCTGCCGCAGCAGTGACACAGAGGACTCTGTGCTTCAGAAGCCCCACCATGATCACCTTCTTTGGAAGGGAGGTCCCTGGCCATTCACTCCATGGCTGCTGCATGTTTTCTGCCTTGGGTGTGTTCTCTGCTTCCACCTGGTTGCAGCAGCGGGGCTGCAGGGCTCATTCTCTTACCTGAAAGCCTCAATTAGCCGCTCGACCTTCTGCGCCTCCCCCTGCACGCGGATGTGGGCCTGGAATTTCCGCAGGGCTTCATCCAGCTCCATGCCTGAGAAGTCCATCTCGTCCACCACGCAGCTGTGGGAGGGGGACACAGCCTTCATCAGCACCTCCCACTGTGGAGGACACCAGGCAGGCTCCTTCACTGCGGTGCCAAGGCTCAGTCCCCAAGGGAAATGCCATGGGAGATGCCCTGAGACATCACTACAGCTGCCCAGATTATACTTAAAATGGGCAGTAATTTCAGACAAGTGATTCCTGCATTCTACAGCAGATGAGTAATTCTTGTGCCTAACCATATATATATATGTGTGTGTCTATGTATATACACCATGACATATATACACATCATATCATACCATATACAGCATATATGTTTACATATACACATACAGAGAAAAAATATACATGTATTGATATTTATCTGTACCTATACAGATACAGATATCTAGACATCTATATTGACATAGATATTTAGACACCTCTATCAAACCAATATCAATATAGATACAGATCCATCTATTTCTGCCTTTCCTATCATGTGGTAATCCTTCACATATTGTCCATTCCTCCCTCTCTCTCAGCATATCCACTTGTTCACTACCCCCTTATCCATCCTTCTCTTAGCTCTATTCACTGGGCTGTTCCTGCACTTGTCCTCTCCTCACCTTCCATTCTGTCCAGTATACATCCCCATTCTTCACCACTCTTCACTTCCACTCAACCACTGCAGCAACAACGTTCATTATGTCTTTAAAGACCAGACCCAGCTCAGAGAAAATAGGAAATGGAAGCTGTTGCACAGAATTAACATTGCAACATCAGCTGGCTTGTAGCATCAAGGCTGGGTAAAACTCTGCCCATGCAGACAAACACCAGGAGTCCCCAACAATTCACTCTGTCCAAACCCCTATTCACTTTATACACTTCTACCCATTCCACACAATCTTTTCCATTTCCACCATACTTCACTGCCATGCTTCCCTGTTATCTGCTGGAAATCCTTCACCTCATACATCTGGTATCACTTTTCCTTTCACAGTGATGCATTGCACACTGGTAATTCATAGCCAATTTAGATACCCACAGAAGGGGATGCCACCTCTCTTGTTTCCTGCTGAAGCATTTTTAGCTTATGAAAGTCCTACTGTTAGTCTCCAAAACCTACTACTGCAGTTCTTGCTGTCTGCATTAGTCAAATAATCTAGTTATTCTTACTACATGCTATTTCAGTCATTTGTAATGACACCACCTTCCCCATGTGGCTTCAGCATATTTTGCTAGCATATTCCTACCTTTTGTGTCCAGGTCATTACTGCAAGCATTAATCACAAGACTAGACTCAGAAAACCGCTCATAACCTCCCTTAGGCCCAACTTCCCATTTCAGCAGAGTATGTAGGCACTAATGTCTGCATCAGCCAATTCTCTCCCCCATTTATGATTCCTCTGCTAATTTCTCCATTCTCAAGTAACAATTTCTCATGTCAAATGCTTTGTTGAAGTCTAGAATTACCTTCTGCATGTGCCTTGTCTAGAAAACCAGTTATTTTAACAAAGACAGACACCGAATTAATCTACTCTCTGCTGGCTTTGGTATGTACCACTTACCTTCCTGTCTGCCATTATTCTTTCCCATAAATAAATTCTCAAAGCTGACATTCTATCTGACAGACCAAGAAATTCACAGGTGCCAAAATCCCATTTTCTTTAAGCCTTTCTTAAATACAAAGTTACTAATTTGCTCATCTTCAGTCACATGGCACCACCTTGACATTACAAGTATATTAAAAATTCAAGGACTTCATATTTATATACCTTGGATGCTAATTCTATCTCTCCCCCCACTTTTATTTCATCCTCTGTATTGTGTTTTGTTTGCTTTCTCATGTTGTAAAGGATAAACTGACCCCAAATTTAAGGTTAGGAGGAAATTTTCCCCAAGACAGGTTGTCTGGGACTGTATGAGGAAAATAGAGGAGGAGGGGATTAGCTCTCTTCTGGATCCTTCCATTTCCTAGGATTATCTGGAAATTTTACCAAACAAACCTCTGTTAATAAAGGGATGTACTGTCATCAGTTTCTTCTTCCTTTCTGTGATAAACTGGAGATGTGTCTGTTGGCATTTTCTACAGTGCAGCAGTTTGCTGTAGGCTGTTGGGAGGTGTTTTGTGAGCTAGGCTGTTGAATGCCATGTGCAGCCTTGCTACAATAAAAATCTATTGCAGGATGTCTCAAATGGGTGAGGGACAGGGTTCAAATGCTCAAAGACGTCTCTCCATTCCTCCATTCCCCTATTGATTCAAGAGTTGAGATATCACTGCTTAACTGGAGTGAATCCCACAGAATAATTTACCAAGAGCTCTGGCTGACCATAGTGTTCAGTACCTTCAAAGGCTGGAGTCGTTACAACCTCAACTAGGAAATGTGGGCTCTTTCCCCGCACAAACTCCATATAATCAAAATGTAGGAACAACTGGTGAGGAGCAAGGGCAGAGAATCAATAGGGCTGCTCTCATAGAAAGTCTTACATGAAACCTTTTTTTTCCTCTCCAGGAGGTGGACTGCAGAAACACTCACAAATGGTTTCTGGCAACAGCAAAAACTTCCTCCACTGCCTCTTTCCTTTGTTATTTTTATTTTTCTCATACTTATACTCACATATCCCTTGCGTTGACATCAAGGCATTCTACTTCTTGGAATTTATCTTTGATAGTAAGAAAAGTTTTTCTCTGGTTGGTCATTACTGTGTTCACAGCTGCAACCACCTCTGCAGTTGGACTTCTGTTATTATTTTTTAATCCTTTCCAATGTGTGATGTTTCTCAGCACTGACCCCAGTGATTTTGCTGCTATTGTCTGCTTCCAGACATATGAAAGCAGAGTCCTTGCACACACTAGTGAGACCTGCTGAGGTCACCCTAGTAACCCCAATCCACCAGCATTAAATCATGTATCTTTTGCTCCCTCCCTCATTGATCAATCCTTTCCCCTCCACACAGGCTGCTCTAACACATCCTCCCCTTTGTGTACAAATCTCAAATAATAAAGTCAATGCCCTTAATACAGAAAGCATCAAGTCTTTATTAGCACAAGTAGGACAAGGCAGCTGTTTATAGCTCTTTTCAAACTCAAACAGGCATTGCTACATGAGTTATGCTCAGCTTCTCCTTTGAGAGTTTCTTTCATGGACTGACAGATGCAGGTTTACTTTGTAAATTCTAAGATGAACTCCTGGGACTCCCTTCCATTTGTCTCTCAGCCCAAAGAAGGGTGCTCCCTGTCCCGCTTACTGAGAAAAGTTGACCAGGCAGAAAGGACAGGTTAGGAAGAAAGTTTGACTCAAGCAAAGTCAGCCTGAGCTTGCATTTGACTTATCTGACAAAGCCTGTGCCAAAGGCCTGAGGAATAGCTCCTAGAGGAGCCATCAGGTACGCTGCTACTTTCTGCTGCTAGACAGACAGAAAGAATGGCGGATCGTAGCTGTCTGATATTTTTTGTGAGTAAATTTGACACAGCAAAGTCCATTCAAAGAGCCAAAGAGCTTTGTGCCATGGGGCTGCCATGTTCCTGCTCCTCTTCTAGGTGGCTACAAGTTTTGCTGTCTTGCCTGACCTCAGATTCCTGTACAGACTCCCATTAACTTTCCAAATGCACGGTGGTGCCTATGTCAGATCTCCTCTGAAATGCAATGCAACTTTTCTTTGTGAAAACAGAGCAAGGAAGTCTTTTCTTTGCAAGGTAGAGACCCTGGAAGCTGACATAAGATAGCTTGTCAAGTATACTGCAAAAAGTACATTGATCTCATCAGCCTGCAGAGCTGCAATGTGAAAGGCAGTGTAACTGCATGCATAAGGGGAGTGTCTCTCCCCAGAACTGGATTAGCCAATGTAAAGACAAAGGTTGAGCTGAGAGCGGAAGGCTCTCTGCATCCAAGGAATAAACCAGCAGCTTATGTGCATGTGCCAAAACCAGTGCTGAGTTCATTTTTCCACAAACAGCAGAATGCTTGTGAGATGCCTATTCCAGGACCACCAGCATGTCTGAAGGATAATGAAGCAGGGGCAGAGTAATGACCTTATAAAAACCTCTCCTGTTTCACTCCTTCCTTCTCACAGACTTGTACCAAGCCACTGAATTGAGCTCACAGTGCATCCAGAGATGCATTTAGCCCAGCACCCGCAGGGACAGGGCTTTGGATGTTTGGATCATGTTGCTGAAGTTAGCAGGAAAAGTGCGGACACCCTGCCTCATAAACAAGGTGGTGGACTTTGCAGGCTCTTGTGCCACCTGTATACATGGGGAGCTTGGTCTGTCCCGAGGCACTTGGCAGACAGGCACCTGACAACTACAAAGAATTGCATGCCAGGTGCCAGGACCAAAGGGTGGGCTCCTAGTTGGGTCATTGTGCTCAGCTATTACCTCTGTGGTGGCCGTACTGCCTCCTAGGCTGCAGGGCATAGATCCCCCCAAAAGGGGGTGGACATAGTGGCATCAGAGCTGTGAGGATTTAGCACAGGGCTAAGCATGGCAAAAAAGCCTTGCGGTGAAAGGGTTCAGTGAAGGCAAGAAGCAGCTGTATCGTGTGGGGCTGGGATCTGTTCACCCAAGCATAATGACCTATTTTCCAGCTTTTCCACTCAGGTGACAATGCAGCAGGAGCTGGGCTGCAACTAGAAGCGTCTGTAATGAACCTGCAGCCCATGCTCAGGGAGGGAGCAAGGGGGGAGGCAGCCAGGTGGAAAGTTTAAAACCACAAGGCACAAAGATATTAATAAAAAACATCCCTCATCTCAGCTTCCCTAACCCTACAAGCTTTCTGAAGATGAACAAGGCTTAGGGTGGACTGCAGAGGAAGAGCTCAGCTCCCTGGGAGGAGGCTGCCCTGCACGTTAACTGAGGCTCACAGAAACAAGAGTGAGCAGGACTTACTGATTCCTTGCACCAGTGGGCACAGGCATATGGTTCAATCCTGCCCTCTATGCTCTCTTTGTGCAAGGGTAGCCTCTACAATGGAGACCATGGCCCACTCCAGTCTTCCCTTTCTGGGGAATGCTGCACTATGTGTATTGCCTGTTTTTTTCTGGGGCTGAATCATGCCTACTTGTCCTCCCAGGGTCGTTGGCAGGTTACATGGCTACTCACTTAGGCATCCACTCCTTCCTAAGCAAGAAATTGCCTAGTGTACCATGCCTTGCACCAGAGCTGCCTTGCAAGGTGGAGAGCTGTTCCCACTCTAGGCACGTTGGCCATGCAGGGGAGCGTTCTGTCCAGCATTCATCTTCCCCTCCAAGGGACGCTGGGAACCCTTGTCCCCCAAGGGACAAAGGAAACCACTGTTTCCATGGGCACATAAGTAGGTTCAAGCTGCACCTTCAGTCTTTGCAAGCCTCGCATGGAGAAGCTGCTCTTGTTCACAAGTTTGATCTGTGCCACAGCTCTGCTTGCAGCAGGTCAGAACTGCCTAACACATTCTTCCCTCTGTCCTGTTTCCATCACATCATTATCTGTTGCTCCACAGCACAAGCTGCAGCACTGTGCTGCTCAAACCCTCCTGTAATGCAAGACCCCTATTGATCTTCTGTAATGTCCTCAGTGAGAAGGCAAAAGGAGGCTAGTTTGGGCTAACCTGTCAAGTTCACTCTGCTAGTCCAAGAGGACACTTCTTTGAGAGACAGCCTCTTCGCTGGGCTCCCTGCTCTGCACTTACACTCCTAAGAGCAGCTTTTCTTTCCCTGACTTCCCATGAGAGAAAGAGAAGACAATACACGCTTGACAGACAGAAGAGCTGCTCACCCACAGGGACAGTGTGTCTAACAACAATTTACAGTCTAACACCAACCAGCCCCTGACTCAGCACAATGTCTCCTCTGCTTGAATCCCTGCCCCTTTCTCCTCTGGCAGCAAATGCACCCGGACAGCCACTTCTGCACTTCCAAGTCCTGTGACCTGAACACAAACTATCCAGTACCAGCAGCACAGCCAACTCCATTCATGGCATTGCTCACATTATCTTGTTCATGAATGAACTGTAAATGGAAGCAATTCCTGAGTCAGAAACAGGTAGAGGGGAAGAATTAACTAAAAGGAAGGGACATAAGAATGAAAGAGAACAAAAGCAACAAATAAACACAGAATGAAGAGTGCACAAAAAGAAATAAACAATACATCTGAGCATGTAATACAAAAGAAAGGAATTAAGAAAGGATGCAAGAATGATGATGTGTCTATGTGTCTCCTATAAAAATATGTGTTAATGCCTTGGGTCTGACTTTTTCAAAGTAACAAAATGATTTTTCTACAAAACTGCTCAGCACCAGATCAGTGTTTTAATGGCCCAGGCCACCTCTTTACAGCTGTATTCCCTGGACTGGTAAACATTGAAACTCTGGGGTAGGTCCCCAGTAACTCCTCGAGCTGGCTGCAGGGCAGGTTGTGGAAGCAGATTCCCAGCAGAAGAGGCTGGATCTTACTGGGGGGTGCTGGATCATTTTGAGTGGTTGTTACTATGGGATGCTCAAAATTGGTTACAGATGGGATTTATTCCATGTACCATAAAATGCCTAAAAGCTAGATGTCCAGCCTAGCACATTGAGAAAAACAATACTCTTGAGGGACCTGTGTCTCTCCATTGACTAAAGGAATTCATAAATTTATAGAAGACACTAAACTTGGTGGTGGCTAACAATAGGTGAGATAAATCCTACTTTTAAAGATTGAAGCCTTTTCTGCAAGAGAAAATGATGTACTGCATCTCCCTAAACAGACAGGCCTGAGCAGTTTAGTGTTACCAAAGGATGTGTGCCAATTATAGTCAAATACTGTTGAAAATCCCCTGCTCACTCCCTTGTTCCTCTGGCTAGCGTGTAACCTGGGCAGCTCTGCCCCACCTCCAAACGCACAAGGGAGGCTGACACTTTTGCAGATGTTTTAAAAGCTGTCCTATTATTTATTCATGCAGTTGGGTTAATTCAACCTGGCTGCAATAGAAACAATGCTTACAATACACAATTCTAACACAAGTTTTAACATCGAGCAAAAGCTAAACTAACACAGCAAGTGGCATCAATAATTGAAATTGCTTTCAGGAGGGAGAGGATGGGCCAGGAAGGCTCCAGGGCCAAGTCTGGGATGTGAAAGAGCAGACACATCTCTGCCTGCATATGGTCCTGCTCACTGCAGGTGGTCAGAGTCTGTCCAACAACTACTGCCTGCTCATGGCCATCCTGCCTGGGCATTTGAGCTTGCCAGGACTAGCAGTGCCTATTCTTCTTCTGCGCACTTGGGTCACAAAAATGACTGTGGCACTGGGCAAATTGTGCAGAAGCTACTGTAGGAGCTATCCTGTCTGCCACCTGCTCTCCAGGGAATACCATGTACCCTAACACTGGCTTGCTAGGTGTGTGTAGATGTGGGGACTGCGAGATAGCCCTTGCAGAGTCCATTCTCCGAACCGGTGCCCATGTTCCCGAGCTATTTTGATTGGCGTTGGATCAGGAATGAGAACCAGACTAGGCCTTAGACAGCTCTAAAATGCCAAAAGGTCTTTGAGCTGTCTCTTGCTCCCACACAAACAGCTCAGAAGTTGTGACCAGCCCTTGAGCTATAGTGCACTGGAAAAGCCAGCATACTGTACTACACCGCCAGCCCTCTTCTTCCTGCAGCATGGACAGGAAAAATGTCCAGGATGATAATCCTGGGCCACAATTTCTCCTGGCAATGCCTTGTTTCCATGTATGTCACACTGCTGGGTGTGCAGCCATTGCCCAGCCAGCTCTCACAAGCAGCTGATGAAAATTTGCTTGCAAAACCCACTAACCATTGCTATCCCCAAGCGCAGAACTGACACAAGAGGAGAGTGAAAGTACCTCCAAACTGCACAGATACAACCAGCTGAATGTGTGTGCTTTTTTGTTCCTGTTTCAGAACATTTTGTGTATATTTTATGTTTACTTTTATCTTTGCCTTTAAGGAAGACGAATCAGCAATTTATTGTGAAGGGGGGATGGCAGCACAGATTGTTAGTGCAAGAACATCATCTGTTGCCTGGAGAGATCAGACACAGGTTTGAACCTGGAATTTAGACTCAGTTGCTTGATATATGTCCATGTACACACAGTCCATGTCTAAGATGTCCACGTACACATAGCTTCAACAGCTCAGTTCCCATCTTGAGCCTTGCTTTATATATCTGTGAATAGGATGGCAGGGTCACTCCTTCATTGAACATTTGGAGCACTATATTGAGAGGTGCAGTGGAAACTGAGAGTAATCAGCATGATGGAGTAAGGCCACCTGCTTTAATGGCCCTCCTGCAACATGCAGAGACAAGACAGGCAACCACAACATAGCAGCTCCTGGGCATTGAAGCTGGGAGGCAGACACCAAGCTTTGCAATAAGGCCTGTTCCCAGGAGCTGCTGACACAGAGTTTGTAGTCACATGTGAGGCAGAAGAACATGCTCATTTGCAAGGACGATGCCAAATTTAGGACTAGAAGGAAGTGCCAGCCTATTGCTATTGCAATATTTCCCTGTCTGTGTAGAGGCTAGGTTTGGACTTCAGCAGAGTATCTGTCAGGGGAAGCAGCCCACACATCGCTTGCTGAAGAAAAAGAGGCAATTACTTTTAATTGTATCTCTCAGCATGAAGAGACTGGAGAGAACATGTGTCTTGTTGCTGGCCAAATCAATACCCATACAGTATATTAAAAAAAGAGCTGGACCAAAGGTCAGGTACCTGCAGCAATAAGCAGCAGCAAGTGCAGCAGGAATGAATTTTGAAATCTGGGCCCAGATTTGTCGCTTGAACTGGCATCCTCCAGTCTTTCCCTGTAGTAGAAGTGGTGTGTGTATTGGATTTAGGGTTTCTGTTTGGCTTGGTTCAAGAGAAAGCACTGCAAAATTCAAGGCATATAGAGAACATTTTGGAGAATGGGAGAATATAATAAAGGATCCAGTGCAAAGGACTTCCTGCTTAATGGAAAGGCAGCTCTCACTAAGAACTGTGCTTCTGCCTAATAAAAGAAAGACCCAGCTGAGTGCTGGTCATCCCTTGAAACGGGTCTCTGAATGAGCTTGTTGCCCCCAACTACACAGGTCATATCACCCTGCATGGCAGCCCTCACATTCACGCTCTGGTGCAAACTTGCTCTGCTTTCACTCTAGCGGTTCTCAGGGTGGGAGAGGTGGTGTCCTCTGTTCCTGATGTCCCCTTTTTATCATACAGAGAGCTGCGCTTTCTCCTTTTCCCTCATCTGAAGTAGATCAGGACCAAGCAGGAAACAAAGGCTCATCTCAGTTCCCCAGGCCTATCTTTGCAGAAAGCCTGTCATCTTGGACAACGCTCAGAACAGCAGGTAAGATGCTTTTCTTCCCAACACTACAGACCCTGCTCCTGAGATGCTGGGGGCTGACAGGTTAGCAATGGTTACTATGTGGAAGGCAGAGCAACAGGCAGGCACTGAGGTAGTATAGATACATTCACAGGATTTTGCAGCCCAAACTGCAAGACTTGAAAGAGAAGAGAGGTGTTTGCTGAGAGATACATAGCTTGTGTGACCAGGAGAGGGTCATGGTGAGAGAATTCAAGGGAGCAATCCAGCAAAGGCAGCCACTGAACAGAAGCAGGGAGGAAACCTGAGATCTTGTTCAGAAAAGAGGCAGCTCAGCCCATTGAAGTTTTTGGAGTGGGGATGTTCCTCAGTGCTCTGTGACTGCAGTGGTAACGATAAACCTTTAGTAGCATGCTTCCTCATGCAGGCCTCTTCATTACCACAAACAGGACCAACTCGCCTCTTATTATCCCCATAGCGCAGTTGGACAAACTGAAAAGTCCACCCATCTCAAAACTGGACAGAAAGAGAACCAGGTGTGGAGACAGGATTCACTGCTCCCTGCTGGTCTTGCAGCAAGGAGCAGCTATTTTTCCTCCTCTGCTTCTTTTAGTACTTCCCACAAAGCATCAGAGGTGCTTTATCTGGATGGGGCAAGACCCCAGTCACAGAGTTTCCCAGCCACAAAACCTCCCAGCGTCACTAGTTCTACCACCCGATGGTGCTGAGCTCCTGCTAGATGATCACAGGCCCTCTGAGGAGAGACTGAAATGAAAGGGCTGCTGACATTAAGGGGGAAACACGTTGCTGGGAAGTGTACTGAGAGGTGCCAGACAGGGAGTGGGAATGGTGAAGTTCCTGCAGAGTGCGGATGGAGGGGCATGGAGGACGGGGTGCTTGCTGGTGCGGTCAGGGGCAGAGGGGGCTGGCAACCCTTTTACAGAGCAGGGAGGAGGGGAAGAGGTTTCCACACTTACTCCAGGACGTCCCTGTTGAACTGCTTCTTGCTGTTGCCCAGGAACTCCCCGATCATCTGGCGGCTGAGGCCCTTTCGCTGGAGCAGGAAGTGTGCCACCCCGATGGGGGTGTCCGGGATGAAGCCTCGGGAGATCAGGAACTGGATCCCTTTGTCTGGGTTTCTGAAAGGGAAGGACAGAGACACGATGAGTTTGCATGATCTCTCTGAGGCATTATTGCCTCTGTCCCACCTCATGGCTTGCAGCAACGCAGCCCTCGGTATGTGCATGGGCTCCTATGAGTTCACGTGTGTGGCGGGGATGGACTGGTGAGGGCCAGGAAAAGCGACTTGGAGGAGTCCCCCCCAGTTGCCACTGAGGACAAAAGGATGGCATGGGACCTGCTGTGTCACTTGCAGCACCTGCTGTCACCTGGCGATCACAAGTGCCATCCCACTGCCGCAAAGGATCCTGCTGCACCACAACAGCCCCACCAGTGACTCTCTTATGCCATCCCTCTGCTCCAGGGTCAAAGGCTTTTGTATCCTCCCTGCCCCAGCTTGGTTTGTTTAGGGTCCCTGTGAGGACACGATTAGACTGTGTGTCCCACACAGACAGCACAGGAAATATTAGTACGTTCAGCTGCTCCAAATGCAACCCACAGAGAGCTGTCCCCAAGGACCGGCAGTGAGAGCTGGGCACATGGCCCTTACTCTGGGGGAGCTGGGGTTGCACCCTCTGTAGGGCAGACAAAGGCAAAGGGAAAAAACGTGACTGTGAAGAGACTAGGAGACATTGCTGCCACAGTCTATGGGCAAATGAGGCTCAAGACACAAAGGGGGGTAACCAAAGGTGGGCACTTTTTCTGTGAAAAAAATAGTTCTCTTTTTCACACATTTTTAGTGCTCAGTGTTGAGTCACACTTTCTACCTTCCTCACCTGAGCCTAGTGCTGGCTGCCTGAACAGAAATCCCATGCTCAGATTTGCCTATCTCTTCCTCCGCTTTCCCCACCCTTAGCTGTGCTGTTCTTCCCTCCTCTGCTGATTTACCCCCTCAGGCAGAAATCTCTGTGTGTGGGTGGATGAGAGCACACACCTGGAGAATGCCTTGTCAGAGCTGGGAGAGCTGTGTGCAGCTCCCAGACGGAGGGTTTTTCTCCCTCTGTGGCTGTGAGTGCCTCTCTGAGAACAGGTCTGGTGCTGAGTGGGCCTGACTGCCTGGTGGTGGGAGTGATTTTCTGCTTGTTAGTGTGCCAGTGTCTGTGCCCACATACGCAGCTCTTGGGGATA
The DNA here is from genome assembly GCF_000737465.1 of Haliaeetus leucocephalus. Lineage (NCBI taxonomy): Eukaryota > Metazoa > Chordata > Aves > Accipitriformes > Accipitridae > Haliaeetus > Haliaeetus leucocephalus. The sequence continues at coordinate 6,933,086 of NW_010972642.1, forward strand.
GCGCATGTCTCAACAAGCACACGTTTGTGTGTGTCCATGTCCTGTACATGCAGATTTCTCTTGCACCATATATGCTCATCAGAGCCCATGTGTCTGCATATTTTGGCTTTCTCCTCATGTCTCTTATAAGCACACGTGCTTCTATGTATCCTGGGAGCGGCTGTGAGCCTATGTGGTGACAGGAATGAGTGTGTATATGTGTATTGTGCAGGAGGTTTTCTTTCTATATTTCAGTCTGCCCCACTGAAGGGTGTCTGTCATGATGCACTCCTGCTGAAAGGAATTAGTGCAGTGCCAGGAAGATTTCCACATTCCTTTGGTTCTCTGAGCTGGTGAGTGGGGAGAGGTAAGAGGGTAGTTTCTTCATGAAAGGATGTTATGCTTCCATCATTAACCCAAATTCAGAGATCTTTGTCAAAGCTCAAGGAGTGAATTTGCTCAGGCAGTTTCCTGGGGTGAGGAAAAGATAGGATGAGATTTCAGAGCACGTGAATGCATGATATGCACAGGCACAGACTGTGACACTGTCAGCTGGTGAAGCATGTGGGTGAGCAACATATGTCTAGCTATAAGGGGATCAGCATTCAGGAGAACGGCCTGCTCCTTACAGGGCCCTCATGGGTATACAAAAAGGAGATAGGCTTGAAACAGTTCTGCTTACTCTGTAATGTCACAAACTAAATATCCTGGGCAGTGTGGCATCCCTGGAGAGAGTGGCTGGGAGAACAAGTCAGCCCATGAAATTTATGAACTGGAAAGCTGAAAGATCTGATATTGAAAAACACGAGCCTTCTTTGGGGAAAAGCAACAGTGCACCTTCTGTATTATCACACAGATCTCCTGGTTCACCTTTGAAGAGCACAGGCAAAGTTCTCTGCTAAGTGCAAAGGTCATATGGTCAGGACTAAAGTCAAGCTAAGCAACAGAGATTCATAAAATGCACCTCCACCTGCACACTTTGGTATTTGGCAAGGGACAGTATGATGTTCAGAGCACGAGTATGATCTCAGCTACACTGGTGTGACTCCAAAACCACTGCACTGACTTTGGATTCACTCCAGAGGAGCTGGGAGCTGAATATGGCCAGAAAAATGCAGCTTACACACTGGCATGGATGTTCAGATTCCAGTAGAGATGGCGCACACAATGCAAGAGGATGTAGGATAAAACAGTCCAGCTGTGACAGCCCTCCTGCACTGCCTAGACTATAACGCAAATATACTTGCACACACTATTCTTCCATGAACAGCAGCCTTTCATCAGTTTTTCCTGAGATTCAATTTGTTCTTCACAAAATCCTGATTAGCAGTACAGCATTTCTGCCACTGAACGCCTGCACATCCCATGTACTGCAGCATACAGCTTTTACCCAGATGTGCAGCAGACAACTTCGCTTCCATCTCTCCTGAGCCTGGTCCCTGCTATTTTCTTTAGTGTTGCAGGGGTGTTAAGCACGGCCAGCAAATGCTGCGGGATTCCTCACGTCCTGCTGGCTTTCCCTCTGCCCACGCAGCCAGCTGCCCACACACACTGAGTTATTACAGCAGCGCTGCATAATGAAGCATTCTCCGTTCCAGGGATTCCACCCCCTCACTGTGGAGTGGGGATGGGGAAAGTGCCACAGCAGCGCAGCATCAGTGTGTTCCCAGGGGCCTGCTCCAAGCCAGAGCGCTGCTTTCTGAAAACACAGTGCAAGGCCAGATAGACTATGGCAGGTGCTGCTAGCAACTGCAGGCTTTCAGCTCTCGGTCCAGGGGACCGGTCAGCAAAAAGGATGCACACACACATGGCCTCAGCTCCATGCCCTATGGATTGGTGCCCACATTGTAAATCCTACAATGGTAAACTGGCTCCTTGCTAGAAATTGGCAGGGAAACCAACAACCAAATAACTCCAGAAAGCTGAATGGCCTTCCCAGCCCCTTGGATGGAGGTGCGCTACAGTGTCACAAGGGGAGCCAGGTGTCCCTTAGGTCCCACTCAGAGCATAAAAAAAAAGGTTTCACTCCCCAGAGCTAACACATTAGTTCCCTCCCTCCCTCCCTGTCCTCCAACGTTTTGTCAAGAAAACTGAGCCTTACAGGTTACCACACATTATTTCAGCAGCTACTTTCAAGGGAGCAGGGGAGGCCTGGCTAGAAAGTTGTCTTTCAGAGCTCCACAGAAAGTCTTCTATCCCACAGGGTACTGCAAGATGCAGTGAACCCAGGTCACTGAATGAAGGAGGACAGCAGAGCTGCTTCCCCAAAACAGACCTGGCGCTGCTAATATGTCATATGAATGTGTGCCAGGCAGATTGGGGGACGAGGAGAGACTGTGAAAAAGCATTTTCCCTCCTGCTTTATTTTCACATCAGTGCTCATGTCGACTGTGCAGGAACCAAAGGAAACTACATTGGGTGGAGGGACTCCTGCCAAGCATGGCTGAGAATACTGAAACACTTAGTAGCAGAGACGTGAGCCCCACGTCCCCCTCCAGAAGTACACCTATCCCAACACAAACACCAGAATACCCGTGTGGACCTGGAGCTATCTCTACCATAATCACCCCCCACCCGTGTCTGGTGCCTACCTTCTCCCATTCCAGCCTGCCTGTGTTCATCAGGCAAATCTGCGTGTGCCCAGAACCTGACTTTGATATGTACACATGGACTCGCCTGTTCACAGCCTGATCTCAAAGCTAGTAAAATGGCCTCCTCAGCTCTGTAAGAGTCCCAAATCTCTCTGCTCTAACATCACTTCAGTTCTGGATGTGCTCTGAGCCAAGCCCTGAAAACCCCTCTTCTAGGTTCCTGCTCCTGAAGTCCACAGCCTCCATACTACACATATCTAAATCATGTGCATTGCCCCCTTGTCTGTGCAAAGCTTCTGCCTAGGACTGCACAATCTTTAGTCCTTGCTCTGACCAGAAGGCCTATGCCAATGTGTGGCAAAACATTCATCTAGTATGGGTGCATTATATCCCCAGCATCTTCATCAGGGGACTCAAATGGAAACCAAGACAGCATAAGATGAGAGTGTTATGATGGAGCAAAAACCAGTATTTCTCATGGCTTGTTTTGATGAGAAAACTCTCATCGAAAGGCAACGAGCAAATCTAAAGCTCCTTACAGGAGCTCAGCTGCTTTCTGCCAATCCAAAATAGACTATGTGTCACCCCTTGAGTTAACCTCTTCTGATGGTAATCTCTGGGCTGCTCTGCTTTTGCTTTCATACCTACAGCCTTTTCATAGGATATCACTCAGATGTGTGAGAGACTGAGATGACTAAACCTGGTCTGTCAGGTGAATATCCACCCAAATACCAGAAGGAAAATGACAGCCAGAGCTCTCACACTGGGCTAGCTAAGCTCAACTATACCTCTCTCTTTACTTGGAAATGCCCCATGTTAAGTAACCAGGGCTGGGTTTACAATCCCAGCTATGCTTGTTCCTTTGCAACAGAGTAGAGCAGGAGCCTAGTTTGCAGGGTCAGCTGGTGAATGCCAAATGGACAGCAACTGGGACTGAAGGTTTAGAATTCAGCAGAGTGTGGGCACTACTCATGGGGCACTGCGCTTGTTCCTCTGTTGGGCAGAAGATCAGGACAGCACTTGGGGGACTTTAGGGAAAAAGCTTCTGGGCAGCCAACCTGTGGTCTGCATTGCATACCCAGATGCCCTTGAATAAGAAAGAACTTCGCGAGAGATGGATCTAGACCAAGAGCCTGCCATCATCTGTTCCTGTGAGGCATGAAATAGGCTGGGAAACACAAAAGAGGAAGTCACTTACATATTAAAGAGGTTCAGCCCAATGCGGTAGAGGCGCTTCCTCATGGTGTCTGTGGAAAGTGTGGGGGACTTGCAGCTCGCTGGGTTCTCGCAGTGGTACCTTGGGAGGCTGAGAATCATGGCCTGCAGTGCTTCTTTCGAGGACACCTCAGAGGCTGACTTGGCTGAAGTGGAGGTGCTGCTGCTGCTCAGCTGCTCTGAGTTGTCTGCATTCTCAGACTCAGAGCCTTTGCTTTGCCCTGTCTCATTGCTAGCATCAAACTGGAGCTTCTGCACTGCCATCTGCCCAGGCTCAGCACCGCTGTCTTCCGTGCCATTAGTACTGACATTCACCTCGGTGGAAGTGTGGCTGTTCTGGAAAGCTCTGGACTCAGGTAAGCTCTCTGGGGCAGCCGGTGGTTCACTGGCTTCTCCCTCTCCTTCTCCTGGGCTTTCTTCAGCCTTGGTAGCTTGAGAGAGCCCAGCCTGGGCATTGCTGCTGAGGCAGTTTGCCATGGACACCGAGGTAGACGATGAAACAGAGATGTTCTTATTGTCAATCTGGACTGTGACATCTCGAAAAGCCATCATGAGAGTGCTGCTGCTCTTGGGTAGGGTATCTGGCAGGAGCCCTTCCTCCTTCTCCTCGTCCTGCAGCTCAGCTTCTAAGTCTTGGTTTGGCTGCATTGAGCTAGCACTGAAGGTCTCCCTTATCTGGTATGAGCCCCCATCTTGCAGTGAGCACATGGTCTTCAGGCTCCAGGTGCTGAGGGCATCATCAATAGACTTGGCCAGGGACTGAACTTGTTCCGTGAAGGAGTCTTCCAGCTCGGTCAGAGCCCCACTGATGGTGGCTGGCAAAGATGGGGACCTCACCAATGGGATGCCCACAAAGTTGTATCCCTCCACCAGGGCTTTCTCAGCGGAGAAGCTCTCTGAGTTCTGGACCCGGACTTTCCTCAGAGAGATGCGGCGTGGCATGCGGCTCTCCAGCAGTGAGTTGCGGATCTTCTCGAAGTTCTTGCTGAGTTGGTACTGCCGGAAAGCAGTCTGGATGGTGCAGGCTGCCCTGCGAGATACCAGGTGACCGCCATATTTGTGCTCTAACATTTCGATCTGAAAGACACAGAAACAGGAGACGTTATCTTTTGCTAATTGACTTCTGATGGCTTTCTGTTACTCCAGTTTCTACACTGATTAGTCTGTAATGACTGTCAGAGGAACTTCTAACACTGAATTAGCTTTTTCCTGCACTGCCGTGCCCCTGATTTCAAAGAGAAGTTGATTTCAACAGCCTTTGGGCATGGCTGGCTGAAGCATCAGTACTGTGAGCTTCCACACAGCTGTAACATGATCATGCCTCTTCTTACAGTGCCAGCCATACAAACCGGGTGTGCCCTTCCCTTGCAGACCCACTTCTGATGACTTTTAGGGCAAGCTCATCACAGCAAATACAGTGTTCCAGCAATATGTCTTCCTGCTCAGCAGTGCTCTAGTAATGTCAAGCATCATCCCTTGTCTCAGAGTGTTACTAATGCTCCTTCCCTCCTTGGTCACCTTAGGAAATACTCTCAGGGAAAGGAGAAACACTTCAGAAAAAGGAAAGAAAAGTTAATTTTTAAATGCAGAAAATGCTGGTTTGATCATAGGAGCTAGTGAGAAATATCAGGTTCCACAGAAGTTAGTGGAGGCTGGGTTTGTTCAGTGTCTTTTAAAAAGCATTCTGAATCCCAAAGTGTCTTCCTTCCTGATACCTGAGTTTTTCAGGTGTCAGCCAGCAGTGGAATGAAAACTACCCAAGACAAGAAAGACTCTCAGTTTTGAAAGGTAAAAAATTCTGATTTTAAATGTTGAGACAAGGTATTAAGAACAAGTAGAAGGAGGATTTACTCCTTCCTGAGCTGGTAACAACAAACACACTTGTAAATACATAAACACACAGCTAAGTGTCATCTCAACAGGCTTCAACAAAGCAAGTATGTATGGTAATTTCTTTTCTGTAGTCTAGTATTTATACTTCCTGGTAATCCCCTCACTCTTCCTCTGCAGCTGGGCCTTGACTAACATGCTACAGGAGAATGTTAGAACACCTGGTTCCAGTGAGTGACTGATGGAGGACAAGTGGGATAGTGTGAAGATGATGGTGGATGATGGGATTGAAGAAAAAATGATGAACTTGAACTACTTTCACTGAGGTTTTGGCTGAACTATAAGCTAAACTCTACATTGTCAGCATTTCACAGGGCAGAGTGCAAGTGCAGACTGTAGTGTTTATATGTGTGTTTGTACATGTGGGAAAGCCAAAAAAAGGTGAAGCGCAGGACTGGGAGAGCTGGTAAAATCAGTCCTGAATTAACAGAGGATTCACTACATCATTCATGTGGTGAGTATGAGCTTATTAGCAGATCCAAAGGATGAGTTTTACTGACTGCATCCTTATCCCCAGACAGACACAACTTGCCCCTCACCATGCCTTGCTGGCCCAGTACTAACAGGATGAAGGACTGAGCTCACAGAAGATCTGAGTTTAAGTGCAAACAGGTTTTGTATTCAAAGCAAGACTGAGGCATGAGCCTCAGCTCACAGAGTCATGTCATGTCATCTGCTTCCTTCTTCTATTCCTTTTTGTAACACTACGTAAGTTGCAGATAAAACCATCAGTAACGGATCTAGGTACAACTGAAAGCCTGGAATGACAGCTGTGAGAAGTCTAAATCACCTCTGGCATCTTTCCAATACTAATTACTCTGGAAGCAGGGGAAGACGATATGACCTGGGGAGATGACAGGAAGAGAGGAACAACATGACCCCAGCCATTCTGTCCCTGCACTGGTATCCTGGCTGCTGGACTAAGTACGGAAGGCCTTGCCCACTGGCACCCCAGGCAGCAACAGGTCTAGGGATCCTGCTGCACTGGATGGGAGGTTGCCATTTCTGCAGGGGAGCAGGCGGAGGGGGGCATATCCTTTCATATTTCCCTCTCTGGAAATGAAGTAAGGACCCTTTGCCTTGTGCTCAAACATAAGGTGGGCTTCTGTTTTCTGTTTGCCTTGCCCTTGAATTCACATCTGTCCAAAGCAAACATCAAAGCCCAGCACTGAGAAATACTAGCAATTTGCTTAGCAATGGGGTTGGCCACTGCAGTTGTAGAGGCAGCTGCCTCAGAGTTCTGCTTACCCCTGATTTAAAAAACATTGGCCTAATACTTGCCCTGCTGCCCTCCCAGAAAGGGTCTGCAGAACTGGTGCTACAAATCACCCACACAATGACCATGGATTCAGGTTCATTCACCCCAAGACCTGTCAGTAGGCTTTTTGGATAAACAAGGTCTCTGCTTACCCCCAGAGTTTGATATGGCAGGAAAGAGGAATATAGGGACAAAAAGAGATTCTGGGTAGCAGGCAGAAGGGTTTTGCTGGGGTTCTTCGTCCTTCTTTCCAAAATGACCATCTTAATCCCACCATAAAACCAGCACTCCTGCCACATCTCTTCAAAGTTGGCCTCCCTGGAAAGAGACTGAGCTATCCCTTGGCCTTTCCCTTCAGGAGGAAGGCTCATGCAGATAAATGCAAATTAAACTAATAACCTGCACAGGCCCAACCCAGACAGTTATTACTGACAACTGACCATGAGCACTTAATATAACGGTCTGGTTAATGAAAATGTAGAGCTAATTGTGTTGGGAGGGAAAGAGGAACACATGGGAGGGACAGACACAGCTATCTGAGGGACAGAATAATAGTAAAATGCAAAATAAGGCAGAAGCAAGAGCCTTACAATTATCTGAGGTTTCCAAGGAGGTGACAGCAATTCTGAAAACATGAAATTCATATGCTCTGATCTTATTAGAGGCCAAGACACAATGTCATTGCTCATCTGAAGTAAAAGGCCAGTTTATCTCACGCAAGGACAGTTCCCGAAAAGGCTGACTTTAACAACTACTAAGAGGAGAGATCCTTCTAAAAGTTTAAAGGAATGGTGCAAGCTGTCAGTACCTTGATAAAATATCACCAGCTTTTTGCAGTCCATTATCTCAGTCTTCCCAAAGGGCTAAGGCATTAAGGAGCAGAACAAGATGTAAAGTGAGAGGACTCCCAACCTAGTCTGTTCTCCAGCTCATACCAGGTGTGCAAGGACAGGTTCTGCATGTGGTCCACTGCCATCCAGCCCTGCCCAAAGCAAGGGGGGTCCTACAGTGTCTGGCATCTGGGGTAACAAGGACCGAGGACTGGTCCAAAGGATGCTTTAGAAGACTGGCAAAGCCAGAAGCAGCACCCCCATAGAGAAGTGCTGTCCCCACCCTTGCGTGGTAGGAGTGGGTCTCTGTGTCTCTCTCCTTGATGTAGCCCAGTCATTTACTGTTTACTGATGTCTGAGACATTCACATTTGCTATCAGGTCAAGCTAACTGACACTTCAGAGGAATTAAGGATTTCACGCAGCTGTGGCCTGTTTTCTCCCTCTCAAGAGGAGGAAAGGGCATCCATTAGCACCACAGCAGTCACAGGTAATGGAGATGTATGTCTGGCTTGCTGGAGGAACCTTCTCTTCCCATCTGAGAGGCAAGAAAGGCCAGACATGATTGGCCTTCTCTCACTCCTAATAAACCCTATGAATCACAAGTAATTGCCTACTTAAAGCTACTCTTCTCTGGGGAATGATCCGACAACCGGCGCCAAAGGAAGGGAAAAGCAGGAGGGGGGTTGGTGGGGATTTCAAAGAATAATTAGCTTAATACATTTCTGGGCCTCAATATGAACACTCAGTCTGAGCAATTCAGGCCTTGTGGCTGAATTAGAAATGCTGGGAAATATCCATTGCCATGAGGGATTGCACATGAACGGAGCTTTAACAAGGTCAGCCTAAGGCAAGCCAAAGTGCCAGGCCTGGATATGGCCAAACATTTGAGATGCACACCCCATGGCTTTGTTGCCCATAGGCATAAATTCATAAATCTGCCAGGAGAACAGGCCTGATCTTATTCTCAGTTAGCACTGGTTTTCCACCCAGGTTGCCACTGAGCATGGGGATATGCCATCACGTTAGCAAGAAGAGAATCACGCTCAGTAACAGAATCTGAGTCACTCAAGTCAATGCATGCATTGTAAAAAATAAAAAAAAGACATACAGAGCATACGTTCTCTATCACCCATTCTTAATGCCTCTCCCTCCCACCAACCTTTCACAGTGGAAGGACATTACTATAAGAGACATGTGTTAATGGGACGTTTTCCTTTATCCATAGGACATCTGCTGCCCTTCAGCACAGCGGAAGAGTATGTACAACTGAAAGCATGTTCCTCTCTCCTGTGATCCCCTCCATTTTCCCAATGTTACAATGGAGTCTAAACATAGGGGAACTTTAGCACTTGGGTTTCCTTTCCAGCCTCCCAGCATAGTGTACTTCTGCTCTGCACACTGTCAGCATGCTCTGTTTCATGGGATAGAGAGCAAGGAGAGCCATGACCCCACTCACCAACCCTGTAGTATGATGCTGAGGGGCAATGACCTGCAGATGGTCGACCTGGTAGATGACCTGCACCTCTAAGCCCTGCAGAGGAGGCTGTACGCTACTGTCCCTTCTTACCAGCGCTCAGTCCTCTCCCAAAAGGTAAATGTGACTTCCACTGCACTGTGAAACTAAAAATGTCTCCTTCCACCTGTTTTTCTTACTGTAAGTAAGTTCCATTAATGTATTACAATTTGTGCTATGACTAGGGAACTACTGGGACAGTGCTGTGAGGTTCCTATCACCCTTATTCCCATTCAAGAGAACTACCCGACAAGTAAATTGATAGGAATACCTACGAGAACACATACTAGAGTGCAAGACTGTAAGAATTAATACTCTTCACTCCCTAAAAATCTCCCTTTCCAGAACTGGAGGCAATCCACTGAGGACATCCATCAGGGTGGAGGAGCACACATATTGTAAGCCCCCTTTGCTGTGAGAAAAGCGGTTTCACCTATGAGATGAGCTAGGTCCCTGCAAGGTCAGTACTGTGAGGCACCAGAATCGAATGAACAAGTGGCTAATGTCTCCCTGTCTCACATGGATCCAGGGCAGCTCTGGCCTCTGCTGCAAGAACAGCGATAGCACAACATGACCTTAAAGCTAAAATAACACAGGACAGACACTCCCCAGGACAAATCAGAGCAGCTCTAGGACATCTAGGAGGCTAAGCCCATATATAGCAGCCAAGATCTGGCCCACCCTGAGGATATGTCACATTATGTTGTGAAGCCAGTTAATTAGTCTCTCTTGTTTCTTTTCCTGGTGTGAAGCAAGAATTCTGTCTGACTATGCGGTATTTTGAGAAAGACAGAGCTAAAGAGCCAAGGTCTCTTTTCTGCTAAGGAATTTATTGGGCCATTGATCTGACATGTATGTTTAGGGACACCAGCAAAGCCTTGAGGGAAGTGGCAGAGAGATGGCCCAGAAGCAGTAGCTTCTTCTGTGGGAACCTCATTAGCTGAGACCCTTCACCTGCAATAGCACAGCTCCCACTGAATTCTCCCACTGAAGGTGATCTGGACACTCACTAGCGTTTGCTTGTCCTCCTCATCTCACACACTGCAGGGTCTGCATATCAAACAGCCTCTGGTTGAGCTGCCTCCCAGGGAAAAGTCAGAAAGGATACCTTAGGTTTTGTTTTGCAAAACAGCTCTCCTGGGCTGTAATCTGCAGAGACATAGGGAGAGGGGGGCACGTTCCACCTCATTGCTTTTGAGTAAGGAGGCCAGCTGCTATTAGCCCCTGTCCCGCTATCCCCTGCTGGGAGCCCATCAGGAGATGCAGCTAGAGATGGGTACACTTGTGCTCCGGAGCTAGGCTGTAGCCTGAGGCAAAGCTTGCAACTTCAAGAACTGAATCATTTTCTCTCAGCCTGGTAAACCTGCCTGACTCTTCAGCATCCATCGCTGGATTGAAGGCAGTGATGGTAGCAATACACAACCATCGTGGTAGGCACTGTGCAGGACAGTCTTTGAAGAGGCTAATGTGGAAATGCACTGGGGGCCTGCCCAGCGTGATCCAAGAGGGCAAGATGGCCCTTGGAGACCTCTCCCATGAGGGAGGTCTTTTGGGACAATCAGCTGCTGCGAGCCCTACAGGCACTGTACGCTTGTGAGCAAGGCAGTATCTCTGGATGCTGCAGCTCTTGGCTGCCTGCAACCTGACTCTAAAGCCTACAGCCAGAACTGAGTATCTGGGTCCATTTTGGACCACAGAACCCAGGCAACAAAGAGCAGAGCCCAGCAGGTTTGGGTGAAGGGGTGTTGCAGTCAGAGGTGGGGAAGCTACTTCCTCCATCAGCCCCATGTAGCCAAAGGGCCACGCCTGCTCAGGCAGGGCAAAAGCTCCAGGTGAACAAAAGGCTAAAGTATTTGCTGCAAGACGTCCCACCACAGTGCCAATGCAGTCCCACCCACCCCGTCCCCTTCTCCCACAGCCTGAGGAGGAAGCCTCTGTACCTGTTTATTCTTTAGGTCAAGGGAGAGCTCATAATCGGAGGCAGCTGCATGGGAACACGAGGCCGTCCCTTTGCTGCGCTGCACTCTCACTGGGGAGCCCGTGTGGTGGAGGCTCGCCTTCTGCACCAGAGGGGAACACCCCGCTGCCTGCTCTTCTTGGAGCTCCGCATGCTGGGCTTTTAGCGTCAGGGTGTCGGACCTGCCTTCCTGGCCACTCTGTCTGCCGGCCTCCTTCGGATCCTCCGTTTCACACCCGGCTTTCTTGCTTGTGGAACCGCTGGGATCGTCACTGTGAACAAAACGCAACGTTTCGCTTTTTTTATTTGTTTTTATTATATTTTATTTATGATTAAGTTTATCGTTGTTCGCTATACTCATTCACTGAGCTGCATTTTAAGTGTTTAGGGAGCCTGGGCTGCGAGCGGTCTCTCTCAGTGACGAATCAGGACTTTAGGTGGATGCAGCCAAAGCTCTGATCCCTCCCTCCCTAGGAGCAGGCACCTGTGCTGCATACACTGTATGAACCAGTCCTGTGACTCCTGGAGCTGCCCCGCTGCCTCTGCTTGAGGTGCTGCAGTTGGAGGTGAGGGGCCAAGAAGGGTGTCATGGCCTACGGACACCTCTACCGCTCTCTGGAGCAGCTAGCAGCTGGCAGTCACCCCTGTGCCCTTGCTGCCTGTTGCTCAGCATCCCAGAGTCCCATCTGGCATGGAGCCTGGATCCCAAGGATCCAGTTTTCCACTGGAGTTTCTAAGGGGATGTGGGAAATGGGGCAGGGGCAGCTGCATATTGCAGAGTTTCCAGAGGAACTCTTGGAGAGTTGAGAGTATAAAGATGCAACAGAGCCAGCCAGCCTTGAGATCCTGACTCTTTAAAGCATGTCTGCAATACAGCCATAGCAGACTGCAGAGCTTCCATGAAAGAAGCCATTTTTTTCTGACCCACAGATTGCTGTGCCACTGAGATCTCATGGAGAAAGGGAAACACTTTTTTCCTGTCAGCCACAGCAGTAATTGTGTGAAACCAGGGGCTGACAACAGTGCACTCTAAGAGAGCTGACATGTTGCTCCAGACAGGGGGGGATTAGCATATGTCTGATCCATTGAAGTACTGAGGAAGTCTATTGTTAACCTCTCTTCCCAAATATTTTCCAAAATCATCCAAATTCAAACAAGGTTTTGGTATTCTGGGGGACTGTTTGAACCATGAGAGTGTTTGTTTGTTGCTACATTAGTCTCCTTCCAGTGGCTACAGAGGAATAATTTATGATTTCCAGGAGTGTGCAGGCCAGTCCACATGAACTCTGGGTTCTACTGCACATCAGCTGTACATCAGCTCCACTGGTTTCCAGGGGACAAGTATTTAGCTGAGAGCAACATCTAGTTTAGAAATAATTACTACAGAACCAATGCATTTAATTCCATTGAAACCAAGGATGTGTACTGCCTCCCATATTTAAACACCATTAAATTATTTAATTCACTTCTGAATCGTATTTCTTTCTCTTGGATTTGCTCCACATACGACCAGTTCTGCTGTCATCTAGATAACAAATCATTTTATGATTGGTGTTGATGTCAGAGCAAAATCAGGGAAATTAGATATGATTTTCTGTAGTGCCCAAATTACTTAGAAGCATTTAAGTCTCATTTTCAAAAGTGCTGTAAGCACTTAAGAGCCCAAGTCTTCTAACTGTAAATAGACTTTGCCTCCTAAGCCTCGGAGCACTTTTGCATACTTACTAGTGCTTTAGAAGGAAGTTTATTCTCTCCAATGGCAGCTCTTCTGTTCAGTAGATTTAACAATCAAATTTAGAAATATTCCCACAGTTTCTAAAAGGGCTCCAAATCTGATGAGCCAAAGACAGTACCACAACTTCAGAACTAAGGATGAAGGATTTAAAGGTAGAAACTTTCTTCTTTTATACTCATGCATGTAGTCACCAGTTAGACTTAAAAAATAAATTCACAGAAGAAACCAGTCTCTTATATAAACGCTATATAACCAACTTTGGCAAAGCATATTAAAATGACATATCTGCATATTCATCAATCGGGAAATACCACCATTAAAATGAGGCATAAAACTGTCCTTTTAGGTTGTACACCTTATAAAATCTTTCCTTGTTCTATTCCTGATACTATATAATTGAACACTCTTTTTCTACACCTAAAGATGTACATGTAAAGTATGTACCCATTTTAACTGCTTCTGTTCTCTGTCCATCCACATTGCAGGAAACATTAATAAAAGGCTTTTCCCTTACAGCTCTCACTGTAACATTTTTATTGGTAGCCTCTGTTCTATCCATTCTCATTTTAACCAGCAGAGCAGTAATTTTTATCCTCAGCTCAAGGGATGACTAGGTGAACATAGATTCGATCACGTTTTCATTGAAGTGTGTGCCAAAAGCCTCACAAGTATTTCAGTGGGAACCGGACTGTCCCCAATAAAGCAATTTCAGCTAGATGCTAAGATCTGATTCAGCAAGACACGTATCCCAAATTGCTCTGCTGAGTCAAGGCCACAGTGCACAGTGTGCTATGCAGACTTTCTTTAGGGCAGATCAGGGCCCGAGGCAGTAGACCAGAGAGCTAGTTGACTTCCCTTGGAGCATGAATGGACTCTAAATGCCAGCAAATATTCCCTGACGTGATGGTCCTCTAAACACTCTCACATATGCTTAACTCTATTTTTCTGAGGACCTCCACTGACTGCTCGTGGTAGAACGTGAAGTGTGTGCATAAGAGTTTGCAGCATTCGGGCCCATTGCTCTGTAAGGCTGTACATCATCTCTAGTGTATGCTACCTATTTGGTTTTCTGTCTCACACAGTTTAGAGTCTGAGTGAGTAACATTCATAGTGACAGGATATCCTGCATGCAGTGCTAATGTAGAAGAAAAACCAGCAGGCTTTGTAGAATCACAGAATAAGCTAGGCAGCGAGGGATGGCTGGAGGTCTCTATTCCAACTCTCTGCTTAAAGCAGGGCTGTTTTCAAAGACAGAGAAGGTTGATCTGGGCCTTCTCCAGTCAACTCTTGAGTATCTCCAGACATGAAGATTCCCCAGGCTCTCTGGAGAGCCTCGTCAGGGCCCTTAGTGCTCTAGTAGACCTTAACGGCCTGACCAGCCTCACCGGGGGCCTCCTCAAATATCCCCTGCACACTTGTCCCTTTTCAGCCCAGCCCGGTGCAGTCAGTCACTGCCCCAGCAACACTTTAAGAGTGCTGATCTCCAGTTCTGATACAGCCTTCGCCTTTCCATGGCCATGAACCCACTTGGGCTGGACTCTGACGTGCAGACTGACTCCCCAGCTTGACCTTGGACCTGCCTCATCACCATGGACCTACTCATTGATGACTGGGCTGTGTCTGACCCTAGGTACCATCACTGGACCTGATTCCTACCCTGGCCAATGAGGCAGAGGGCATTGGACCAACCCAAAATGCTCAGAAGCCCCCTTTAACCTCATTAGGCATTTAGGTTATTACTAAAGACACAGGAGGGCCCTAAGACTGAGCACTGAGTGCACGTATTCAGTCGCAGATGTGTGAGAAGCACCACCAAGCTCAGTGCTCCTGCTCACAGTGCATAACTGAAGCCCCTAAAGACACTGTTGTAGGATAAGGACGTAAGCTAACTACATGTATAACCTTGCCTTCCTCCTCCATGCATGCTCTGAGCCCAGTGAATACACCCATACAGAATGTATTGTGCTTATGCGTGGAATTTTCTGAGGGTCAAAACTCGGTCAAATCAAAATCAGATTCCACTGAAGCACTCAAAGGCATTTTTCAGCTAGATGTTTTTATGCTAAATATAAAATTTTTAACCCCCTGCTGGTTTGGCTGTTGGGCTGTTCAGAAAGCAATAGCAAATACTCTTGCCGAAGTGGGAATAGTTTCTATATGTTCTTTGGTGGAAAAAAAAAGGCTGAATCACTTTTACTTAGTGGGAAAAAAAATCTCTCCCCCCAAAAAGACAAACCTACTTCACCTTTGGGCAAGAGATCAAACCTGGGAAATTTCAGCTTCAGCTGGTAAACTTCAGTGACTTATAAGCAATGGAAAAAAGGGGTAAAGACAGAGTTTGTTTAGTAGCCTGAATGTTAGCCTTGCAGCCTTATGGTTCCACTTACCACCCTGTATTCCTCCCAGGTTTACTCCCATCTTGAACCTGTTTCTGAGGAAGTGTTGTGGAGAGGCCTATTCTCTGTTGTCCAGTAGCAGTGACTGATGAACCCCCCATATGAGAGACAAAACACACTGCTAAAGATCTAAACTGATGCTGCAGTGAAATATAGGCTAAAACCTTAACAATCCTGATTTTTTACCTCTGTCCTGAGTTACACAGTTGATTGCATTGATAGAGCACAGTTTTTGTTAGTAAGTGAAGGCTCAGGAGCTATTATAATCATAGTAACAAAAGACCCCAACAGTAAGAAAAGTAAGCAGGGCAAGGATAGACACTACACCATGGAAGATCTCTGGGGAAAAAATATTAAGTACATTATGGGGATCTACTTGCTTTCCCTTGGCCAGTGAGCAATCAGCCTCGCTGGCTGTGGGATGAAGGAAGGGAATGGAGCTATTGCATATTCTGTTTCTTGGATGAGAAAATTTTTCTAACCACTTGTAATAATTAAAAGTCCCATGCAGAGTCTAAGGTGTGAATCCCAATGTCCTGGCCAAACTCCAACTAGGTTAATTTAGTTCTGTATCCCAGCATCACCCCTGCAGTTTCAACTGTAATCAGTGTTCTTTACTTGCTGTCCTGAAGTATCATATACCACTATCTTTCACAGTTTTTATAGCTACTCTTGCATGATAATTGAAGCAATTTTCTGCTAGTCATGCAATCAGGTAGGGAAGGTTTGTAATGTCTTTGAATTCTGTTTGATTGAAAATTGTAATATTAATGTAAATCACCTGCAATCAGATAAAAAAGGAAGACTACAAATTCAGCTGTTCTGTTCTTCCTCGATGTTCCTACATGACTTTTATGACCCACAGCAACTAGCTTAGTCATTATTACAAATAGATTTCATCTGCTGTAGAAAACAGCTTTCATTTTTCAGGTATCTCCTGCTACTTTTGCACTGCTGACTTGTATATGCCCACTGCATACAGAAACCAGTTTTGTTAACAAAGATGGTGACTGCAGACAATCTGACTCAGGGCTTTTATGAAATACTATAGCTAGTCTAGCATTTCAAAACAGGGATATCAGGGTTCTGGTATTTGTTTCAAGAAAGCAGGATGGTGAAAAACCTCTCACTGAGTCAATTCATCTGGGCACCCTTAAATATTTTTGTCTAGCACAGGTAACCAAGACTTATGATATTTAGCTTCTATGTGGAGATTTCTCAGGAAGATTTTCTATAAGGAGTACACCGAAGGAAGGACGTAGGGAGATGATAGAGGAAAAATGGTATTATGTAGAGGTTTTTTTATGACTTCCTTTTTTCTCCCATCCTGGTATTTTGGAAACCTAAAGCCCAAATCAGTGATACTAAATTATCAAACCAGAGAAGCCCATCTGCCCATTCCTAGTAGAATCAGCTCCCCATGTCTGTACAGAGCTGTTGCATCATACTCTGTCCTGGGAGAGACTTGACTGCTTTTCAGTTCCTACAGCATCAGGATAGTGCACTTCCTTGCATACTCCCCACCACCTCCTTGCTGCTGGAAACACATTCCAGCTTGGCAAGGATCTGTGCTTCTAACTGCCAGCTGTGGAGCTGAACCATGGTTATCTGTTGGATCTTGACTGTCAGGCTTCAACTTTCCCATACCTGATGACTTGAGGAAGAACATGCAGCCCATTCCCCCCAAATATTTCAAGACCATTTCAATCTAGACCTGTAGGCAGGAACACAGAAGTTGGATGCTCCAGACGCTACATTCCGTTGCACCACTGTCAAATACCAGAAACAGTTGATGGCCTAAGAGTAATTTTCAGAGCTCTCAGAAAGGTGTTTACAGGGTAGCTGGGTGACTAAACAGGGCTCTAGGGACAGGAGAGCTACTCTTCTCAAGGATGGTAATGTTAGTCCTGTAAGAAATTAAAACTGAGCTTTCTCACTGATGACTCCAGAGCTACACAGCTCCCAGGTGGTCAAGACACAAAACTCATCTCTTTCTTTGCTCCTCTCCTACAAGAAGAAAAATTATTGCAGATAAATAAGGGCAATAACAGAGTAACAAAAATAACAATGGCTCTTCTGGACTTGGACAGCAGTGTAAGAAACCAGTCACTCAAGAAGAGGATGCTCAGATGCCCTGTTGGCAGGTATAGTGGTTATGCAAAAAAGATCTAGCTAATTGGACAGGAGGAAGCTATGGGTGTGAGGTGTTACAAAAGTACAATGGACACTGATCTCACCTCCTCTTTGTGTCCCTCTGTCACTCCAGGAGAATACCACACTGCTGTTTCCCGTGTGTAACTTACCAAACACCTTCTTTGTGGTACT
Organism: Haliaeetus leucocephalus; assembly: GCF_000737465.1. Taxonomy (NCBI): domain Eukaryota; kingdom Metazoa; phylum Chordata; class Aves; order Accipitriformes; family Accipitridae; genus Haliaeetus; species Haliaeetus leucocephalus. Next base: position 6,950,777 of record NW_010972642.1, read on the forward strand.
AAAGGTCAATGTGCAGAATTGTGACCTGTAACTGAAGCAAAGACTACATGGACTAGTTGTGAAGGACCACAAAAATTTATGAATCCATTTCACAGAGCTCCTTATGAGGATCAGTTGGTTATTGTATATATGCTGCTCTGAAGTGCTGTAAGCGATTAGTATTATCATGGCCTGAGAGCCATATGAGACTTCAAAGCTTCAGAGATGTCAGAATAAAAAACCCTTACAAAGTGCCATATGGAGAATTAGAAAAAGAGGTCACTAGCTAATGCCAAAAGAACAGAGTCCAGACCCCAAGTCTGCAAGAACCTGTGCTCACTCTGTCTTAAGACATTTCAGCATTTCCCCTGTCCTCTCACCTCTCCTTGGTCAGAAATATAAAAATAAATTGCTGAGTTAGCAGGGTCCAAAGTGCCTTTTCAGTTTATTTCATTTCAGTGTTCCCTGAGGACACCCATAACATATGGTGAGTGGATTGATCAGAATTCAGTGAAAAAAATGGCTGAGACAGTCTTGGTAATATATTATGGGATCTTTTCAAAGTTCAGAGATTTCTGACATGCTGGGGGTCTGAGTGCAAAAAAATTGCTTCTGATTTGCTTTTAAGTTCAGGTTTTAGGGTGACTTGGAGGCAATGCTCTCTGGGAGCATGCTGAAAATGATGGAAGGCAAAAGTCTCTCCTGCCAGAGAGGCAGGGAACTTGGAACTTGATCTTGGCAAATCATCCCCTGCCAGCCAAGCTGCAGCTTTCTCAGACAGTCTCCCCCAACACAGACAAATATAGGAACAAGATTCTGATTTTGTCTACATTCACATAACACCTTGCAAAGTAGTGGCATCAAGCCATCTTCTCACGCTAGTTTTACCCAAGAGGAATTAATGATAATTAGCCAAGCTTATTACCCATCCCAGAATATATTACTTTTTTCATAAAAAGGCTGGCACACACACCTGTAAAATAGATTTGACAGTACAGTATGGCAAATATATTGGAAATCAATTAAATTTAACATCTTTTAGCACAGACTGAACCAGGCAACATCTTTTCAACATTGCTTAAAGTGGTTTCGGTGAGATGTATATTAAGCAGACAGAAAATGTAATCATACTAGCAAATACCTCATGTCCCACAGGGTCCAACATGCCAAAGTCGGGGGCTCCATTTCAGATTTCATATTTAAACATGATCCCCATGTGCTGTGTAATTCCCATCTTGTTGTACTGTTGTGCCTTTTGTTACTGAATAGCATTGCAGGAGCTAAACTTTTCTGATGCACCCCATGCTCTTGTGGGTACAAAGATGATTGTCCAGGTGTCAGTCTGGGCTGGCTGCCTGTCTGAGGGCCAGCTCTCAATGACTAACTTCAGTCACCTGAGGACTAGGATCTCTGCTTTTTCATGGAGACAGACAGGCTCTTCCAGAAGGCTACTTGGAACAGCTAAGACAGCTCCCACTGTATGAGAAGTGGTGTTTATGGTGCAAGGCTGGCTGTTCTGGGTGGTGTGGCTGGCATGCAGTTTTTTTTTTAGTTCCTATTATGTGTCTGCGTGACACCTCAGACTGACACTTGGGCCACCTCTCTGCTGTAACTCTCTTTCCTCCTCCCTTCCCAGCCATGCCTCCTGTTTCACCAGCTGCAGGAGCACAGGGCTCAGCTTAGGAAGTACAGCCCCTTTCTCAGCTGCCCGTCACACCTCTGTGCTTGATGCCGAAGGCTCGTTGCTGTGCCATCTCTGCAGGTTAAACTAGGAGGAGGTCCCACACCCTGTCACTGAAGAGGGGGTTACTTGTGGCTGTGTCAAACAGGGCACCTGTGCTTATCACTGAGGTGTGAAAAGCACCAAGTGGACAGTGAAGGCGTAGGGGGTCCCTGCTCTGCAGGGTTTAATTTCTTTTACTTTAACCCCAGACCTCTCTTGCCTCTGCAATGTTTGGTAAACACGACCTTTTAGAGAAGGAAAAAACAGATGGCATCCTGCATTAGTGTAACTGCCCGCTCAGCACCCCAGGAAAGAGAAACTTGGCTTCTCAGCAGCAGTCTTTCTGCCACTTCGACTCAGATCTCTTGGCTCCTCAGCCCTGAGGCAGGTTTGAACATCACCAAATTCGCTGACAAAAGCCTGCCGGTGCAATCATGCAGAAGATGATAGAATTTCACTGCTAAAATGAGATGAATTCAGGGCTGGGAGGCAGCAGAGCCTCTACAAGGCAAGGAAACCTTGCATATCCCTCAGCCCGTTGCTCTCCTATTCCAGCTGCCTGTGAGCTGGGTGAGGGACGCAACTCTTGGTGTTTATAGACCTAGGCAAGGGCTTCTGTGGTCTTCTTTTTCCACCCATTGTGACAGACCCTAGGTTGGACTGCCACCTCTGGGTTCCTTCCTAAAGGATCAGGGTAACTGATTTCTGAAGGCAGTGAGTGAGCCGCTTCACAGGAAGATCTTTGTATAACCCAGATGATAAATTTTATTTCTGTTCTCAAGTACCTCAGCTATTTCGTCTCTTGTGATCACTGCAGCCCAGTAGAAGGCCACTGCTTGTGTCAAACCAAGGTGAAGGAAGCCCGGTCAACGTAAAGAGTAACACAGCCAGTGTTACAGACAGTCCAAACACCATTCACCAGCTATAGGAAATCAGATATGATCCAGATTTTAACTTTGCCAGTGTGTTCAGATTGAGGGGTTTGGGTTGGCCTATGGCTGAAGACCAAGACAGAAACAGCATGGTTAGCATCCCTTCCTCCTTTCCCCAACCTAGTGACCACCCCCATGGCCTTATGCAGCAGGCACAAAGCTCCACTTTTCCAAGTTCTAACCTATTTTGTCACTGCTGCTTCACTCACACTCTGATCCACTTCATGTCACTTCTCATCCCTGAGGCCTTATTCCCTTTTCTATTTCCCTTCATTCCCTTTTGAAAAATGGGATGACTTAGCAGCTTACACACTTGGTCATACAAGCTCGTATTCCCCTAGGGCCACTTAAACTTTTCTTCCCTATGAGGAGTGAAAATGATTCCCATCCCTACACTTTGTACTCAGACACAGACCTTTTGGGGCAAGATCATTAAGAAAAATAGGAGTTTGCTTTGACACAACCAATCCTACTGTGATGTTGAGCAGAACTATGGCTGGTGCTAAATGGCATTATGCCAGTGGATTGCACCAAAGTCAGTGGAGGATCTAGCCCAATATGCTGTATTTTAAGACAATCTGTAACATGCTTATCAGAGCCAGTTGTGCTGTAACAGCACAGCAATCCTTTTCACAACGCCATTCTGCACCACCCATTTTTGTGCATCTTGACCTACCACTCTCATATTAGTGTATTCTGGGAAATGACAGGCACCTGTTATATTTTGCCAGTCACCACAGAAGACATGTGCAAAAAAGTACCAGCAACGTGCACATAGGGTAGCCTATCCCCATCTTCCCTCTTTCCCCAAAAGATGGAATGAGACAGATTGCAGTCAACCCAGATACGCAGGCAATAATTACAGCATCATAACCTGTTTACAGGAAAGCAGCAACATACCAGTGTGGGACATGACAAAGGTGACACATGGCTCTAGTCCCTAGGCAAATACAGTTCCTGGTGGGATGATGGTACAATCTGTGTGTGGAAAGAACCAAGGTGCCAACCAGAGATGGTTAAAAGCTATTAGAACACACTTCCAAATGGTGTGGCCAGAGTTAGGTTCCTCAGTCTCAAAAGAAAAATCTCACTGAACTCAGCTCCTGTCTTGATGCTTTTCTTCATGATGATGTTTCCTCACAGAAGACGGAGTGATCTCCAGCTCTTCTGCCATTTTTTAACAGGCCAGGTGACAGTCCCAAAAATCTCCAACTTTTTTACCCCTCTGCCTCAGCTATCTAGCTGTTTGCAGAGCCCAAATAGAGTGGCCTGAGCAGCTGTACAGTGTGCTCCTCTTCAGTATCTCAGACTCTTCAGTTCTTCCTGGAACATATGAAAGCCTGCCAGGGCCACATGCAGAAGAAGGAACTTTGGAGCAGATATGTTTTTCCAAAAGGAGAGCTTATTACATTTGAATACAGAGCCTGCCCCATGGGGGTGGTGAGAAGATAAACCTACATAGGAGTGAGTTAGTGTTGCAGCGCACAGAAAAGACAAAAGCATTTGGATTGACATCACACTACAAGAAAATGTGTAATAAAAGGCCACAGCCTCATTGCTGTCACTGCCAAAGAATGCATGCATGAACAGGAATATTCCAGCCAAGGGACCTGCTCATTTATCTCCCATTCTTATGTTCTTGTTCCCTCCAGTTTCTTCTTTCATTTATACTATTTTTTAACTTCCTGCTTTTCCTTCTCCTTCCCTCCTGTCATTCTTCTCTGTATAGCATGTTTGCCATCCATTTTCCTTGCAGTAGCACTGTTATATTTGTTGGGGTGAGTCTGCATCTCTTTCTTTCTCACTGGCTTTTTTTTCCATCTCTTTGCCTCATCTGTCTCTGCCTTGTAAGCCATGAACAAGTGTGTGGACAGAGGGTCCACAGAAACTATCTGTCAAGTTCAACAGAACACACCTTAGTGTACAAAAGATCTGGAATGGCCCAATTTTGGGGGTGGGTGCATCTTGACTGATGCAGATCAGGTCAGATGATATCAGCAGACGATTAGAATGAATGGTGTGAGCTCCACACAGTCCATCTGCTATTACTTTATTAACAGTCTGTGCCTGTTTTCCAGTGCTAGATACAGGACTATTTCCAAAATTGTCATAGCCTCTTCTCATGCACCTCACACAGAAAACACAGGATACAGCAGGTGTTAATGTTGCATTCCACTGGTACCAAGAAGTTGGCATGTTATGGGCAGGAAATTCTTTGCAATATAGGAGAGAGATCATGGGGATCATCTGCAAGCCATGAGGGAATTACCTAGTATTAAAGCAACTAACTGATCTCAATAGATGTTGAAAGTGGTTCTCACAACTATAAGGTTGGCTATGATCAATTCTCTTTCACTGACATTAGCGTTGCTGTAGCCCAAGAAATGGCAAGCACTGTCACATGTGGGAGAAGAGTACCTGAATCCAAGTCCAAATTCCTCTAGGGCAGGACCCATGTAAGCAACAGAAACAACAGGGGAAAAGGAAGGACTGGAAGAACATGTGGCCAGGCAATGGCTGGATACAGCTTCAGGCTCTCAGAAAACACATGTCTGATGGGTATCTTTGCAGTTTCAAAAGAGAATACTTCAGACAGGTTTTCTTTGGCCTTTCTCTCCAGCCATCTTCTGCCTTCCTGAAGAAAGGTGTTGATAGAGGCAAAGCAACCAATGTGACAGGGAGACTCCAGTTTCTGCCAGAAATCCTGTTGAAGAGGAATAGCTTCCATCTATTCCTTGCTTTACTTCCACACCTTCACGTTCTCCAAACTTGCCTGAAAGTGGCTGCACCAGCTGTTGGAGAGAAGGAGCAGAGAAATGCCTGTGTGGGAGATGATAGTGCCAAAATGTCCTGGTGGATCTCCTTTACAGGACTGAGACACTGCATCTGAAACTCACCTCCTGTTTCTTTGGATGCTTCCAGAAAGAGCCATTCCTCCCAGGTCCTAGTACCAGAAGAATTGCCAACTATACCTCCCTGCAAGAGATTCCCAAGGTTGTTGGTAACTATGATGTTAAGGATGTTCTCTAAACATTTTTTGCTTATAATTGTAAGTGTTCCCATATTTCCCCTAAATCTACATGCACTAAGTACCTTCGTGGTTCTGGACCTAGGCTCCTGCAAAGCAATGAAAGCTGCTAGTCCTGACTGTACAAAACACCCATAAAAAGCAAGGAATCCACTCACTCCCAAGTTTAGGAAGAGTTCAAATCTGGGTCTAGACATTACTCCTCGCCCACATCTCTGTGTCAGACTAAAATCAAAACTCTGACAACTGTGAGCCTGAGGAATATTTATGTGAACTTTGCTGACCCATCCCTGCCTGTTTGCAGCATCCCCACAACCTCCAATTGTAATACCTTGAACAGGATTATTAAGTCTACAGGGAGGAAAGAATAAGAAGTAGATGAGCTGTAAGAAGCAGAAGAAATCCTCTCTTCATGCCTGTGACCTCAATAAGGAAAAGAAATTAGAAAAGAAGTACAAACAGGATGTGCTAACAAAGCAGAAATGTTGCTCAAACTTCTGTGTGTTTTCAAAAACAGTCCTGTGGAGGACTTCAGCACAAATGAAAGTCAGACTGAAGAGCTTTGTATATGAAGTCGTTCACCCTTAGAGCACACAAGGCACAGACCATGAGCGTAGAAGCTTGATTTGCACTGGCATGTCCAGGCGCTGTAAGCCTGACCTGGAGTGTTCTCCATTAAGAATCAGAGAAGAATTCAGCCTCCATGGTCCACTAATTGTAGGAGCTTGCACTTGACACTGCCAGCTGGGGGCCAATTAGTCAGAGTTGTTATGCTGTTTTGTGTGGTAGGTTATAGATCTGATTTGATACAGACTAGAATCATTATCATGTTTCACACCTGGGCCAGAGCCACTGAGTACCTCTGAGCTGAGAGGAAGCACTGACCTCCAGATTATATATCCAGTATCCTGTCAGCAATCCTAAACCAGAAGGGCTAATTTCCCATTTCATAAACTAGATTTGCATTCTTTCTGTCAGGCAAGGTCAATCTTTTACAAGTTCAGACAAAATGCTGGGTAGCTTAGTTGTTTTTCTGTAATGCTTAGAGTAATGGATACTGGTGGAAAATCATCATTCCCCACCTGCTTATCAAGATGCTTCAGTGGTATCTAAAAGGAGAATCAACTTAGAGAGCGGTTCAGTTCTCATCAACTTCACAGACCTCAGCCTTAAAGGGTATTGCATTCACAATCCAAACAAAGTCTTGTGAATTTCTCAGGAGGATCTAACTGTCAGAGGACCTAGAGTGACCCAAGGGCAAAGTGAGAGCTGTACTGGGAGGAGGGATGCTCCTGCGCTACAGCAGTGAGGAGCCAAAGAGGGACATGATGCTGTGACTGTGCAGTGAATAATATTCATGGCTCTTTTGTGCCAATGTCTTCCCGCATGACTTCATAAACAATGAACAAATGCATGTTCAATGGAAACAGAGAGTTCAGGTAAAGAGACATGGAGAGTCAGAGACAGAACACCTCCAGAGGTAAATTAAATCAGATTTTGTTTTTTAACCATGTGCTGCTTAGGGTGTAGCATACTTTTATGCAGCTCAGAGAGCTGGGAAGAAAGATCATAGAATCACAGAATAGTTTGGGTTGGAAGGGACCTCAAAGATCATCTAGTTCCACCCCCACTGCTATGGACAGGGACACCTTCCACTAGACCAGATTGCTCAAAGCCCCATCCAGCCTGGCCTTGAACACTTCCAGGTATGGGGCATCCACAACTTCTCTGGGCAACATCTTCCAGTGCCTCACCACCCTCACAGCAAAGAACTTCTTCCTTACATATGATCTAAATTTACACTCTTTCAGTTTAAAGCCATTACCCCTTGTCCTGTCACTACATGCCCTTGTAAAAAGTCCCTCTCCAGCTTTCTTGTAGGCCCCCTTTAGGTACTGGAAGGCCGCTGTAAGGTCCCCCCAGAGCCTTCTCTTCTCCAGGCTGAACAACCCCAAGTCTCTCAGCCTGTTTTCATAGGACAGGTGCTCCAGCCCTCTGATCATCTTGGTGGTCCTCCTCTGGACTCACTCCAACAGGTCCATGTCCTTCTTATGTTGGGGGCCCCAGAGCTGAACACAGTACTCCAGGTGGGATCTCAAGAGAGTGGAGTAGAGGGGGAGAATCACCTCCCTTGACCTGCTTGTCATGCTTCTTTTGATGCAGCCCAGGATATAGTTGGCTTTCTGGGCTGCAAGCACACATTGCCAGGTCATGTTGAGCTTCTCATCAACCAACACCCCCAAGTCCTTCTCCTCAGGGCTGCTCTCAATCCATTCTCTACCCAGCCTGTATTTGTACTGGGGATTGCCCCAACCCATGTGCAGGACCTTGCACTTGGCCTTGTTGAACTTCATGAGGTTCGCAGAGGCCCACCTCTCAAGCCTGTCAAGGTCCCTCTGGATGGCATCTGTGTTGACCACACCGCACAGCTTGGTGTTGTCAGCAAACTTGCTGAGGGTACACTCAATCCCACTGCCCATGTCGCCAACAAAGATGTTAAACAGTGCCGGTCCCAATACTGACCCCTGAGGAATGCCACTCATCACTGCTCTCCACTTGGACATCAAGCCATTGACTGCAATTCTCTGAAGGCAACCATCCAGCCAATTCCTTATCCACTGAGTGCTCCATCTGTCAAATCCATGTCTTTCCAATTTAGAGACAAGGATGTAATGTGGGACAGTGTCAAATGCTTTGAAGGTTTGATTTCAAAGAACTGTCCAAAATCTGTCCATCCGCTTTTCACCCTTCCACATACAAAAATGGAGCAACAAGCACAAAGGACCTCTTCTAGCAAGAACACATATTTCTATTTGAGTATTCTGGTAAGGCAGAAGTGGGGCAAGAGGGAATTTCACCAAAACTGCAAGGAAGGCTGGCTTGGAGATGTAGCCAATGGCTTACATGTCTCCTCACCACTAATTGGTGCTGTGATGCCAGGCAGTAACCAATCTGTGATGGTGACTAATCCATCAGGCACTTTAGAAATGAGTACACAGCTGTTTGAAGTCTAAACTATATTGAGTTACAATTTAATTGGTCCATAATCATGAAGTAAACACTTTCCAGTTGCACTAAGCGTGTTTCAACCCTGATCTAAGCAGCAGCCTCCCTACTGAAAATTGAGAAAATATTATGGGAAAATATGAGCAGAGTTTGCCCTATTCTTCCATAGATGTTTCCACAGATGTTTCAGACCCTAGCCATTCTGCTCAGTACACATCCAAGCCCTTCCGGAAGACTGTGTTCAGATCCCCAACCTCTCCTCTTCCTGGGAGGACTCTTTGCCTCCTTTGCCTTAAAACCAGGTCAGGTCTCATTTGCACTTCTTCCAGATAGGAAGGACCTTCTCTCTCACACAAATGCAGGTGGAACATCCTCCTTTCCCAAAGGGCTATCTGATCCTGTCCTTCACACAAATGTACCCAGATCCCATCCAGTCTCCTTTGTGACATGATCCTTCAGCCCTCCAGTGCTATCCCCATGTCCATTGCCAAAGTGGACCTGCCCCAGGCGCTTAAAGTTTTATTTAGAACTTTTCCCATCACTGGAGCAGAGGTGATTTTCTGCTGATTTCCTATTCAGCACTGCAGGCGAGCCAGAGGCAGGCTCCAAAAAGTCTATGAAAGGCAACTGAATGAATATACTGTTCCCTCCAATTGTGACTCCATCATTTCCTCTCATTACTCTAATAGAAACAAATCTTTCTCATCTCAGCCCTATTACCTCACACAAAGGAAAATGGTATGTAATCCTGTTAGAGCTGGGCTGCTGCTGGACACATTTTAAGGTCATTGTTCTGGGATGCCAGTCTCCACTGTGTGAGACTGGGAGAAGTGGGAAATGCAATTACTAGGCTATTCAAATCCCTAGAATGAAACCCTGCTGTTAACAGACAGAAGCCAGCAAGAAAAAGAGCAGTTGCTCTATGAAATTACAGGGTTTGGCTAAATCAGATTCTAATCAGCACCTCAGTAAAGGAGCAGGGTTAGCTCCTACTGCCATCCATGGTACTTCATCATTCCCCTCAACCTGATCTTTGGCATCCCCAGTGGACGCCCAACTTGCAGGATGAGTTCTGGTCATGAAGCCAGTGGTTTACAAGTCCCATGGAGGCAATGGTGGTCCATGTCGAGGATTTACACTGTACTTTGAAATGGGGACGCCCTAAGAGTTCAGCAACAGAAATTTGCCTGCTGCTGCCATCACCTCATACTGTACTTCGGCTCTGAGCTAATTGGGGGCAGATGCTGGGATCAAATCTGTCTCCTAATATTCATGGCCTACAGCACCAGTCTTGCTGATTGCTGGTGCAACCCAGCTAAGCAGCCAGGTGGGAAATTCACATTGCTAAACACATGGAGCTGTAACCCCCCCACAAGGAATTCACATGCTGGAGGAGAGAAGGGGGCTAACATTGCTTGTGGCAGTCAGTGAAGCAAAGCAGAACAATACAAGTGGGAATAATCGCAACCACCTCATCAAGTTGGCTTCTGTTGAGTGGTTAGACACTGACATGTTCCTAATCATTCTCACCTAGGTAAAGCCAGGGCATTTTTAGCTGGACAGGTAGCAAAGAAAGAGTCAGAAATCTTGCAGGACAAACATTAGGGGAGACGACACAAAAGCAACAATGGCCATCACAAACCACAAGCAGAGACAAACTTTTGTCCTAGACTGTTCCTAACAGCCAACCTCCTACTGTTACACTCTTCGTTTCCTTCTCCTGCTGCCCCACACTTGAGCTATATGGCTGCTCTTGCTGGTCTTTCCTGCAGTCAGGCAGTCACTCTTCTTACTGCCTTGATGCCCCTCTTTACCTTCACCTTCTCTGCTGCATCAGCCTCCTGCTGCCCATGTTCCCTCAGTTTCCCAAAGGATTTCTGTCCCACAAGATAAGGCTGGTTTCCTGCTGAAAGCAGGACCTTTCTTGCAGGTCCCAGAATGCAGTGATGTAGGCTGAGGTAAGTTTCCTGGTAGAGGAGGAGAAAGCAGTTGATCACCACTGGAGTCTCCAAGTCCCTTGAAGAGATGAGAGTCACTTCCCTGTTTATGCTCTTTATTAGTCCCTATTCTCTTTAATCGGCTTAGACTGATGAGCCGAGGCAGCGGTAGGGATCAGCCGGGCTGTTTAATTAAAGGATTGCAGCTCAGCCCTGCAGTTTGGGGGTTTGTGTAAATGAGCTGCAAGTACATTATTTAATCTGCTGCGCAGAGAGGAGTTGGGGCATTAATGAAGCAAACTCTAATTAAAACTAGACGGCTGATGGTTATTAGTGGCATCAGTTCTGACAGGATTTATCTCATTTAGGGAAATGCCTGATCATGGAGGGAGAAAAGAAAGAATAAACCCAAGCTGGTTTTATCAAATTCACCACAGCACCACTTATGACTGGCTGTCCATTCAGCAGGGCTCAGGAGAGCTGCACAGGGAGCCCCTGTGTCCCAGGCTCTCCCATCAGAAGCCCTGATGAGCTTATTTAGGGATATGTCTGGCTCACCCAGGAACTGATTGCCTATTCAGGCTGTCTGACCCACACATTTCAGTCTTGATTGACTTTTGTTCTGCTTTGGTTCAATGGGGAGCCTGTTCATGGTTTGAGCAGGGTGACAGGCTCTGTAAATGATCTGATGAGCATCTCCCAGCAGTGTATTGAGCCATTCCAGAGCAGCATAGCTATTAGCTATAGACATAGCTCCACGGTGACCGTGTTTTTCCCTCTGTCATTTTTTTGCCCTCCTCACTGCATTGTATATGCAACTTCAGATATGAAGGAAGCCCATGGCTGACTGCAGGACCTGGCAGAGGCTAGGAGGTGTCTTCTGGTCACCATAAAGCTGACCAATGAGTTTAATAGTCCTGCATGTGCTCTGCCTTTCTTCTGGCACAGTGTGGGAAGTAGGGATGCTTTTCTCACCTAAATCAGTCACATAGAGAGATCACATATAAAAGCTGCTCTGTTTCAATAAGCAAAATTTCTGTGTGCCTGTTTCTCACCTTCAAATAGCCATGGTGGCTTCAACCATCTCTATCTCTACATAGAATACTGTGTCACACACAGACAGATTCAAGACTGCTATTGGGGGTCTGGGGGCATTAGAAATGGAGAGGACAAGAGAAAGCCTTGGGGAAAAAGTAAGGAAAGCAGAATGCCTGCAGAGTGGGACAGGCTACAAAAGACATAAAATGGACAGGCATAGATCAGTATGAGAAGAAGCCCAGATGTAACATGCTGTAGGGGTCATTGTCATTCATCCCCACTTCTGACTTTCCTGGCTCAGACTCATCTTTGGATGCAACTTGCCAAAGCTGCTAAACTACTAAAACAAATGATTGCTTCCTCTTCACTTTACTTGCCAAACCCCAGGTGAGAAATTTGGTGGTTCCCAGCACAAGGAGGACAGGTAAACTGAGGCTCAAGGGATGGATAGGGCCTTTGGGGGTCACTGGGACAAAAGGAAGGCCTGACAAGGCCTGACAAAGATCATGACAAAAACGACCCTAGAGCTTAAGACACTGTAGGAGTGACAGCCTTGTAGGATAAGAAAATGCTAGAAACTAAGGGAACTGATCAGAAATAAGATGGAGGCTGGGACAAGAATGGGGCAGGGTCAAGGATCAGGGTATGAAGATAGAACACTATGGAAAAATTAAGCCTTGGTTCAGACAAAATATAGCACATAACCAAAACTCTCTCTCTCCAGAAATGCAAGGGAGAGGTGGCTGTCCCTACCACAGAAACCTCTGCTGTCTCCTCCTCTTCCTTGCAGCATCTCCCCATCTGCCATGGAGGTGCACTGCAGATATTCCACTGGGCTGTCAAGCAAACTTTACCAATACTTGAAAGCCCTCAGCACAGACATCATGGGGGTTAACCCTTCCATCTTCATATACAAATGGGCAGGAGGGGTCCTGCTTCTTTACCCTGTTTCCAAGTGTGGCTGAACCCTACTTTTGAACATACACACACACTCCCTCCACGTTCTCTTCACAGTTGTCCAGCACTCACATTTTTCCTTGGAAGGAAATCAGAAACCACAGTCTGCTCCAGTGAGTAGAACAAACAAAGGAACTATAATTTTAAAAATGCTGTAGCCTTACTACTGCAATTCAGCTGCCCAATTCTGTCCAGAGCCCTCCCTAGTAACTCAAGCTTCTTATACAGATGCCAAAGGTCAGATGTAAAAGTCTAGCAGTGTGATGAGGGAAATCTTTAAAGAGAAACCTATTTGCTGTTGACAGAAGGGTGATGAGGTGTGAGAAAATGGAGTAGGTCTGTGAGATGGAGGTGTATGAATTTGTGAGAGAAGGAGATAGCAAGAACAGAAGGACAAGGCCGAGCATGGAAGCTATACGCAGTATGTGCATCTCAAGTATTTTTGAAGTTCCTTGGACCCCTTGGTCTTGGCACTGATGTCATTTACTGATGAGGGAGAGCTATGACAATTGCCGGTGTACCCACACCTGGCTGCACTGGATACAAGTTGGTAATAGTTAATAGTACCTGTCTAGAACTCTCCTTCATTGGCAAGCTCAGACCATTTCAACACATGTAAAACTGTGCCCCACACCCTGTCTCAGGGTGTGGGACTGAACCCGGAGTTTGTTTGATGACTTCTGCTGTAGCTTAAAGGTTATGGGTCTACACTGGTGTGTGTCCAGGCACCTTATAAAGTGGGATAACTAATTTGAAGGAGAAGAGTGAAGCATGTCAGTGTCAAAGTGATACAGAAGGGTAAAAAAAGGTACAAGTGTGAATGTGGATTGATAGAAGTAGTTGTTTGAAGAGAGCCTGAAAATATGTTTTTAGAGGTGCATGGGTGTGTGTGAGTGGAGGCCAGAGGGGGTTTGTGAGTAATTACACAACAGTATGAACAGTAATCTCTGGGAGGGAAAAGAGGGACAGCTGTGCTGGGGACATGGGATATAAGGGAGAATGGAGGAGGATGGGTGTGTATAATATATGAGCTTTTTCTGGGGCAGTAAGTTGAATGATGGATGATAAGGAAATAGGGGATGGAAAAGAAAAGGTCTTTCTGGCAGCAATTTCCCACCTTGGTGAGGAGTCTGGAGATGAAGGCTTCTGCTCTGCATCAGCTGCTGGGCAACAGAACTGGTGTAAAACAGTTTCATTCCTGTAAGAAAAAACAAACCAAGCAGGTCAGTGTTCAGCTCACTCAGCGGAAATCTCAAGGGAGAATGCCTTTCCCAGGGCTGTTCCAAGGGAAAAGTGACTTCCAGTGATGCTGAAAGAGAAATCTGATTATTACATGAACGTTTTGCACTCCGAGGTGGTGGGCAGCAGGAGAGAAGGGGGCTGACAATTCTATTCCCCTACCTTACCTGTCCTGCTGCTGATGTCAAGCTAGAGAAGGGGACAAAAGCACCCAAATAAAAAGTTTTCCTTCTATCAATATCTGTCTCATGATCCCATACATCTAAGGAAAAACACGTTTGCCTGTCTCTTAACTTTTATTTCTTTTGGGACAGAAACACCTCCTTAGACGTGTTTCCTTAGATATGTTTTCTATACATTGTAATGCAAAGAAGTTGATTTTTTGTTGACAGTGGCTAAATTAACTCTGCAGACATTTCTCCTGAAACCTCTCTAGAGCACAGAAATGGCCTCAGCACATCAGCACTGGGCATTACCAGAAAGAGTAGCGGAAAACTGACAAGACAAGCACAAGTAGGGAGGCTGAGATCATGATGAGAGGAAGAAATCACAGCAAAGAAAACCAAAACCATAAGAAGCAACAAACCTGAGCAAAACAGGAAAACAAAAGGCTAAAAATGTGTTTATTAGATAAGAAAGGCAAAAGAATTCATCCAAAAGAAGAAATCCTAGATCAAACTTCCAAAACTGCTCACTAATCTTGAGTGACTTGTTCTTGGGTCCCTTGCCTAGAAACATTTGTAAGGAGCCTGGTTTTCAGGGGTGTTGTGCACTTAACACAGCATTGGAACCCAGTAAGAGCTGCTCAGCACCTCTGAAAATTATATCCTTTTAAGATACCTCTAGGGAGGCCCTTGACTTGTCATAGGTAGCACAAATCAACAGCCAATTTTGAACACACTGACCTTCATCAATGAAAAGGAGTCACTAAAAAGAGACACAGTGTCAAGGGGGGAAAGCACTAGGGGAATGGAAAAGAAGACAAAAACAGGAGAAGAAGAGCGGGGGAGGTAAAGCAGGCTGAATCCTCAGATGGCATAAAATCACTCTGTCTCCAAGTCCGTGGAACAGCACTTAGAGGTCTGTTCTCAGTGCTGCTGCAGAGACCCAGGGCTCAAACGGGATCATCTCCTTTTAAAAATATTTTTGCAGCTTCTAAACCAGACATAAGCAGTAAAGCTAAGTCTCCTGACTTGTCATAGTGTTTCAGATTCTTCCAAAGGCCCTGCCACACTTTCCGTCACTCTGAAATGTGAAGCTTATCACCTTTGTCTTTTGCAAAATATGACAGACATGGCCACAAAGATAGCTAAATTACAGACAATGATGATACTGTTCCCAGCCACCTCCTTGTGGCGTCCCAGATAGCTTAATATAACAAACTGCTTAGTTCTTCTGCTTCCTTGGCTTCCAATGCATTCTCCAAAAGAATCCTTCCTTAGAAACAATGGGATTGGCAGGAGCAATATAGCAGGGGAAAGATGAAAGCATTAGCTTTACCCCACAGACCTCTGTCCATGCCCTCAGTCCCTGCCTGTGACATGCAACCTGCTGGAAAAGAGAGGACATGTTTGTTTGACATACCAAATTCACCTCCTGGTCTTCCATTTCTGTAACTACCCAGCTCACATCCCTTCTCTCCTGCCAGCCTGGTTATTGCTGGTTCTCAGTATGTTGTTTCTAATTTAAACTTCTCAGGTGGCAAGTACATATCTGACTGGTGTGTCCATAAATTACTTGTGCTGTCTTTTTACTGAAGCAAGTGGTGGGATCACATTTGAGTCTATGTGCAAACAGGTTCACACAAATACTCCAGCTCCTACATCTTGCCACTCTGCTTCCACCTAGAATC
>NW_010972642.1:6966479-7010068 GCF_000737465.1 Haliaeetus leucocephalus
TCATACTGAACCTAAAACATAGCACTATACCAGCTACTAGGAAGAAAATTAAATCTATCCCAGCCAAAACCAGGACACACTGCCAAGTCCACCACTAAACCATGTCCCTAAGTGCCACATCTACATGTCTTTTAAATACCTCCAGGGATGGTGACTCAACCACTTCCCTGGGCAGCCTGTTCCAGTGCTTGATAACCCTTTTGGTGAACAAATTTTTCCTAATATTCAATCTAAACCTCCCCTGGCAAAACTGGAGCCTTTTCCTCTCGTCCTATCACTTGTTACTTGGGAAAAGGGACCAACACCCACCTTACAACTACCTCCTTTCAGGTAGTTGTAGAGAGTGATAAGGTCTCCCCTCAGCCTCCTTTTCTTCAGACTAAACAACCTCAGTTCCCTCAGCTGCTCCTTGGAAGACTTGTTCTCTATACCAGCTTCACCAGCTTCCAAATGGAATCTTCCATAAAATGGACCCCAAATTTCAGCCATTTCTAATCTCCGCGCTTCCCTAAATGAACTACACTGTTCTCTGCTTTTATTCAAACAGCAGATGCACCACTCCAATTCCTAATTACACATGAAGAAAGCAAACAACAGGGAGAGAAAACATAGGTAAAAAGAGGAAGGAACAAGGACAGACAAAAACCTGAGGAATAGAAGCCTGTATATAGATTAAATGCCTTACTAGTTAATTATCCAGATAGAAACACAGAGAAAAGTAAAGGGGAAACAGGGAAAGGAAGAGTGATGTGAAGTTACAGGACTTGAGGCTCAGTATCCTGTGGGCGTTTTAAGAAAAAACACCTCACAGATACTCTTCAGAGAATCAGTATGCTCTGAGCACTGCAGCTGCAGTCAGCTGTTGACTCTGGTTCTTATGATCTCTCGTGTGTGTTTAACACTAACCTTGGGTATTTTCTGCCCAAACCAGAGTCCTCTTGAACCTCTGAGATCCCAAGATCTCTGGAGTAGTTGTGCACCTTATATACTACTACCAGATGTTGACCATGCCCACAGGCAGAAATCTGCCTCCAGGCCATTTGGGATCCTTGAGTCCCACTCTGGGGGCCATGCCTCCCATGGAGAAGCCACCAGGGAGGTGGTGAGGAGCAGACACTGCCTGGTAGAGTAAATATATAAGGTGTAAATGGGTATTCCAAGACTGTGCTGAAATGTCTTCCCCTGACTGGGGGCAAGGAAGGATATCTTATTACTCCTATTAAATTTGAGTTCCCTGAATGCCCAAGAGCAGTTGGAGATCTGGGTCTATTTACATTCTTCTTTTACAGCTTGCTTCTCTTTCTCTTTTGTGCTATGCAGGCATACACCACAGGGACTGGGTTCCACCTTGGAGACTATCCCTGTTCCTTTTCCTCTTTCTTTCCATCTCTTTATCCTGCATATATCTGATATGTTGCAAATACATGCCCTCGCCTTTGCAGCATAGCATGCATAGCCCAGACAGGAGGCGGGAGAGGGTTAATTTGCTATGGAAGAAGTGGACCTGTTCCCACCCTGAAGAGGATGTATAAGTTGCTGTCTGGACAAAGCAGTTCTCATCTGCGTGCAAAAGGCAAGTGTCCTAGGGACTTACTACCACTTCTAAGCCTAAAGTAAGTGCTCTAGGAAAGCAGCTGTCTTCTTAACTGTGTGAAGTCTTCAGGTAAGATGTTATTTTTGTTGCTGTGATTCAAGAAGGCCTGGCAGGGTTGTAATGGCTGGTGGCTACCTGGATTTTATTCCCCTATGGTGTTGTCATCCTTTGCAGCTTTAAAGTGAGTCTTGAGATATTTAGTATCTGTCTGAAGTCAGTGTAAGACTTTTGACGGTGGGGTTGTTTTCATTTCTGTTCTTTCTTTTTGTTTTGTTTTTAAACAAATCTTACTTCATAAGTCAGAAAGGCTACAGAAAACTTGAATGTGCAGCCTCTGAGGAGTTAAACACCAAAAAGCATAAGGCTTGGTTTTCCTTTGCAAAACAGGGAAGAAGGCAACATGCCTCCAATCCAGTGGCAGCTGATTCAGACTCATTACTTTGGGGTGTTGATCTGTAATTTTTTTTCTTTTAAAATACTTCAGGTAGGTGGCAATGGTCTACCAATTAAAAAGGTAGGTCCAGGGCTTGCATTTTCACCTTTCTGTCTCTTCCTCTACCTCCTTGACCTTGCCTTCCTCAGACTTGCAAACCATCATAGAGACTGCAGCTAAAAAAACACCGTTGTGGGCAGATCAGGAAGGTGATTGTGAAGAGACATGATTTCTCCCGTCTGTCAGGATACAGTTGAACTGTTCTGCTTCCAATTTATTGCATTAAAAACAAGCAAATTATTATCTCTTGGGCTGCACCCTGATGAAAGCTTGGAAGGGAAACGCCAGCAAGAAGAAAAGGTGTTCTGGGTGAGTGAAGAGGATTTGGGTGGTACAAAAGAGATAACAGGCTAACAGAGAGGAGGGCCTATGGAGGTAAATGTTGCCAGCAGTATGTGAGTTGTGTGTCGAAGAGCAGCAGAGGGACAAGGGCAAGCACAGATGCAAAAGAAGGACTGGGAACAGCCTGAGCCTGTCAGTGCCTTGCTCCCTCTAGCTGGGACGCATGCTCTGGAGTCAAGAATTTGACAGTCTAGACCTATCTTAAATGCAGAGGAAGCTATACTTGGCCCAGCAGTAACCCATGCTGTCAATTGAAATACTAGCCCCTCTCCTCTGAGAGAAAACAACTGACTGAATTTTATTCAGTTGTCTTGTAACATTGCTCCTGACAAGAGGTATCCTCCAGCCAGCTGCCTGCAGCCTCATCTGTGGTATCTGTGAATGAACTGTCCGGCCACAGCAATTCCTGCTCTGTGATGAACTTCAGAGAGCCTGTGCCAAACCTCCTGGCTAGCACAAGCTGTCTAGTCAGCTCAGGAGTTAGCTCTACCTTTCTGACTTCTTAGAAAGTTGGAGTGTGTTGCAAAGGGGCCCCCTGGCTCATGTTGCCTTGGTCTTTACAGCTATGGATCCCAAAGAGCCAAGCCTCTTTTCTCTTAAAAACTGGTGTTGCAGAGGGTACAAGAGTTAAGCTCCAAAAATTTGAAGTCTCTGTAACTACCTAGATTGCATATCACAGGGCCAGGGAGTGCAAACTTTCCTAAAATTGCCTTAATGCTGTATCGTCCCTTTGGACAAGTGCCTGGGGCTTTGTGTTCATTCAGTGTAGTCACCCATCCTAAGCATCAGTGCCCACTATTATAGCACTGATGATAGCTGTCCTGAAACAGAGATGCCTGTCTACTGAGCGTTGTATTACAGCAAACAAGTCTAACACCTTTTTCTTCTTCTTCTGCCCCTCACAAAAGCAAACCCCTAACCCAGACAGCATATGGAAAATGGTGGTGCTCCCTGCTCTCCAGCAGTCACCTTTAATTAAACAAATATCCAGTGTGGCCTGTTCTCATGGACAAAGAGCAGCTCTGTGTTTTTCTGCATGAATGATTTTAGACTACAAGAAATGCCAAAATAAGACAGAATGAAAATTGCTCTCACTACCAGTACACAGAGTGTGCTTCTCTAACATGCTGCATCACCCATGTATCCCACCATGACCGCTGCCCTGGTCAGTTATGCAGGATAGCTGGAATGGCCCCTACTCCAACAACAATGAAGACTACTGGGTTCTCCAACTGCCAGTACTTGCTTAACCTCTGTAGCCTGGTACTTACTTGGGCCTTACTGGCCTGCATATTCAGTGGCCTTGCCCTTGGCCCAAGTGCACATCAGTTCTTAGAAATCTGACAATGCTGAAAGGCAAATGGTGATTCCTCAAGCAGTATTCTATCAGTAAATAATTAGCCCAACTCATGTAGCCCTTCCGGTTTCTCTTTAAAACTCCACCTTTTGAAGAAATGCTAGAGGCTTTGGCCAAAAGTATTTGTTTGTAATGCTGGATATCTCAGCTTTCCTGGAGTCTTTTGCTACTTGTCTCTATCTTGCATTTTTTTGGATAGCTGCCAAGAGAACAGATGGAGTCACGGAAAATCATGGCCTAGAAGGGGAAGATTAAAGGCAGAAAGAGTCAAAGGAGAACTGAATTCATCTCAGATAAGTTTTACTGTCTGTTATCTTTCCTAATGGGAGGACTGGAGAACCACAAACAGGAACCATTTAGCAATGCTAAGTTGATGAAAGGCCAGTTGCACAGTCCTCTTACTCTCCTAGAATGTATAGCTCAATGCTACCTCTACCTACCAAGGGAGCTGTGACACAACCTAGCAAAGGTCAGCTACAGGCCTTACTTCCTCTATCATCTCCCTCCTGTGCTAGACCTATTTCTGACTCCAGTCAATCTGGAACTGAGAGTTGAAGCGACATCTGAAAGAGGCAGTGTTGCCAAAAGAGTACCTGCTAGCAACTAGCTGTTTCTCCCCCAGTTCTTCATTCCAAAATACCCTCACTAAAACATTCTAGCTGTCTTAATTATTAATCTCAATTGTAGGTCATTAGACTGGTGTTTTGGAGGGAGTTGAGTATGGGCAGAGTTTATATTGTAGGGAAACCATACATGATTAAAAATAAACTCAAGGTAATATCTGGAATTTACATTCCTTAACTTCTTGTAAGTCTGATGGCCTCCTCATTGTTATAGGATACTGTGGATGGCAAGAATTTGACAAGATTCAGAGAGGAACTGGACATTTTAAAGACTATCCTATGAGAATACTTAATGCAGATTCTTCCCAAAGCCAATGTATAGGACTCAAACTTTTCAGCATTAGAAGGCTTTTATGGATGTCCCATGGCTATCTACGGTGACTCTTCTTGCTCTTCCTTCTTGAACATCTGATGTTGGCTATCTCTGAAAAACAGCTACACAAATGAGATTCACAAATCCGACTGTCTGAGAAATCCTGTCTTAAAGGGCTTAGTAGCCAAGATACTGAAATATAGGAGTGCAACAAGACTGAAACTGTCATTTTATTTTACATTCCCAGTAACTACAACAATCCCAACCTGAGAGTCCCTGGGAGGCATTTTAGTAATGGACTGATTTGGTAATCTCTAAATTGTCAGAGACTTCTGTGTTCGGTCAAAAAATGTCCCAGTATTAAACCCCAAAGAGGAGAACAAGACTGAAGCAGTCTGGAGTCAGATTTGCATGGTAGATTGCTGAGGATGAAAATACAACAAAAGAAGCAGGGGGAAGAATTAAGCAAAAGATGACAGGAAGATGATTTGGAATTTGTGTGTGTTGACCCAGCAAGCTCTTACCGACACCTTCAAGCTACTTTGGTTTTACTTCCTGTTTCCTAACTTCTTAGCCTCTGCCTCTTCCTATACTCCACATCTGTTGGGTTTATGGCTATAGATTTGCTCTGCTCTCCAAGTCATCACTGTCTCAACTCCCTCATCAGAAACATCCTCTCAAGTGGCAGTGACTATCCTTAGTCCTTTAGCTATCTGGAAGGTCAGGGACATATTTGTAAAGGGCTTGCATATGCCACTATAGTCTATGCAGAACCACTTTATATCTGTTCCACATACTTGTCATTGACTCTCTGATCTGTTGTCTACAGGGGTAGATGTTCATAATGTATCTATGTGCAGAATGCCAGTTATTTCATCCGGATCTATGATTTTCTTAACTTATTTGAGACCAGGGACTGTCTAGCTCTGCCTGTAACCCTTCACAGGCTTAGATATCTAATTAATTGTATGAAAAAAATGAGGATGTGTCTAGATGATGTCTAGATGCCAGCATATAACTACTGCCTACAAAAACAAATTGCTGAAGAAATCCCCTGGCAATGTCAGCATGATGGATGAGTGTATAACATACACATACATGCCCAGCCTTGCCAGGATGCATGGTAGCTCTTCTTTCAGTCCACTTGAGTGCCTATCATTCCACAGCTCTTTCTTTAGCACTCTCAAAGCTTTCTTCCTTCTTCCCTCCTCCATCCCCTAAAGTCATGCTGGGAGGGGTGAAGAGGGGAGAACTTACCAGGAGCATCTACTCTCTCTGCTTGCCTGCCAGAAATGAAAAATCAAATATGTTTTGTAGTCTGGAACTTGGCCTGCCTTGAACACCTCGTCAGTGTTGGAGAGAATGTCTTCTTCCATGATGTTTCTCTAGAAATTTAATGATCAAAAGATCAGAGCCCATCCTCTAAAACCTACTTGGCACCTACTTAATCATCATATTCTTTCTTGGTACAAATTCATTTTAAGTCATACATCCTTTGTATAGCATTACTATAATTTTTTTTTAAAGTGCTAGGGCATGGGATGAAGATGGTATTCCCATTGACAGAGTATTTCCAGTTCTCACAAGAATTTGTTGGCTTTAGAGACCCTATAAAATATCTTAAAACAAATTCACCTCAGTAGTATAAAATACCATATGCATACACTACTGTTTGGAAAGTGAAAATTCAATGTGACACGCTGACGCAAATGTGTGTCTTTGAGCTATTGTGGGTTCTTCAGAACAGCACAGCTTGGGAGGATAAGCACAAGGCACTGTGCTGAGGAAATGGAATTTCCTGTGTTGGAGGAAGAAGATCTGAGCCAATGCTGCTGTGATCTGATCTTTTTTTGGTTAACTAGTTGGGTGACTATAACAGCTATGTCAAATATGCCATTCATTTATCACCATCTGCTTCTAGGGATGGAGATATTAATGCCATATCTTCCTGAACAGTTGTTTTCTCAGCTTACTTTAGTCCATATATGTGGCAGGTATTTCTCCTGTACATCCTCACTTTCACCTTGAAGAAATTCTTGCGGAAAAGTGTGGGCATGACTGGCAGATGAGTGCATGGATTTTGGAAAGAATTTGGGGTGTTTTGCACCAACTTCAGTATGAAGAACATGACCGGTGGACAAATGTGTGTGGATGTGCACTAAAGACAGTCTGAGCATGAGGGGATCGTGTGAGCTGGCATTCATGGGCATAGGATCAGAGTCACCAATGTGTCTGGGAGATGGTGAAAATGAGCTGTGGCCTCTTGTGTTCTGGCTCAGTGGGATCTGCTCCTCTGCCATAGACCTAGACACTCTCTTTTCTCTTGTTGGTGACAGACTACTTGACAGAAATTTCCTTACCCAAGGATCTAGGCTCCAGACATCACTAGCAAGAGTGAGGAAGATTGGAAAGATGTCACCTGTGGATTCACTGTATTCAGTGAAAATTGCTGCTAACAAGTGCATTTTGTTACCCAGAAACACTTGAAGGAAATCTAATCCACTTGTTAAGCCTACAAGGAGTGGCTGGGCTAACTGCCAGATTTCCCCTACATGGCAGAAATGAGCAAGAGCAGAAAAAGGAATGGAACATGCCCCAGGAATCAACTGGAGGGGGAGAATCCATACTGGCTTCTGGGTCCAGTCTGCCAGATAATCTCCTGGTGACAGCCAGAAGCAATGTCCGGGGCCAGCTTTTGGATGCACTTCCAGCATTTCTTATGCTAGGTGGTGCATTACTCTGTGCAGTTTTGCGGCTCTTGGTGCTTCAGCTACAGTGGGATGAAATAACTTACTTAAGGTGAACTAAGGATGACCACTGTCAATTATCTGTGGACTAACTTCATTATAACCAGAGTCAGTCTAGGTCACAGAAATTGTCCACAGGAGGAAACTTAAGATCAAGTATCTGCTGTACAAAGAAAGTCTGGTCCTTAAAGCAGTAAACATAATGTAGTGCATACACATGCAATGCCTTAATAAAAGGCACCAGTTTGAAGAGATTTGGAAATAGTACTCAACTTGGACAGAACAAAACATTCAGATTTGGGACACGTGGATGGCCTGGGAGAAGCTTGCATCACTGAAAGCTCTCTGTTGGGGGTACTTGTATCTCCAATGTAGCTATGTTGGTGTCTCTTACAGAATTACTAGTTGAGGAAATACTCTTTGGGTTTATGAGGGATGCTTCTCATGCTCTCGTATTTGCCCAATGGAAATGACTCACTCAGAAGCTTTTCTTCTTGCCATTAATTTCTTTCCTAAGGCACAGTAGGAACAGGGATCATGGAAATGGTTGTACTTGCTAAGCAATTCCCAGGAAGAAGCTTCCCGGGTGGAAAAGAGTTTCTCATCACCTGCTAGAGGGGTTGGGGAGGCTGCCTCTCCTGAAATGTCTTTGAATCACATGTCAGTGGGGAGTCCATTCACTCCATTTAAATTGGATTTCTCTCTTCCAGAGGAACATCAGCCACATAGAGCATGGCTGTCTGCTAATTGGATTGGTGCTTTGTAAGCACTAAGAGGAAGAAGGCAAAGTGGCCATGATGGGAGGAAATGCTGCATGTTGGACTATGCAATAGCCCAATGTGCACCACCGCTCTTGCTTAGATCCTCTGTCAATGGTAGAAACAGTTGATCACTTATTGTGATAGACAAGTCACAACATCATTTGCTCTACTTGCTAACAGGGTGAATAGTGGTACTCAAGGAAAAAAGCTACTGTATAAAAGAGCAATCCGATATTCTAAGTGTATATGCACAGCTAATCATGTGGAGGGGATCCTCCAGTGACACATGCAACACTCTCTGGGACTGAGCAGAGGTTTAATAAATTGTAGCCAAAACTATACATCAGATATCACAACTAGGAAGCTGCTATGTAAATCTGAAGCATGTGTGAGGGGGAGTTTGTGTAAGTTCCTGAAATAATTTCAATTAAAGCATTACCATAAACAGAAGTTGTATTGATTAATTTCTTAATGGAAAGATAGTATATTAATACAAAACTACTTTTCCATGACAGCATCCCTCACTCCCAACTATCTTCAATATCATAATTTCTTTTAAAGGTTATATATGTAATGAAATAATTACACGTCTGCAAATACATGCTGATAGCAACCTTCTGTAGCTTTGAAACATCTTTTCATACCTCTTCTGTTTTGTACTATACAAAGGCCCTTTCTTCTTTGTTCAAATAATAGATTTATAACTACATAAAATGGAAATAGCTGGCAAAAACCTCACTTTTAATTACACTGATGAGCGTTCTCCAAATCCCCTCCAGTTCTTCATATAATAATTATAGTTTGTCAGCCTAATACCAATGAGTACGTGGTCCTCCTACAGAGATCCAGAACTAGCACTCTGCCTGAATGCTCTGCTAGCAGAGTAAACACCTTTTTTCTTCTCTCCTATTTTGGGCTAATATGTATAAACACTATAAAAAAGCTAAGGCTTGTGTTAGTGGAATTGGCAACCCTTTTCATAATTACTGGGACTGTGAGATATAAACAGAATTTAGGTCTCTTCCTCAGTAAGAATAAATTATTTTTATTTTTTGAGTAAGTGTCAGAATTGGACTCAGTAAAAGGATTTTTGTTATGACTATTAGATGTGTTTTTAATCAGGCTTAGACTTCTTACTGGCTTCTCACTCATGTGGCTCATGTTTAACCCCTTAGGACTGGAAGAAAGCCCTGGAATTTTCCAGAGGCTAAAATCAAACTGTCCCTCAGCACTGGAGAATGATACAAAGCTATATGAAGGAGTGCTGTTCAATAATTCAGAATCCCATAAACATACTGTTGTGATTTAACCCCAGCTGGCAACTAAGCACCCCACACCCGCTTGCTCACTCCCCCCCCCCGCAGTGGGATGGGGGAGAGAATAAAAAAAAAGCAAAACTTGTGGGTTGAGATAAAGACAGTTTAATAGGACAGAAAGGAAGAAAATAATAATAATAACAACAATAATAAAATTACAATAATAATAAAAGAATTGGAATATATAAAACAAGTGACGCACAATGCAATTGCTCACCACTCGCCAACCAATGCCCAGTTATTTTCTGAGCAGCAATCCACCCCCCCAAGCCAACTCTCCCCAGTTTATATACTGGGCATGATGTCATATGGTATGGAACACCCCTTTGGCCAGTTTGGGTCAGCTGTCCTGGCTGTGTCCCCTCCCAACCTCTTATGCCCCTCCAGCCTTCTTGCTGGCAGGGCATGAGAAGCTAAAAAATCCTTGATTTAGTATAAACACTACTTAGCAACAACTAAAAACATCAGTGTGTTATCAAAATTATTCTCATACTAAATCCAAAACATAACACTATACCAGCTACTAGAAAGAAAATTGTCCAGCCAAAACCAGGACACATGCAAATTAGCTGCATACACATAAATGGCTCACCACTGAGCCCTTCAAGCACTGTAGCAACACGGCCTTCTGTAGACTTGCCCCTGCATGGAAAAGCATGGCCAGATTTGCTACTTTTATCACTGCAGTTCTGTGCCCTTGCAGGCAGCTCCGTATTCAATGCTAGATATCAGCGTAGCATGACAGTGAACTGCATCAGCTATTAAAGACAAGCTTAAAAGCTTGCTACGACCACATTGGGTTGATGCACTAAATTTAAGTATTGGTTTTATTCTGCATACTCACCAAAGATTATGAAGATTGTTCTGTGGGGTAAGTCCTGCTCCCTAGTACTGAGCTGCTTAGACTCTACTGTATGTTGAGGCTTGACACAAAACAGTATAAGAGGAGTGCAGTTGAATGCAGTGAGAAAGGCCATGGCTTCGCTTGGCTTGGCTCAGCTTAGCTTGCAGAAGGCTGCTTCAGGTCCTTGGTTTGGGACGTTGGCTATGGAAACCCAGTTACTACCCAGCCTGCAGGTATCGGGGGCTGTTGCATCAATGACACCTACAACTGAAAGTGGTTTCCTAACTGGGAAGGACAACCAGGAGAATTAGGAATGCAGAACTGGACATAGGTTGCTTGGTGGCATACACAAGACCAAATTTTGCTGTTCTCTGATACTTCAGAGCTGAGCTGCTTCTGCTGTGGGAAGGGGAAGAGTAAAGGAAAAAGGCAGGACTAGTTGCAGAGCTGACTGTAATACCTCAGGTGACAGGTAGCAATAGTCACCATTGCTTCAGGGGAAATTTAATTTCCCCATTTCCCTTTCACACACCCCCAGGGCCTTGACATATGGAAAGTAGGCAGTGTTCAAGACTGCTTGTGGACACAGCAGCTGGTGACACCAGGAGCAGCTGAATTTGCATATGTAATTGCCCTGGAAGGAAAGTATCATTTGGCAGTAATGCAAGTGGGGAGAGGATGTGACTTTTATGCTCAAAATTTGACCATCACAGATATTTAGTTTTGGGTTAAGAGGAGATTTCAGTTTCTTGAGGCTTCATAAACTCCTGACCTTGCTAAGGTAGCAGAAGAGCAGGTGGAATTAATGAGGTATCCTAAGATTTGGAAAAGCTATGAAAGTTGTTCCCTTTCCCCATCTTAACTGCTCAGTAATTCCTGGGATTTAAAACCAGTAGGACATAGAATGTACTGTCAAGTCAATTTATCAAGATGATGAAAGTTTAGGTGAGTCTTAGTCCCAGGAGCTGGATTATTTTATATTGCCTGTCTGGTGTGGCAGCACTGGGAAAAAATCACCACAAAAATGGAGAAGGCATCACTTCTTGACCTGATGCCTTGCATACACTAATTGTTCATTCATGCTCTATCTCAGAACTGAGATACAAATGTCATCTTACTCTCATATACCTGGCCAAAAGAGCAGTGCTTCAGTCAGTGATGTCTATAGGAACCTATATAGCATGCATCTGCAACCAAATGTACAGCTTATCTTGAATTACATGAGCTGCTTATGTCTGTCTACACTACTGGATCTCTCTGTAGTGCCTTATTGCAGCTAGCTTGTGCCTTGTGGGGAGTCTTAACTTGCTAAAGCACCTGACTTACAAATCCTTTACTGTTCTCTACTTAATAAAGCTTTGAGCTTCCCACTATGTGCTGGAGTCCTTTGTTTCCTTCCCTTTATTTTGAAAAAAAAAAAAAAAAAGTGCAGTTCTGGAAACATAAACACAAGAGAGTTTCCTGTATTATAGGAGCCTGGTTTCTGAAGAGATATTTCAGGAAAGTTGCAAAAACAATTACTAGAAATCAGAGTGAGGAGCTGTGGGACTGATTATGTTTCTGCTTCTGAAACAAGATGGCTGATGCAGACCTTCTGAACCTTGTGGTACTTACAGCTGGGCAATCTCCTCTAACAACTGAGTTTTAACAAGTTTGCTTCAGTACCCTGGTGGCAACCAGGGCTGTAGCATAAGCTGACACCATGTGGCTCAGCATAAGCTGGCAGTGCTATTTGTGCTTTCACGCTTCAGCTGTGAAGCCACATCAGTGATGGTTCCAGACCCTAGATGCTGAGATGTGACAACACTTCCCATCTTGGGAAGAGGCGACGGCAGCGGCAGTATCTGCATCTGTGGTTACTTTAGCAATAGGAGCTGTTGAAATCTTGATTCTTGTGATGAACAGATTCTGCCTAGACTCTAGTTTAGCCTTGGAAGCTGTGTGGTGGAGGGAAATTCCACTTTTGGCAGCTGCTGTTCTGCATAAAAAGTGTATAGTGCATGAAGAGATCCCAGAGCTGTAGAAAAGGTGTTGGGAAGAGGCAATGAAGCCTCTCACAGGAAAAGCAACCTAGTAAAAATAAGATTTTAATCAAACAAGTGTCAAACAGTGAGAAGCACAGAGGTAGAACTCTGGATTAGAAAGGACAGCCATCTTCCTATTCTCTAAGCACAGGTATGAATAGGCAAGAGCAATTATCACACTACTAGTCTAGGAGGGTCAGCCTTGCTTGTAGCTGAAACACAGCCCCCTGCATCCAGGGAGTAGCTACATATAATAATTGTTCTCAGAGTGACACCAGAGGAAAAAAATTGTGAGAGATTCATTAGTCACTGGATTTCTTTCATGGCAATGAAGTAGACCTCAGTCAATGTGCCATGGAGACTAAATACCTTCCCTCCTGTGCTAGGAGGGGTGCTCTGTCTCCAGGGTCATCTAGCTCAATGCTGTTTACATGCAGCTCTGCTGCTCCACCCCACTCCTAATCTACAGGGAGATACGATTCTTTGTGCCTTGTGCCTTGATTCTGGATTGCCAGAATTCCTGTCTTCCCACAGCTGCTACTTCCTCTTCTAAAGAATTAGTACCTGATTCCCTACACAGTTAGCAGAGACCAGCATGCTCACACAGCAGAAATACTCTTGAAATGTATGAAGCAGGTATGCTGTCCTGGGCTCCTGCCTGTGTGCCCCTGAGAAAAGCAGAATTTGAGTTGCAACTGCAGACCACTATTTAGTCTCTACAGGCTGAGGCCTCCAAGGTCATTTTGGACAGTGATCTGGGGACCATCTGTAAAGTGAAATTCTTGCTAGACAGTCAGCAGTCACCTGATTAAAAAAAAAATCAGAAGTGATTCATAGTGGAGGGCAAGTAATACTGAATAACATCCTTGCAGCAAACTGACAAAAACACCTAAATGGGGTGAGAAAGGGGCATCCTCTTTATTTTTGAGATAAAAGTTGTTCTGCCTTGCTTGCAAAACCAACAAGTAAATAACACTGAGAGGCAAATCTACCTTTTATACACTTGCTTTCTATTTTAACTAGCAAGGTATCTCCTCAGGACTTTCCTTATCCCTGCCTCCTCCCTGATCATGATTACTTCAATACAATGGCCAACATCATATCCTGCGTAGATGAGAATAGTTGTATTGATAGCTCCATGCTTCTCGGCTGACCCCTCCATCAAATAGCTGATCTCCCAGCTCAGTCTAAACTTGAGTCTCATTTCATTTTTTTCCCCTTCTCATTGCACCTCTCCTAGCAGTTCTTTCTCAGCTGAACGTTGATTGCTTTCACCACCACTCTGGGCACTGCTTACTCAAGCCATATAAACTCACACTTCATTGATGTGGTTGTTTCTCCTTCTACCCACCATATTTTCAAATTAAGCTTGATGCTAACAGATTAATCTCTCTGGTCTGTGTGGCAGTAGTTATGCCCACCATACAACTGGGATGGGGCTCAGCACAATTTCAGATGGGATCTGAATAATCATAAGCAGGAGATACTTTGGCAAGAGGACAATAACAGTGGTCACTACAGATTATGTGAGGGGGTACTCTGATAGGCATTTTCTATCAGGAGGAACTTTGCTTTTGCAAGCAAGGATGCATTATGTGACATTTACAAAATGACCAAAGAGATGTCATTAAAAGCACCGGTGTTTGTCTGTATGTGGTAGAAAGAAGCAGTATATTACAGTCCTGAGATAACAGGCATTTTGTATAAAGATGAATACCGAAAAATAAAGTTAAGTTGATTCTTGCAGTCAGAAGTTTCTCTCATTGATGACATTTTTTAATTGCGCTTCTGTGGAATTCCCTCTGCTGGTGCCAGGCTCCCTCTTTTAAGGGAGCACAGCGGAGTTTGGCAGCTGGGGACAGCAAGTACATAAAAAGCTTTAGGTTTGTCTCTTTAAGGAAAGGACAGATTCTAAAGCCTTTTCTGTTTCCCTTGCAAAATTATCCTCTGGTTAACCGTGGTATCTCCTGCTTTGCTACTTCTCTCCATGACTCTCTATCTGTAAAGGGCAATGTCCTACTTGGCTGTGTTTTATTTAGTCTGTTTCTGCTTTACTCCATTATTTGAAGCATATCTTCCAAATTCCTAAGCTCAGGGTAATTGGTGCCACTGTGAATTTGAGTGCATTTGCTTGGGTTTTTCACCTTTGTGCAGAACAATTGAATTCTTCCACCCATTTAGGCATGTTGAAGACCACTATCTCTTTTTTCCAAAGTAAATTAACGGAATAACTGGAATACATAAGACATTTCAGACTCTGTTTCTATGTCCTCAGTTACTAGGCACTTTAATTCCTGTATCTCTAGGAACAACCACTGCCTTAACAATTTTCTTCTTGTGTACCACTGGTCTCTGCCCTATACAGTACTAAGACAGTGAAGATCGTATTGCCAGAGTTTTGACCCACCACAGACAAGGCTCACTGGAAGAATATGTTGGGATGTTCCAGAGGGATGTTATTTTGGAACCTGCAAGGTCTTAGAATAGCAATACTTCTTCTTTTCTTGCCAAAGTAATGCTCTTCAAATAACTTAAGTAGAAGAGACTGTCTTTCTCTTCAGGTCTTATGATAGCAGGACTTGGATTCTGTTCCCAAATTCACTTCCAAACAGTGACCCATTCTTAGTTGGACGGAGACAGAATTTCCCATCTTGAAAAAAAGGTTGCATTACAGATTGGAGTTTCATGGTTAGGCTGCACTTGGAATGGACCACATTTATTGAGATTTCATAGTGATTACTGTCATAGGACAGCTCAAGCCTCTTTGCAAAACAATGCTGAATTGTATAAAAGGCATCAATAGAGAAAAAAATAGGGTTTCTCTGCTGCTTCAGCCACGGGGTGTAACTGCCATGCCATGATGCAACTGCATGTTTCGGGTACCATTGTTAAGATGTTGTCTGGAGTAGTCAGCTTTCACTGCTTACACAGCTGAAAATGCCTATCTCATTTGTGTGTTTTCAAGATATGAGGCTTTATAAACAAAAATCAATAGTCAAACCAAGGGTGAATTTGTGTTACAGTGAAATTAAAGTACCAATGGAAGACTGGATTTTGTGGAGAAGAATCATCTAAAAGGACACTTAAGGCAAAATACAACCCTACTGTAAATTTACTGGCATCAATGGCATTTACATAGCCTATGCACAGATGGATCTGGTTTGGAGACTTGTAGCTCCTATCTAATCAACAAGTTTAATGGGAATGTCAGTGCTTGATATCAGGAGAAGCAGGATTCTGTACTTATATAGTAGCTAGGCAAATGACTGAGTCATTTTATAATTTGTTTTTATTCACCGTGTAGCTGTGTGAATAAAGTAAAAAACAATTAATAATATATTCAATGTAATTTGTGATATTTCTTACTCTAGAATCAGTTTGTCCAGCTCTGTTGGAGAACTTCATAGGTGCCTTGGTAATGTTTTCATGCAATCCACTTATCAACAGTTCTAAGACAGGATCAGAGATTCTGTCAAAGGATAACCATATTAGAAGATACGCCATAAATAAAACATAACCAAAACATACATGTACTAGGAGATTCCCCATAAGCAAAAAGACTGGAAGGATTCCAGAAGACCAAAAGGTTTCCAATGATGGACAGGGAGACCTCTGTATAGAGTCCAAGGTACAGAACATAAGGAAGGAGTTTGGAGGCCTCTATGCAATTCTTACTCTTTTCAGAGGAAACATATAATAACTGCTATCAATACACTAGCCAGAAAAGGGTAAACAAAGCTTGTGATGTCTTTGACTACCTACTTGCTTGTGCAGGCACCAGTTCTACATCTAATCATCCTTTGTCCTTGAAGTTTTCTCAAGGCAGGATGGGTTTGATTGAAACAGAATGTACCCTGACTGGCGATAGGCAATCCTTTAACATTACACTCTTAAACCACAGACCCTGGTCTTATTAAACTGTTAGCACTTCTGGTACAGTGAGAGAGAGAGAAAATGCCCCTGAACTGCAATAAGGCGCCACATGAATCCTGTTTCCAAACTTTTTAATCTTTCCCAGCACATACAAAAGAAGCAGCTGGCCAAGAGTAAGGGTTGAAATGGAATCTGATTGTTATTCATCTGGGATCTCCTCCAATTCCCACTAAAACAGTATTTCCACTGAGTTCGTATACGATCTGATTTCAAGTCCCATGCAGTGAATCCTAGCCAATTCAGCTTTTAAGGGTTCTCCTGGCTCAAATGCTATCTGCATTCAAATGAAGGCTCTTCCTACTTATGAACAGATCTTATTCTTGCGTCTATTGCATGAGAAATGTCATTTATTGCCATTTCAAGCAGGAGAATCAGTAAACAATATGGCCTCTCACACAGCAGCCTCCCCTAGCAATGCCTATGTTGTCTTCTCTGGCTTCAATCTTTTTACATTTATAACTAAACACTTTCAAATGGGAATATTTTTCTATGGGTAGCAGAATCAACAGCCTGATTTTAAGAGCCCCTAATGATTCCAGGCTGAATACTTCCTGCACATGGGTTTGGAGAGACATTATGTGTGCAGGCATGCAGTTCTGAAAAATCTGTGGCTCACATATAATCCACAACATATGATCCAGCATGAGCCACAAAAAGACTGAAGCAACAGCAAGAGAGCTGTGAACTGTCCCACTTATCTGTGCAGAGTCTGCATGCCAGTACTACAAAGCTCTACATGACTTACTCTGTCCCACTAAGTTGATGCTGAGAGCAGGCACAGCTTGCAGTAGAAGGCGGTGCATGCCTCACTTTTAGGAAAAAAAAAGCAGTAGTTCTTAGCTGCCCCATCTCCTCACTGAGATCAGTGAACCTCTTGCGGGTGCTAGGCACATCATTTAGGAATGCCTGGAAAGACCTTTGATCTTTGGGCTGAAGACACTTTGAAGGAGCAAAGTAGTGGTGGCTGCAAGGATACCACCCCTGTGCTCCTGCAGCGTGTCGCTTTGGGTGAGGGGTGACGATGATTTGTTGAGGCACTCTGTGGAAGCCTGAGCTATCACAGCCTGTGCTGTGCTTGTTTTCTGAGGTAAACAGGAAATCTCAGACCTTAGTAACGTCAATTCTGAACTTCTCACCAGGGCTAAATTCCGTTTGAAGGGAAAAGAGCAGCAGGAATGATCTCTGTGTTCAGTTATCTCATATCTTGTCTTACATCATCCTCTCATGAGTGTGCCAGAAGGCCAAAAGGAGACCTCTGATTGTCATGTACGACCTGCATAATGGGCTTTTCCAGTTGTTGATACAGCACGTGGAAGACTGAGTGAGCTGTGTTCCTCTTCTACCTAATTCAGAGTGACTGGAGAGGAAAACCTTTGCTCTGAATCTGCTGGGACCTGAACCCATGCCTCCCTCCCTTTCCAAATGAGCTCTGAATCCAAAAAAATTACCTGCAAAAATGCTAAGCTGGATCTGAATTTCAGCCTCCACATTTTTTTCTCAGTATTCTCACTGGCAAATTGTACCATTGCATTTGGAATGCCATACCCATCTACAGATTTAATAATCAAAACATATTTAACTACCAAAAATTTTATTAATCTTTGTCAGAAACTAGCAGAACAGTCTCACTGTTTTTGTTTTCCTTGAGCTTTTCCAGGCAACTCTTGCCTCTTTTCAGGGTCCATCTTCCACCTGTTGGGATAGGAAGTTGTGTTGTCACCCATATGTCTTAACCATTATGCTTGCTTTGAGGTGCTAGAAAAATAGGGATTTGGGTAAGCAATTTAAAACTTCCATCCTGAGAGCTCTCTCACCAAACAGTGTTTGTACCTCAAACTGCTCCACCTAAGCTGACTCGAAGAGAAAATGGAGTTGTTAAGCATAGTATGTGACCCTCTTCATCAGAAGCTCCCAAAATCCAAAGCTCAGTGCTGGCTCTGGGGCAGCACTAGGAATGTTCCAGTGTGTCTGCCTGATTCAGCCTCTACTCTAATTTTTGAAGTTGTGGCGCCTTGTATTGTGTCTAAATTAAAATATATTCTTGCATTAAAATGATATATAGAATTCAACTTCAAAAGCTGTCTTAGAAACTGTCTCCCCTTTGTGAATATAATGCACAGTCCCACTAATTTCTTTGTTTCACAAAGTGCTGTCAAACATGTCCAGTCATCCAGTGCTCACTGCAGCAAAACTGTTCATCTTTCAAAGGCAGCATTCTCAAAGCTCTTTACAATCCCCACTGGCAGACACCTTGTGCTACCCCCTGCAAGGGAAATGAGTAACACTCATCTGGTCACACAGGGGGATGCTAAAGTAAAGTGAGGCAATACAATTTGCCCACTCTCTCACTCTCTTTGTAGCATGAAGCTCCTACCTTTCTAACACCTCAGTCCTGGTTTCTATGCAATAGCCCAAGCTTCCTCTCTATTCAGCAGCTCAAACTACTGCAAAGGATTAAGTAGGTACTTAACACCATATTGAACAGGAGCCAAAAGAATTAATTTCACAGGAGAGGAAGAAACTAGCACAAAGAATTCAACAAGTTGGGGGGGTGAAGAACGCGTGTACTGATTAAGAGACAGAAACAACCTACGTTTAACTGCTAAATCTTGTAGTTTCCAAATCTAAGCCCTCCCATACTGCTTCCCCCTGCCCTGATTTGTGATAATTTGCAGAGCAAAAAGCCTCTTTGAATGAGGGAGAAACTTTCTAGAGAACAGAGCGCAAGTCACTTCTGCCCAGTAGCTCACCTGGCCAGGTAAGGTCACTAAAGGTCACTGTAAGTTTATTTACTGGATAGCAGCCCCAAGGAACAGAACTGGGCACATCTCCTTTAAAATAATGGCATTTGAATCCTGGTGCTCTTCTACATAGCCTAAATTGTGGTTCCAGAAGAATATGTCTGTCTCAGAAGCACTATGCTGTGCCTATCTGAATTAAGTATTATCCTTGCTCTGACAGGGCTGCAGATGCTATGTAACTTGTCACTGGAATAGCAAATGAGCTCACATAACCAGAAAAAGGCCCTGAACCAGAGTAGTATAAACCTCGTCCTTCCAGGCTGAGCAAACCAATCCATTCATTACAAGTAGCAAAGGCAACATAAAATAAACTGGAATGAAATGGTTCACATCACTAATAAACCACAGGAACAGGAATGAAGCTGACCTGTACTGCTCAGTTGTTACTAATAGGCTAGCTTTACAGGTATTTTAACCAGTCTCCCCCTCTCCAGAAGAGAACATAAAGCCTCAATAACACAGTGAGAACCTCCAGTTATTTGCCAGCACACCAAATAAGCAACACCCTTCTGTTGAAATCACCACTAAAGCTCCTAAAAGTCTTGCAGCAGCATACAAATGGGCACAGCAGCACCTGGCTAAACATCTGCTTGTATGTTGACAGTAGAGAAATGGAGCCCCTGA
Source organism: Haliaeetus leucocephalus (assembly GCF_000737465.1). Classification (NCBI taxonomy): domain Eukaryota; kingdom Metazoa; phylum Chordata; class Aves; order Accipitriformes; family Accipitridae; genus Haliaeetus; species Haliaeetus leucocephalus. The sequence continues at coordinate 6,986,252 of NW_010972642.1, forward strand.
TGTCTTGTTATGGAGAAAGAACCCTCTCCTGCTTGAGCTAAAAGAGGATTTCTGTGAGAATGCGTAGGTGTCATTGGGATTATTTCCTCCAGTCTCCAGGCTTACTTAAACTAAACATTCTCCATCTCTCCTACTACACTGCAAAAAGCAGATGGCACATATGCACAAAGACAACTAGAGATAAAGGATATGTCTAGAATTTGGGTCTATTTCACGGGATCATTAAAAATGTTAACTTTCCCCAGGGCACAGATTAACAATATACTTGAGTCCTCTCACCTTGCCTGCTTCCATTCAGGCAGCAGGTCTATCAGGAGGTGGGAAGTGCAGCATAAGCAAGATACTTAATTTGGGTTGATATAATAAAATAATCAGACTGAAAAGTTGCAACATGCCCTAAGAGGGAACAATAAATCTCTTTTACTAACTGATTGTCACTAACAGCTACTGCAAGCAAAGGAAAAAATAAAATGGAGAGCCAGCAAAATGGAAGCCTCAGACAGCTAACAGGAACAAATACCAACAAACATTCATATAAGCATTTGAGACATTCTCTCCTTATCAAACAACACAGACAAACAAAATGCAGCCCCCACAAAATGAGGTTTATCCCCTTCTGTGACTGATCCCAACACATATTCCTTTATGTAGAATTTCCAGTATGAGGAAAGAACATGAAAGCAACCAGCCATATGATGCACACAGAATGCAAAGCAGCCTTTTTTCCCCCTTCCATGTTGTTCTAGCATTGTGTCTTGTCTTTGGTTTTAGGTTTGAAAAGGTTGTTAGCCTTTGCAGATTCCCACAGGCATGAGTTGTTCTGCGGAGCCTGCCAGTAGGAAGGCCATCTTGCTATAACTGTGCTTACTGATACAGAATAGCTAGGAGTTTTCAGCACATTCCAACTTATGCCATCAGTCCTGAACACCACATCACTGCTGTGCAGGCTCCCTCCTCCTGCAAACTAATCTTGCTGCTTGGTGTCAATAGAAGAGCTTTCAGAGTTGAGGAGTACTGGCACACTTGAAACTTCAGCTAATCCACTTTCAAAAGACATTGTTGCTATTCCTGGAATAATGAGTAGGAAGTTTCCTTGCTCTGTTAATGGGTACAATTAGAGGCAAAATTGTTGAGTTGTTTTCTGACAGCTTGCTCCAAAGATGCCATGACCCATATCACTTCTGGTTGAAGAAAAAGAAGTCAAAGCATTCAAGTTTTTGTCTGAATGACAATTTATTAAACAACAACTGGTCAAAAATTGCTAGAGTCCAAACATTCTCCTGACAAGAACTGCTTTTCTGGCCCAGAAGGAACACTTAAAGATTTTTAAATGTTGGTTAACTTTTTTTAATAACCTTCCAATGGAAAATCTAGGAACAAAAAACAGTTTGCTGATTCTTAAGCATCACATTTTATTGAAAGATACAGGCTCTCATGAGACCTTATCATACATTGAAAATGTGTGGGTGGTTTCTTAGCCAGTTTTAGTGTTCATAAATATTCTCAAATGGTGCCAGAGAGAGATTACAAGAACTCCTTATGCTTGTGCTCAATGGAAAGGGCTTCTGATTTCTAACTAATCTGTGTTACTTCTTAACATGGAGAACCTATCCTCTTGGAGATTAGCTGCTAGATGCTGTTATTCTGGTAGCACAATTCCATCATCATGGACTAAGTGCAGTGTTTTCTCCCTCATTTGGTAGCATGATCCAGCTCAGTTTAGGGTGGCTGAACTTCACCTGAGAAGTGAAGTTTACCGCCCTGTAAAACGGTGTTAGTACTGTTCAAAACTACCTGTGAGACACACCCACCTCCTCTCCCCCACCCACCCAATCTACTGGCATTATGATGTCTTTGTTCAAGCTGTAGCTGTGAGAAAGACATTGCAATGCTATTCATTGTTCTGGGACATATCATGTGCTCTTTCTCATGCAGTAGTGGTGACCAAGGATACATATATGTTTGCATTCATATTGGGGAGGGGAAAACGTTAGAAACCTGATTGCTGGAGAAGATGTGGAAGAGATAAAAATTGATGTTTTGATGCTAAACTTTAGTGTCTTGAGTCCCACTACTAATATCTTTTGTAAAATTAAGGTACAGCAGCTGTTTGGAGTAAGAACAATAAGCAATTTTTAAATACTTCCATTAATCCCCTAAGTACTTTATAAAAGGGGTAGTGGCGAGAGAGAAACAGACAGAGCGCCATTGATGTCTAGCCATCTCTTAGGTGGGATTTGGCAGTCAGTATGCTGCAGAGCTGTGTAAGGAGGAGTTCTGAGCCAGAGATATCTAAACAAACCCTTTTTCTTGCAAAATATACTGGAAGATCATTTAGGGATTCAGGGCTGCCCAGGAGGATATAACTGCTCCTTTTCCATGAGTGTTAATGGAAACCAAGCACCTGAATCTCTCGGTGACTTTGAAAGACTCAGCCTTTTAAGTCATTCAGAGCAGATGGGAATGCTACCATTCAGATTTCAAATCTGAGATTTGCTGCTCCACCTTGAGCTCCTGAGAAGCAAGTTTCTTCACCTTTGAACTGAACCCCTTTTGAAAATAAATGCTTAGATCACTAAGCCATTTTGGATAGGAACTAAGAGCTTTCCTGCTTGACTACAGATTGCAGGTAAGCTGAAGATCCCACATATGACTGAAGCATGTCCTCAGAAACCAACATTCCTTGAAAGATGACTGGTTTCCTTAAGCTTATTCTGCTGTCCTAGAGCAAGTGTACAGGCTGGATTATGTGAGTTCCCAGAAGACTATGTCATTCTACTGTTTTTAGACCATCCGCAAGCTTCTGTGTGATTCTTTATGACTTTGCACTAGTCTTTCTGCACTTCTGACTAAATTGTTGCAATTGATTGGATTACAAAAAGGGAAATGACCCTTTAGCTTGTGTTTGATAGCTTAGTTTCCTCTCACCAGTAGAAACTACAGCATAAGGAGCCTTCATATAAGAAAAAATGTGAAAATACTGACAACAGGCACAAATTGAGGCTCATCTAGTTCAAGACTGGCAGTTAGAAATGTTTTAGGAATACAACTGGGCATTGCTTGTGTCATATTCTTGCCACATGCAAGGGTATGTTTCTCTCCTTTAAAAAGAATTGGAGTGAGATCCTTGTGTTTAGGATGACAAAATTCATAGCAAAGTCAGATTCAGGGTGACTCCAAAGCAGACAGACTGTGACAAGTTTTCGCTGCAGTTGCTAGACCTCCCTCACCAAGTTGAAAAAGTCTGTTTAGCAACGCTCAGTGACCTACAGCTCTGCTTCCTCAGGCTGCACTCATGCCAGCTATTATAAGCTAAGTGAGTCAGTCTAGGGGTGAAGTTGGATTGAAGACTTCCAAGGAAAACTGAAGGGGGTGCTGCAGTGAGTAGTAGTCTTCCTTTTGAGACATCACTGCACCACTGCCATGGCATGGTGCTATAAGGTTCAGTGTCCCTAGCAAGATGTAATGCTGAAGTCACTTGAACTTGTAGTAAGACTAAATATATGGCTGTTGTTGTTGTTGTTGTTGTTCCATGCTTGCATGTCTAAACTTGGAGTCTTCTGTCAAACTCCATTTGGTTAACAGAGATCACTGGGGCTATGGTCATATGCACCAGCTAATGGCCTAGTCTCAGTTGGTTAGCCTAACACCTGCACAGCAGATTTTGTGGAAGAAATGGCAATTGTGATCACAGGGGACTGCTGCCTTCTGTCCCAGAGGCAGCTGTGTCTCAGTGGCAGGTAATGGTCAGTTTGAGTGCTTAGAAAGAAGCAGCGTTCTGTAAATGGAAATTAATATTGTTCTGGCTTGGAAACATAGTACAATGTCCCTCAGGGCAAGAAGGGAATTCCAGTCTCCAGCCATTATTTGATGGAACTGTTTCCAATTACATATCCTCTGAACTCCTTAATTCACAAACTCTTTTTTTCTAAGGGGAATAATGCTTCTGAAAAGCCTCGTTAAGGCTATGTATGAAGGGACAGAATTTCTTAACTGCTTCAGCTAGTGCTTCAGTGCAGGGTATGAATGCCAAGAACTCCTCTGATAAAGTTCATGCAACTATCAGAAACTAATGGAAATTTAATTGCACTGCTGCGTAAGAACCCCTGTGAAATGCACACCAAAGCCTCTAGCAGACCATAGAATTGGGACTGTAGAGCAGGAGAAGTGGAATCCATTGGAATGGTCATGGGCACCTTGAGAGCATGCTTGGAATAGAAGGTATAGCATGGTTGTGTCAAAGTGATGCTCTGTGGATGACCTGTGGGGCTGCGCACTGCTGAGGGCCATGTGCAGAAGGGAAGTGCATGCCAGACTTTCCTTAGGAAAATTAAATAGCAAAGAAACTAAGGGATGAGCTGAACTTTCACATGTGCGTACAATTCCACATTACACTGATTCTGGAAATCTGACTGGAAATCTAACAGTGGTTAGCTGGAATAGGTAAGATATTAGAGGTTGGCAGGACATTCCTCAATATTCTTTACTCAGCAGTTCAGTGTCATAGCCTTACATTTTCCTTCATGATCCTTAAAATGGGAAAGACAATTATTTGGGTCCTTCCCTATCACCCTCTTCTCCATAATCCAGAGCTGAACTCTTAAACCTCTGAAAGTGTGTCTGTAACTAGACTGACTTCTCAACTTTTAGAAGCTAAAACACAGCTGAGGCCAGAGGGTGCTAATGAGATGCCAGCAAGCAGAGAAGGAGTGATAGTGTTTTGAATCTCTATCCGGTTGGGTTTTTTCTCCTTTAATAGTACCCAAAGTTTCATAGTCTCTACGTAGACATGAAAGATGCAGGCCATCTTAGTCCAACTCAACAGGTTGGTCTTTTCATGTGCTAAGTGCTCTGAACAAAATTCTGTGAGTGCCTAGAAATAGACTTAGGTTCCTTAATCGTGGGCTGCTGAGGTGTTATGTTTGGGGAGGAAGGAGTTTGATTACGTGTATGTAAGTCTGTGCCACTCTTTCATTTTTTTCTGGGAGATTCTAAACCAAAAGCATTGTCATATTATTTCATGCCGTTCCTCAGCCTATCATTATTTTCTGATTGTCCTCTCCTCAGTGGACAGCATGGCTTGCTTTCTAAGGTCATTGAGTTTGACTTACCACACCTTACTTCTACAGTAATTAAGACTTGTGTAATATTATTGATGTCCTTTGCTCTCTTTCTGTGACATTTTCTAGTTCTGGCTTTTGTTCTTTTGCTTGAGACTGCAAATTTGTTGGCAAGTGGTTTGCTGCCTGTAGTGCACATAGAATAAAAGTGCTGTGTGGTTTTGTTACTAGATATCTACTGCATGGCTGCTTTTGTCTGCAAGGAACTAGAATCAGTGACTTTGTAACAGCTGGTACTGAGAGCTCCAAGTGTCAGGATGAAATCAGGAGGTACCTGCACTTCATTCCCTTTCCTCAGCCTTTCTCTTGCTTGTAAGCACTCAGAAAGACTGTGGCAGCCTCAGCATCTCAAAAAGACCAAGGGGATGGCACTTACATTTATTGTTTGACCTCAGACAAAATAAAAATCTGCTATCCTTCTGGTTATGTGATGTTTTTGACCAATGGGAGATTCATAGGAAGAAAAACCTACAAGGAGCAAGACAGAAAAAGGAAAGGAACAGAGAGTGATGGAAGTACAAGAGGTAGATGTGGAGTGTTATCATGGGATTTGGGCATCCTAATTCTGCTTTGGTGACTAATTAAGTTAGAGCTATTACATCAATCCAAGAAGTGCTCCAATGAAAATACGATGAGGAATTGTTAATAATGGAAGATAAGATGAGGAATTGTTAATAATGGAAGGAGATGGAGGATACAGTCAAGAAGAAAGAAAAAAAGGGAATTGTACAACCTTATAGAATTGAAATTCAAATGCATCTGGAGGTTGGTCCTCAAAGACAAATCTGTAGGCTCCTCCACTGATGGGCTCCATATATAATACAATAAGCTGTGAGGGATCAAGCAATACTAGCACCTTTGAGAATGGGAAACTTACCACATCACCCTTAGCTCTCCACACAACAACAATGCTGGCATCTGAGAATAGACTGCTCAACATGCAACAGCAATAAGGCCATCTGGCCCAGGAGCAGAAGCTTTTGATGACCAAATGCCATCTTGCAGAATGTGCTGAGGCTTTGTGACTCCTGGATGGCATGCGCCTCTGAAATGTAGCAGATCTTATCAGTTTATACCATTAGCTACTACCTCATCTTCTCCTTCCAGCTCTGTTGGTTTGCTTTGTTTTGTTTAATTAACCCAGCCTTCTAAAGGAGAAAGCTATGCAGCAGTCACTCTTGTGTTTAACTTCCTTCATAAAAACAACTGCTGTCAGGCAGTGTTGCGGTTGGAGTGATTACAAGATCCTTTACATAAATCACTCTCTGGAAACTCATTTATCTTAACAAGTTCTTGTATCAACGTTCTCTTTATTATCACTCCTTGGGAAGGCCTGCAGTCTGTCTCAAGACCCCCAGTCTGTTAAAGGAGGAGGCAAAATGAAGGCAACTGAGTAAGTGTACTAAAAACTATGCATGTATTACAACAGACTGACTGTTGCACTCCTGTGCCCCTGTAAATGCTTTCCACGGAAAATAAAGTGGTTTGGTTTTTGCTTCTTCAGCATTTATAAAGGCTGCCTTCATATGACATTGTATTTTTAATTTCATACCTTCTTTCCTCTCACAGATTTTATTCAACCTTACCTCCTTTTTCTTTTGTGTGAGATCCTTACTTAAAGGAACCTGAGGCTTTTGGTCTCGACAGTGTGTGTCAGGGAAGAAGTAGGGGATGAGGCATAAGGGTACAGTAACTTTTATTCCATTTTGGGAGGGTTTTGATGATGATGATGATTTTCTTTGAGGGTTTTTTTTTTATTTAAATACTGGAGTGTGGAAGTGAAGAAGTACTGTCAGTGTTGCCTTCATGTGACATTCCTGTTTGTGATTCTCCAATATCCTTGACTGAATTCAAGAAAAAGGAGGAAATAGGGGAATGAAGACTTTATACTTTAAGTGTTTGGAAAATAAAAATCTGTTGGGGTGAAAAAAGGCAAGTTAAAAGAAAAACATGTTTCTTGATGCATCTTTGTCTCACTCATGATAGAACCAGGATGGGCATGAACTTTGAGATATGCAGCAGTGCACGGAACAGCTGCTGTGGTATTGGGACCCATGCCATGTCCATTACTACAGCCAATTGTTCTCTTACAGACAACAGCCACTACTGACTACAGCGCTACCTTTCTTGTTTGCTTATTCAAGATATTTTTTTAGTTAGCAATGCAGCCTGTATTTCTACCAGGACTGAAATAGCCTCCCCTATTAACTGTTCAATCCAGCTACTAAAAGTTTAATTAAATCTGCATCTGTTGCCTGTGGGCCCATTAGAACTCTAAGGGCCTCTGCTCCCTCCTCACTTATGTCTGATCATGGCTGTGGGCTTCCACGGCATTGGTTTCATTGCCTTCAATGGTTACTCTCCATTTGTGCCAAGGTAAACAAAACAGGAATTATACACTAAGCATCTAGAAGACATTGGGAACAGACAAAATATGTGAGTAATTTTCTTGTTTATATCTATAGTTCATTCTGTAGAAAATCTGTTTTGGAGACTGGTTTGAATGCTGTTTGGGAGATGGCTTGATCTATCTTCTCTTGAAAACCTATTCTTATGTAATTAATAATTAAAACAACAACATCAAAAGCCTGATTGAGAAAATTGGTTTCAATTCTTCATAGTCAAATCCCCAAACAGCCAATGAACGCATACCCAGAAATCCTGTGCCATGAAAATTCAGCAAGCCTTTCTACCCAGGAGGTTTTCAGCTATCTATGGAATTGTTATGCTCTCTTCACCATCGTAATTATGGTTTGGTGAGCGGCGTGGGGCATCACAAGTTCTCAGGGGTGCATAGACTGTGTGCAACATGCAGCTACACAAATGGGTGCAGGCATTCCCACTTTTGTGCCAGCATTGTACCATTAAAACAGCATTCCTGTCTTGCAAAGCAGGCCAGAAATATCCTCAGTGGATGGATTTGCTATTATTAACTAGAATACCTATTAGCAAATGAGGCAATTTCTGGCTTGGTGCTAGTGGAAATCACAAGGCTGTAAGGACAAAGAACAGCCTGAACTGTTAAGTGAAAAGGACTTCTCTGAGAAACAGAACTTTACAAAGGACAAGGGAAAGGGAGGGGTCAGTAGCAAGTAATCAACGCACGCTTGCACTCATCATCATGATGGGCAGGATAAAATTGAGATGTCACTTTTCCAGATTCATATCAAGTTCTCTTTTAACTAAGTTCATAAATATGAAGCTAAAGAGCCTTTCCTGCTGCATTTGAGGAACTTTTTTTTCTTCATAATTTATATGAATATCAGTGCTTGGGGAAGTGAAAGGTTAATAGCAACTGCCTGGTGCCAAGCAGAGGACAGGCAGGCTTCCTTTGTGCAGCTCTGCAGCTTCTCCTCACCTGCAGCACCTCCATTACCTTTGTCTTGAGCACATGTGCAGCTGCCAGTACACCCAAATACTGCTAGCCCATACCTATTCATCCACATAGCTCTGCCGCTGATGCAGAAAGCTGCCTAGGTTATCGCTTGTTATTCCAGTGTGAATTGTCTATGAAGCTCTGCTGATGCATTAGAATCCTGTCTTACTCTTTCTCATGCTATTCCAGTCTTGCTTCTTCACCTCTCTCACCACTCGCAGCATCTGCTAGTCCTTTGCACAACACTCAGTCTTTGTCTGAGTCCTGCAGTATCACTTCCTCCAGTTCTCCACATCTCTTCCTCAAAATGCAGACCTCTTGCATTCATCTCAACTCTGCCCAGCAACTCCTACCTCACAAATGCAGTTTTGGACATGCACAGCAGCTCTGCTGAGCAAACCTGGGTTTGCCACCTGGGGAAATACCTACATAAAGGATAGACAAACATCACTAAGCTCACTCTAGTTTTTCCTAAGGCAGACCCATGGTAGCCTACTGGCATGACAACCACTGTATGGACTGCTTGCCATCAGAGACCTCCCCACCTAGCAGAGGGTAGTAGACAAAATGTACTGTTTCAGTGTCAATAAATACATCTCTAAAGTTTGTCAAAACAAAGCTGTGGCTGCTGATGATCTTACAGCACCTGCTACACTGTCTGCTACAACAGCTCAGAAATGGAGTGGCAAGAAAGGCTGATACATCTTTTAGCTCCATGGACTGTCGTCTGGCAACTAATACTGAGGAAGGCTACACTTGATTTTAGTGGTATATGTAACTATGGCTCTTTGTTTCAGTGTATAGCAGGAACTGGGTAACAGGTAGGCAGTCAGCATTTTGCTTGCCTCCTGAGCAGTCCCACCTGTGTTTTTTTGCACACTTTCACAAGTTTCCCAAGCTTGACTTCCTCTTGCTTAGAAGCCTCTACTTAGCTCTTTCCTTCTTGTAGCATGGCTTCTTTTTTGCTTACTCAGACCTTTGCCTAAGCTATCTCTGGAGCCTTCTTAGTTCCAGGTTCAGAATGTAGTCACTATTTGAAGCACAAAACACAGGTCAAAAGAGCTGATTTTTTTCTGTAGTTGTCACCACACCACACCACTAAACAAAACAATTAAATGTTAAGGGTTTTTAAAAAACCATTGGGCAAATCTTCCCTTCCATCTTTCCTTATTGATGATTTTGTTAATTCTGTGGGTTCCTGAAACCCATGTAAGCCACCAGTTATAAAAACAGGATATATATAACATAAAGCACATCTCAATTAGACTGTTCACCCAGACAGTTGAGTGAATATATATGTTTATATACTTTTGAACTCCTCATTCCTTCAGACTTCACTTCTCCACACAGAGATGTATATCTAGAGGGAAAGGAAGACATATTCTCATGGGGATGCAGATGTATCATTCACATGCCACTTCACCCTACCCATTCACAGTTCAGTACATGCAGTCATGCCATGCTCCTCGTTCTCCCAAGAGCTATCTGGGAATCCAGCAACAGAAACCTTCATCACAGCCTTGTTCTCAGCAGTGCTGTATTCATATGCTGCCATTGTGGTGTAGCTGCCACCTACACTACTCTCGCAGCAGAGCTGTAGAACAGAGGTTTTGGGGGAAAGAGAGGGTGTAACTGCAAGTGAGAAAGAGCAACAGGGTTGAGCTAAGTAAGGATAAACAGGAGGGAGGTGCTGTCTGGAAGGAGCCAGTGAAGTTTGGAGAGGGACTCCAAGCTCTTTTCCCGAAGGCCAGTTTCATTCTTGCTGATATCTTTGCAAATGCCGCTGTGCTATCAGGAGCCACTCAGTTCCTAACCTTTCTTTAAGACTTCAATAAAAGGAGTAGTAATAGAGAAATGTAATTAAATTGGTCATATTTTAGCTATTTTTGGTGACATATCTCCAACTAGTGCCATACTGGAACCCAAGGGAACAGCTAACTAATTGTGCCTCTGGTTAATGTTCACCTCAGGGAATTCAAAACAGCAGCAAATAAAAGCAGAATGGAGAAGTAAAAAATAGAGCTGGAAGATAAAGGAGAGTGAGGTCCTGATCCTCTGAGGTGCTGAGTCCTTTAAAATTGAGGAAATCAGTATACTCCTACAGCACAAGCTGAGAGGAAAAAGTCACCAACATACGTAGCTCCTTGCTGGTAAGAGAAAGGAATTCCAGAAACATCCAATGCACATTCACATCCTGAAGGCATTCTTGCCCTTGTTCCAGATGTCCCTTGCCACCTTCGTCATTATCAAATGCAGCCTAGGTCTGTACTGAATGCACCCCTTGGCTGTGGGAAATGTATTCAAGTTGTATAAGAATTCCCAGAGTGTTCCCCCCTCTCATACATGCACAAGAGTGTGCCAGAGAGCACCCTTCAGGTTTGTAAAACACTGGGGCCTGCCCCAATACTAAATGAAAAAAACAGGCAGGATGGAGAAACCCTCTCAAAGTGATGTCCCCAGGTAACAGCTAATCAGACTGAGCTAATGAAATGTTTTTACCATCAAGCCCTGTACCACAAGCAGGAGGGATGGGGGAATGCAAACGCTCTTATTACTGGAAATTAAAACCTCAGCTCAGAATCCATTAAGCCACACATATCAGTCATGCAAGAGTTCTCCTTGGGTGAGGCAGGAAAAATCTGACAGAGCAAGACTTTGAAACTGTCTGCATGACTTGATGATTGCATGTACTGCTGTGATTGTCTCAGGGGAGGAGGGGATGGAGGCAGCAGACCCCAGTATGCCTCTGTATTTAATAGGAGAACAGGGGGAGGGAAAATATAGCTGTGCTAATAAGAAACTGCGTCTTGCTAGGCAGCATTTTTTGGAGAAGGTACTCTGTCAACTCATTCACATACACAGATGTGATAATTACTTTCCGCTTCCTTAGCTCACATGCAGTGCCTACCTCCGTAGGAGGCTTTTCCTTTTGCTCCCACGAGAGGAATATTTTTGGTGTCTTCCATGTGCTTGCAGAGCTTTCTCCCATCAAACCAGACTGAAACAGCAGAGGCTATAGACTCTTAACCTACCTTCTCTTGCTACCCCTCATCATTCTGTACAATCCATAACTGGTTCATTGTTGCAAGAAACAAAACACGCTCCAGCATACATGTGTGGTTTCTTGCACTTTTTTACTCCAACACATTTACACCACTTTTTCACTCCAACACATTTTTTTGCTGGACTAGCTGCTTTTGTAAACCTTGCTGGACTTGCATGCAATACACATTCACAGCCCTGCCAACCTGAAACCACGTGTCTCAATTCCTCCTCAAATTCAATATTCAATTTTATCTCCAGCCTCCACTGCTCACTCTTACTAGTGTATGTAACTGACACCAATCATGAATGGCTGTTAAGGATTTTTGGCCAAGTTATAGATCTTTAATTGGCCGCAAGTTTTCCCGATAATCAAGCTGTCCAGAGAGTGAATCAGATTTCAGGATTTAGAGCAATGTTATTTATGCCACAGAAGTGACCTCATAACATTTAACACTTCTTGTCCTGTTTGTCTCCTTCTTTCAAGGCACTGTAACCTACTTGACAGATTAGAGCCCTGGGACACAGGTTTTACTCTCAGCTTTGACTAGCTGGTGAACTCAAGCAGAACATTTTCCATGTCTTCATGCCCTTCTGTAAAATGAGGACCACCCTTGTAAGCACTGAAGGGTCTACGGGTAAAGAGTAATGCAGAAGAGAGAATTTTTTTTTTTTTTTTTTTTATTACCACCTACTTTTGCATGGTATTTCTATCATTCATCCAGCAGCGAGATCTTGCCATGGTTAGGGGTGTACTAGAAGAAAAGCTTACATACTTGCTACTTGCTGCACTTTTAGATATTGGTAGGGACATACACTAGCAATATTCCACCTGTGCATAAGCGCATTACTTCCCAAAGGACTTCAGAAAATGTAACATTACTGTGCATATGTGCTCATCTCTGAAAAGCAGGTTTTTCTGGTGTTAGATCTGAGTTGGCCATAGCAGCCTGCAATGAAGCCTTGTAAAAAAATGCAGCTGAAAAATGGCCCTGATTCCTTATGCTTTATAAGTCATATTATCATTTGTGCTTGAGGTAGTGGGATGAAAATTGCTCAGTGAGGATTTGCTAGCATCTCAAACTCATGTCACACAAAAGAAAACAACTTCACAAGAGGAAGACAATGAAGAATGGGGCCTGTTGTCAATTAAGCAAAACAGTGAGAGGAATGTGATGACAAATTTACACCAGCGTGTGAACAAGGATAATACATTTGCTCTCTCTGTGTATATCCTCTGAGGGAACACAGGTGATCAAGGCCCCCAACATCTAATCTGAAAAAACAGGTGCTAATGCCAGGCAGAGATATCCTGAAAATGATGCCATCTGCAAACATACTCCACTGTTCTCTCCTAGCACTCAGGGTATTTCTGGGAGATCTCCCAGGCACTGCCCAACCAGGCTAAACTGCATTGCTTTATGAGATCTGATAAAGCTCTCATCCCACACTGATGAGAACTAGTCATATAGACTCTGGGCATACAGTAGTGGGCTCCTTCCTTAAGCCCAGGAGTTGCCTACTGAGGAGGTGGCTTCAACCAGTCAGTATCTGTTAAGGATAATGTTCAGTGTGTGCTGTTTATTATTAATTTCTCCTGTGTAAGAGGCTTCATAAAAATAGAACATAAACCCCTGTCATTCCTTCCCTCCCCACAACTACATCAAAGCATCATTACAGTCGCACACGTAAATGAGCCAGGCATTCAAAAACTTCACAGCCTCTGCAGGATAAGGTTATGGGGCTCCTGGCCCTCCTCCATTCTCTAGGTTCCCCTGGGCCCTTTCCCTTTTCCCTTGTAACTCATCCTCACTGCTGTCCACTCTTCCACCAGCTTGCACCTCCCTGCACAGACAACCTCTGCAGAACCCAGAAGTATGGTATACCCTGTCTTATGACTGCTGCAGAGGCTTTGGAGAGCATGCAGATGTGCACACCACTGGGATGTAGTCCTGAGGCAACACTCCAGCCATGCTTTCAGGCTTGGGATTTGAAGAGCAGGTTAATATAGACTTAAAACTAGCCTGAAGGTTGCCCTTAGCAGAGAGTAGAAACACACTGTACATGCCTCTCATCCCCTTCTTCCCTTGATCCCCTGTTGCCAGTATTTCCTTAATTCTGCCTACCTGTAAAATAACTTGCTGAAAGCAAACAAAGTTTGGCAGAAGTCTGATCCTTCCCTTAAAAACGAGTAGATTCTTTCTTCCACCTTTGGGAAGCTAAATACCTTTGAATGTCTGAGACTGAAACTCTTTGCCAATGCTTTTTATCCATCAAGGATACAATCTGGTATTCCTTATCTGCTTGGCTGTGTAAGAGCCACAGTAAATGAGGTGATAAAGGTGGCATAATAGTTCCAGTCAGAGCATGTCCAGTGAAGTCAATATTTATGTATTCAGCTTGACAAAGATGAGAAACTCACTCCTTTCTTGGCAGAAACAAGGGACCAGCAGCGGATGTTGCTGCAGCAAACATGGAGATCAGTATTTTCCCAAATGAGTAATAAAGAATTCTTGGGGGAAACATTACAGCAGTTGGCTGTGCCATCCCAAATGATTGCCATGGAAAGTATGCACAGAATCTAATAGGCTAATAGCTAACTCAAACTAACTAGCTCCAGTGGTGGGACAGAACTCAGTTCAAGAAGATCCGTAACATCAGAAGTTATGTATGAGTGTTATCTCATGTCTCTTCAAATTTGACGCCACTTAGTTAAGTGAGTTCAGCCACTCAGGTTTACAGTTAAGTGGTAACAGAATCTGGCTTTTAGACTTACCTAGATGGTAAAATAGTGTAAATTACTGATCAGAGCCATGCAGACTCTCTACACCGGGAGTTTGACTGGATACAGATTTATTGGCATAAAAAACGTTCTAGAAGAAAACTGCTTGAAGAGAGGTCTTTGGCAGGAGAACCAGGGAATGCTCAGAGAAAAGGGAGGAGATTCCTCAGAGTCTTTGCTAGTTCAGATGAAGGTTAGTGGTCCAGTGTGCATGGATATCAGCATGGGCCCTCAGGACAAATCCAGATACTCAGTTACTATGGTGAAGGGGGCCATGTGAGTACCTAGGCAGACACAGGCAATTTACTGGTGTCCTACTGGGAATGGATTTGCAAATTAAAAACCAGCAAATGAAAGACAAGGACATTTGTGAGAATTCTGAACTGACTGCAGAGCTGAAACTTTTCCTGGAACAGCCCAACAGAGACAGAAACAGTATTACTCACAGAGGGGCAAAAGCAAGGAAAGACAGGTCTGAGCTTGGTTCCACAATGGAAGTAGAAATCTCTATAAATTTGGAGAGGTATCCTCTCTTTTGGAAAATGCTATCAAATATAAAGTCTGTTAAGAACCTCAGGGCCAAAACTGAGGCAGATCCGAGGATGTTCCATGGAGGTAGTGCCCACCCAGGCACTGCAACACCAAGATGCTGGATGCTGAGGCTGAAGGAGGTGCTGTCAGAACAAGTTCTGTCTCCCACTGGAGCAGGATAGTATGTGTGAACCACTTTGGAGGACTGAGTGGAAATCGACATCACAGAGACAAACAGATTGACAGCAAGGTCCTGAATTTTAATAGAAAGGTCAGAATTTGAACAAACATTCAAAGTACAGGAAAACCTGAAGAAAATCCCAAGCATCCATTAAATCTGTAATAATTTCAGTGTCAATTTTCTGCTGCTCTTGAGAATGACATAGATGCTTTAGTGTGTTTCAGCAAACATAAATTAACCCCTCTAGTAGTAACTGTCTCAGCAGCAGCCCATGCCTATGCAAATGTTGGCAGGTGGATTAAGGTGATCCACCAACTTGATATGCAAAGCAAGGAAGACCAACAGACTTCATCTGCCAGTGGTAAACCTACACCTAGGTGCCCCCTGAATTCCTATAGTAATTTCCCAATTCTTTATAACTTTAATATTCCAAGACTTTTACGAGGCTATTACACATAGAACACCAGCTCCAAGAAAGGGTCACAGATCTGGAGCGGACTGTTCAGCCATTTTGATGTATTGGTGAGCTAATTAAAAAAATCATCTAGGACTTGGTCTTTATTGCCTGGGTTCCTAAGCAAAACAAGTTTTCTGTGACCATGTATCTTTTCCTTTTTCCTTCTATGCATGTGTGTCTCTCTCTGCGTGGGTGTGGGTGTCTGTGTTGGTTCCTACTTTGTAACTGCAGATCCCACTGTGAGTTTCAACCAAATTTGAGCGAATAACAGTGATCTCAGAGATACTAACCCCTGATGAGTTCCATGAAAACAGCTTGTGGGGTGTAACAGAGAGAACTCTGTAGGTTCTCCACTGAGTGGAAGGCTGCCGAGTGAACAGAAGCCATTACTCTACACAGAAGTCTCCATGTTGGAGAGAGATGTTATAAAAGTCTCAATACCAGGAGAAGCTTAGATCAGAACTCACATCTTGTTAGGCATCAGAAAATGTAACCATGTCTCAAATCTTCTGGAAGTCAAGCTTCATCAGCTCTGCAGCTCACAGGCCCTCTTGTTTTCAGCTAGAAGATGGCAGGAAGGATACGGTTTGCCATTTTTAATTTCTTATTCAAAATCACTTAAATTTCACCAAAATGTCCCCTCTTAGATGTGACTTATCATGGAAAATATTGATCCTCTTCTGTCCCCCTCAGAAAGTGCAACTTGAGAGCACATGAAAATAACAGCTGATCAATGACCATAATCTTAGCAAAAGCAATAAAAATAATACCTGTGTGAGAAGCAGGCTGAGGGTGCATGCACAGGGTAGAGAAAAGAAAAAACATTATCAAACAGAGCAAATATATCTTTATAACCCTGCAGCAACAAAACTCCTACCACCTTATATTAAAATACCATAAGAAAACATTACAAACCTATTATATGAAGAAGCAGAATGTTGCTTAATGGTTTTCTCATTGTTCACTGTTATTTCTGTGATGAATTGCTATCCATTGCTATTGTCAACACTCATTTACACTAGTGGATGTATGTGTATTTGTGTATGAGGACAGATACACAAAATCTGGTACAGATCCTCAGGTGATGTAAATCGTCGTGGCTGTACTGACGTCAGTAAAGATAGATTTCCTCCAGCAGGCGATTTGCTTTTCTGTATGTAAAAAGCACAGAAACTAGGTGCTGTTTCACCTTTGCTCTTAGACACTTACTGTAGACAAATGCTCATACAAATACATTCTCTCTTCTATGTGCAAATATACATATCGCCTTGGAATACACATTGCGAGTAATGACAGGAGTTTTATGCTGCTTCCTATGCTGAAATTTATAAAAAGGATCGTTCCTGATCTATCTGCCCACTCTTATCTGTAACAATAGATCTCCGACTGCTTTGCTATAGATCTTACAATACAGAGATGAAAGGGACTGTCCAGCATCACAAGTCTGTTAAAAATACATTTAGGAGGAATTAAACTTTGATCTTAAGACTGTTAGTCCAATGCTCTAACTAAGAGGTCTTAAACAGAGTCATTGGGCAGAACAAATCCAATAGTCAAGACTCTCATTTTCTCACCTAGGGCTTAGTTAAATGAAATTACAAACTCCAGAATAGACGAATATAAGAATATTACTAGTTTGTTTCAAGATACACCTCTTTGAGTGAAAAAATGTATATATAATTTAAAAAAATATATGAAAAAGAAAGGGAAAATGGTCACATTTCAGGCTCTGTCTTCATAAATGACTCTTTTCTTTTCTCCTTATTTGCTCTTATATGGTTCCATGGAATGTGGACCAAGTAGCAATCACAGGGTACAGGTAATTTTACAACAAATGAAATATTTTCCATCTGTTAAAGAGAGGAATATTTCTGGCTTTCTATAATGTTTTCCTAAGGGAGAAACAATAAAAGGTTTCATAACTGAGAATGGAAAAAGAGAAATAAACCACTGCTGAACTAGGAAAGAAAGGAGAAAACAAGCAACCTAACAAGGCATTTATAGGGAAAATAACAGGAAAGCAGAAGATGAATAAACCCTACATACAGAAAGATTAAGGTAGAGAGACAGTAGCTCTTTTTTACTGTTTCTACTTGGATTCCAAGGCAGAAGGAAAGAAAATAAAACTGGGAAATTTCTACAATCTGACACAGCTGTTTGTCTAGAGGTGTTTCTGCTTGCAGAAGTGTAGCTCATTTTATCATGTGAACACTTTTTTTTGAATGAGTAGGTAGAAGCCATAATTAATAGAATACCAGACTTCTAGCTGACAGGCTCTGGTCTGGCACCATCTAAGGACTAGAAGACCATCCCAAGGCTAGATTTCTCTGGCTTACTCTGACTAAAAGTACAAATAATTTAAAATATGGTGTAGGTGTGAATGTGTACAGTCTATGCCTCATATAAGTAGCCACTTGCTGCATGCATAAACTGTATGAATCATGCCTAAATTGTATATGCCTGTGTGCGCATCATTTTATGAAGGACATGGAAGTATCAGTTGCTTGTTGCAATCTCAGAACAACGGGTGTCCTTCCACACTGTACATGCTGCAAAGAATGGGACAGCCAGTCCAGGAGTCACCTGGCACTGAGTCCCTGGCAGGAATTCTCAAGGGCATTGTTAATACCTATTAATTTGGGACATTTTTCCATTTATACCTCTTTCAAATGGCCATGCGTGAATTTTTTTGAATGCTAACAGTGTTGTCATGTGAGCCCATTGCTCCTAAAGCCCTCTCATAAAGCCTTACCTTGGATCTGCCTGGGAAGTGACACCAAATGGGCCAACACAAAGCATGTGGAAGAAACGTACCCATGCCACCAGGGAAGAGCAGCCTGGCTGCAACAGAACATATAGCTGAGTGACATAAAAATATCACCATCTTATCAGAAAAACAAAATAATGCATTTGCATCCTTCCTCATTTAAGCATTAAAAAATTCACCTTTTTGCTGACCCCTTGACTTCTCTTGTTAAAAGATGGGTATGAGTCTTTGTTACTCCAGATACTGCTCTAACTGGGCTCAGGACACAGATACACAGGTAGCATCTGTCCAAAGCACCGCTAGACAGTATTTCACACAGATTCCTTCCCTATTATTACTTCCTGAGGCTCCCATCCCGCCAGTGAGATTTTCCACAACAGTATTTTCAGCCTTGACACTGTGTTGTTCTGGACAGGACTTCATACAGCATCATACTGAGGTGCTGTCCCTGTGGGAGGAATTCCTTATGCCATCTTTACTCAGCAATTTTATACCTAGAACTTCACCCTGAACCCTTCCTAAGCTGAGACCTTTTCATTCTCTCACTTATCTGTTATTTCTTAAATATTGTTGTGAATCAGTAATTCCATATGCCTCTGCCTGGGATTTTACAGGCCCTGCTGTAGATACGAGGCAGGTGTGTTCATGTCTGAAAGTACATCTTAGGCTGATTACAATGTGAATGGAACCAATATGGATATATCTTTAAATGGGACATAGTCGCAGAGAGTCTACTTTCTTTTTATCTCTCGTTATGCTCTTTATTTCAAAATCATCTAAGCAGGGCTTTAGCATCTGTGTACCTATGCCAATGCAGACCTCTGTCATTTGAAACCAGCTTACAGCACTCTACCCCAAATAACTTTTGATGCTGAAACGGTACATTGCTAGCAGGGATTTGCAGAACCCACGGCAGCACCAATGCAACTACTTCTGCTGTGTGAAAGCTCAAGGGAGTTAAACCCTGAAATAGGCTGGGAGAAATCTGAACCTGAAAGAATGAAAGCACAGGGCAAATGTAGCATTCCTAGTGCGCCCAAAGTGAAAGGAATGGGTATCTGGGGTACACAAGCCATTCAGAGTTGTTCTGGTTTTCTTTTTTTTTTTCTTTTTTTTTTTTTTTTGTGCTGGTGCAATGCGCAAATATAGCAAAATATGTTAATAGTAAACCACAATATTTACAGTTATTGTTAGTATCCATTGAAATCAGTGGGATTTTGTCTAATGCCTTTACCCTGGAGATAATCCATAGAATAGAACATTAATGCATAGTTAAAAAGAAAAATTATGGAAAACAGCACCTCTGCATATGCAATATCTTCTTTTTAAAGTTACATAATTGAGCTTTTGAAATTAAACAAAAATATAGCAAACAGCCTCAGACCACAACAGCAACTAAGTGACTCTAACATTGTCTTTTAAAACTTGCCTCTTTACTAAGACAAAAAATACTATCCTAAACCAATACCAAATAAAATAAAATAAAATAGTTTTCAGCCCAATGCAAATCTAGATGAGTTTTAAGACCTCTGGGAAAACCTGATTTTAGAAAATTTCTTCCAAGAGTTCTAAGAGTTTGTTTTGCATGAGGAGGTATCTCATTGAGCAAACACAGGCCAATAATTTATTAAAGGCAGTACTTAGATTCTTTATGTCATGCTAGACAAATACTGTTTCTATGCCTTGTTTTCACTGTTGGTGACACAGTTAAAAGAAGACTTTAATGCCACTTTAATGCAGAATGTTTGTAAATTGCACCCATGCCTTTTGACGGAAGGAACTATAACAGATTATTAGCTATTATTCTAATTGTATTTATGCAAGTGAGTTTTTCAGCTAATGCATGGGCTCAAAATCTGAAGCCCTTCCATAGGCAGAGCTCCTACTGAGAGTTTAACTGATAAAAACCAGCAGGATTTGGGCCATTTAGACTTAATCTACTAAATTCAACCCTGTGGCATTTTCCTGATACTCAACAAAAGGTACTGGAGATTGGCAAAGAAGGTAGTATTCTGATAAAGAAGGGAAGGAAAATTTATACTCACAGGATTTCATGATACTTTGGGATGGTCCCTTAAGACAAGAGGCTGCCTAGTAAGGGTGATCTAAGCTATGCTAAATTGGCAACCTGTATTTTTGAAGCAAAACATTCCATGACGAATGACCTTATTTTTTTGTTTTTAAAGCTGTGAGGCGCTTATGCAATAGACTCCTAAGGTAGAAAGAGACAGATGCCGCGGAATAATAATCAGCCTAATTCTTGCTGAGAATCTCTGCAAAAATCTTTCTCCTTGCCTCTCCTTTCATAGCTAAGCCCAGTGCTACCTTTCTCACACAATGACATGCAGCAACAATTAGTGGGCCTCTGCATAACTCAGGAATTCTTTCCTTTCTAGAGATGGGCTTCGGTTTTGTTCTCTTTTAAAATGTAGGCTTTTTTTTTTTTTAAATGGCTTTTAAAAAAAGAAAACTTATCAGTTTTCTGGTAAAAGCAAATAATGAAAATAACACTGAACTTCTCTTTAAAATAAGAGAGATGCTTCAGTTGTTTTTTCTTCCAAGCCCCTTACAGAAGACTGCCCCAGCATGTCCAAAAGCTCGGGTCTTCACTTCCATCCAGGGCTTGAGGTGAGCTGGGCTGGAAAAAAAACCTCAATCCTGACTCAAAATGAGCAAAATCCCTGGGCTGTGTCTGAGGTGAGAAGGGTCAGCACAAGTACACTTAAACATGCTGCCAGAACCTCCTGTTTTGTGAGAGGCGGAGGAAATTCCATTACTGGGCAGTGACAGCCAGGCACTGCCTGGGTACTGCTTTAACCCTTGCTTTCAGCCACCGCATCCTGACATGCTAAAATATCATTTCTGTTCTGTTTAGAGTGGCCATTTTCTGTAGCCAACAGTCAGTTCCTAAGCTCTTGGCTAAGAGAAAAAAATTTAGGTAACATTGAATTTCAGGGTTTATAATAGAGGGAAAAACATGTTTAGATGTGGGGAGGAATGAAGAGAGTACAGATACCTAGTCTGTGTAGGTATTAAAGTGTACATCCCCTGCTGTCACACAAAAGCAAAAATACAACTCTCAGGTTGGCCAGCTGGATCGTAAGGGATATTAGGCATGCTGTCAATAGGTGGTGAAAGATTCCTCACCCTCCATCCAAGTTGTCTTTAAGTTAGATTTTGCAGTCTCTTTGATTTCCTTCTAACAGCCAGAGATGAGAGGGGATGAAATCCAGCATATACAATCAATGGGGAAAAAAAAAGAACCTGCAGGAGTCAGAAATGTAGACTGTTTTGCATCTCTCATATTTCCTTTTCTATACAAAGATTTTGGTTTGCCTAAGCTATAGAAGGAAACAGAAGCAGTCTATTTTAACCTTCCTGAGTGAAGAACGCTGCAGGGATTAGCTCTGTTATCCCCAGCAGCAGCCCTGACTTTCCATAAAAAGGGTCTATCTATCTGTCTATCTGAAATATAAAGATTATCATATGATACACCAGCGATCAGCTGTGTTCTTAATGCACTTCTCTTTGTGCATTTTGGTATGAAGAAAAAAATCTACAATTCTTCCCCCAGTCAAACCCCACTGCAAAAAAAGCTCAGATAAGAAAGAGGTATTTAAACTTATGCATAGAAATTGATTCTTCAGTCTGTGTAATGACGTATGTTAGAAACTCTCTTCAGAAGAAAGGAAAGCCCTTGCCAATACGATGTTTCTAACAGAGCCTTCACTGCAGGGATTCACTATTGAAAAAACAAAGAGGTTGATTATGCATTTTTAGATGGGTTTCTTACTGTTTTGACTTCAGTGACTTATCAGCTATGCTATTCTGGATTTACACCAATTGGCGTGAGTTCAGGATCTGGGCCTACGTCTTTTTAAAACTCCATCTATTGCATGATGAATAAGGGCCAGATCCTGCAAATGCTTACTACCTGTATTAATACTCTAAGTAGCCCACTCACTTCCATTAAGTTGTGATTGCAAAATTGTGTCTTACAGTGCAGTATTTTAGAAGTATGGATCTGTCTTTTTCAATTCAAGCATGCCTTGACCATACATACTCCTTTAATAGTAGTCCTTTCAGTAGTAATTTCTCCACTGATTTTCACAGAATCACGATAGATGCTTAGCTGTTATGAAGTGGTGTAACTCTACTTACACCACAGAAGCTGGAGCTGAAAATCCAGCTCCATGTTGTAGCTATGCTTGTGTATTCAAAACAAACATGAGAGAGAAGGGGCCCTTTTATTTAAAGTGTCAGACAAGGAAGATGTTTGGGGCTATACAGTGTGCTGCATACTTCATTTGTTTTGACGTTACTATAACCAAAACAATAGAGTTCGTTCTAGCAAAGAAATTCCAATCTAGTTTTACTACTTATATTAGCCCTTTCTTAGATAAAAGAAGCCACATCAGAAACTATGCTTCTCTTCCTAACTTCACTAACTCTGGCTTTCAACCAGAAAACATTCCCCTGCTTTCAAAGTGCCTAAACAAAGGACAATACAATACTGAGCGCAGCTGTAATTACCAGCTGGTAAACTGATGGTGTATACTGGATACGTAATCCAAGAAAATGTGACTCTTCAGTAGTAGCCTCTTCCACCACCTATAGTGCTGGAATGCTCATCCCTGTTTACCATACATGCATGCATATAAACCATTATCAGTATTCAGTAGTAGTCACGCTATTTTCACTTAAGAGGAAACACCAGCAAAAAATACTTTGTCCTTTTGAAGAGCTGGATCAGTATCGGGTGCCACTCACAAAAAAAAAAAAACCAAACAACCAAAAACCCCAACCCACACACAAGTGCAATAAGCATCCTAAATGTCAAACATATGTACAGCATCTGTACCTCTATGAACATATATACCTCATGTGCAATATAATGCAGACCCTAGACACCTTACATCAGCGAGGGCAGGAAAATCCCGGCTCATTCCAAGGATGATGGGGTTTTTCTACAGATACCAGCGACTTAAGGCAAACAGAAGCTGCCACAATGCTGCTGTCTTTTGCAAAGCTTCTCCCTGCCTGGGCTAAACCGCACTCATCTTCGATCAAAGACTCATTTATTTACGACAGACAACGAGGGCACGGTGCTGTGCGTGAGCACCGCGGGTGAGCGGCCCGAGCGGGTTCAAACGGGCCACGGACACTTGCACGTAAAAATAAAAGCGGTGAACTAGGAGGCAAACGCCTCTTGGAAGCAGCAGCAACCCGGCTCCTCTTTGCACTCTGCCTGCTCTCCCCGAGAACGCATCGAGGGAGGGATTCCCCACCCACCCACACACTGCCTCTCCCCGCGCAAGGCTGCAGGGGGGTATAACCCAGTTCCCTCTTGGATCCGGGCCCGGGAAGAGCCCGCTAGGCTCCTGTGTGTCGTCCCCCCCACACCGCCCGCCAGCCCTGCCCGCCCCCTTCCCCCTTCTGACTTACTCCGGTCTCCGGCTCAGGACGCCTTTGCCGATGGCCTGGGGGGTCTTGTGCTGGAGCAGAGCGGCGCAGCAGCCCTTCTCCCTGCCGTCCTTCTCGGCGGGGTGCTGGTGGGGCTG
>NW_010972642.1:7010697-7029698 GCF_000737465.1 Haliaeetus leucocephalus
CCGCGTCTGGGAGGTGCCGTGTCGCTCCGCCGCAGAGCGGCCGGTGCTGAGGGGAGCCCTCGGGGAGGGGCGGGAGCGGGCAGCGCCTGCGGGGCCCTTCGGAGCCTCTCCAACACCCGTTCTTCTCTCCGCCCCGAGTGGCACTTCTAGGTGTTGCTGTCCTTTTTTTTTTTTCCCCCAGGGCGACTAAGTGATTTCTTTTTTTTTTTTTTAAGTGACTTGAATAATTGAGGCTGGTTTTGGCTGCCCTGTTGATCACGGTCCTGGTTTTTGCTTACCTTCTTAGCGTGCGGAAGGCAGGGCTAACTCTGAACCCGAGGGAAGGACTTCCAAAGCAAAACGCGTGTTAGAGGAACCTGCTTGCTTCCTTGCAAGTTTGTCACTCCTCTGAGCCTTTGGTGTCCTTTAGGTTCTTAGGACTCACTGTGGAGTTTTGCTGGGGGTGTGGGGGCTGTGGATGTAATACCAGAGAAGTGACAGGCGGGGCCTTTGCTGCTAGACGCTGTGCAGGTTTTCTTAATTTCTCAGGAAATAACCTTCCCTTGCCCTTCCTCATCCACAGCCTTAAGAGTTCGCAAACTTACAACCTTGGGTCTGAGAAACTGTGTGCTTTCTATTATATTTATCAATAAGTAACCTGGCTAAGGGTAATAAACTCCTGTGTAGATCCATGAACAATTTTGATGATTTCCGTAAAGCGTAAAAAAGAGGTCTCCTTTCCAATCACTGTGGGTGCTGAAGATCCAGGAGGTGTAACGAGCAGTCAGACCTGATTTTAGGCCAGCATGTCAGTAGATTTGACTGAGTGTACAAAAGGTGTAAGGCCACAGAACAAAAAGCAACTGTTTTTAAGTGGGTGATTTTGAGTGTAAAACTACTCTTGTTTTGCCTTTTCAGATCAGCAAAACCTGCACTGTAGCAAGGGTTTCCTGAAGTGAGGAACCAAGTAATGTAAAGGAGATCTCTGATTCAGATGAGCTGAAAGGTGTATTTCCAGTCTTTTCTGTTCACAGATAGCCCTGGGAATGTAAACTGATGCAAACAGGATCACCAGGATTAGAAGCTGTTCACAGACTCCTCCTAAAAAAGAACTGCTATTCACAGTTCTCTTGCAAGCACTTAGATGTGGCTTTGGGGGATTGTGAAACGTTGCCATATGTCCCCTGTGTGTTGGGGGAAGACCTTGGAGTGAACTCTAAGGAGTAAGAGCATTAAAATCCCACACACTTATGATTTTATTGGGAAGTTTTAGGGGAGACCTTCCTCCATCTCATTGCCTAGTGTGTCATTAATGCTTTGTGACAGGGAGTTGACTGAGCGGGAACTGGCATTATTTAACAAGGGGAGAGATGGTTATAGGGGAGTGTGAAAAAAAGGCACACACAAAAAGACAGGGGAGGTGAAAACACCTAAGCTATATTTGGGGAAGAGTGGAAGTGATCATTTGGGAAATTGTGCTGGTATGCTGACGTTTCAGAGACACTACTGAGCAGCATCACTTCAGTCTTGCCTCACAGGAACAGAGTCCAGGGACACTAATGGAAATAACATGCTTTTGGCATTAATACATTCTGGGAAACAACCAGGGATGGCTATGGGTATGCTCACATGTGTATGTGTACTCCCCACCCCCCCACTCCCCTCCCCGCACACCCATTGTCCTTGTTAGGAGAGACTTCAGGCAGAGATTATCTCGCATAATAGAGGAGGCTGTTTTAACTCTTAAGGCAAGCCCTGTGCAGAGTTCTGTCTTTGCAGTGGACATCATGTTCCTTTGCAGCTCAGCTGGATAAAAGCGACAAAGAAATAAGGGTCATAGACATAGGACTGGCCTATCTGGGTATAGTCAGCCAGGTCGTGGCATGTATTCTTAAGGGAATACTAACTATAAAGAAAAAATCATCCTGGTTTGGATGATTGAGGATGGGGCAAAACAGCATGGAAGTCTTGTGTCATGATGCTTGAATGCCTATCAGAATATGTGACTTTTACTGCGTGGAGTGGACCCGATGTATTCATTCACTGTTTCTGCACCTTTAATTTGCTTGACCAGCCTCATTAGCCTGGTTTCTACTAATAAATCTTTGTCATAAATTAAACAGATACCTACAACCATGGATTGGTAAACTAAAAACAAGCAGGCTAGGAGAATCAGAAAGAAACCTGTTTACTGTGTGGGTGTGGTGACTGGTGGACAAAACTGGTAAGACCAGCCTTGACCTTCCAGGTTTCTACAGAGAACAGGTGCCAAAGGAAAATGCAGCAGAATGCTTTTGTGCCTAACATGAAGGACTATGCAGGGATCTCCTTACACAACTTCAAGAGGTAATAGAGTTGCATAATCCTCTGTAATAAGAAAATTCAGTGAAGACAGGGTATTCATTCAGGAGGAATCTGCAAAGGATATCAGAAGGAACTGAATGTCATCTTCCACTCGGTAAGCAAGAATCCTGCATAGCTAGGAACCGCCTCCTCTTTTATCCAGCCATTGTTGTGTCCCTTTGATTATGCTGCCACAATACCTAGCATACATCATTTGCAAAGCTCTGCACATCAGTGAAGTAAGCTTTGCTGTTCTGTAGAAGGTGAATGTCAGGATTGTAGCCATCAGAAATAGGGCATTAGGGATACAGAGTGGTTAAATGACTTGTCCAAGCCATGCAGGAAGGTGGGGGGACAGATCTCTGATTTCAAACATCTTTGGCATTTAGCCCAATCTTCAGGTCATTAAATGCTGCTGCTTCTCTCTTCAGGAGAGATGATATCTAGAGGGAAATAATGGTGAAGATCAGGAAAGTATGAATTCTGTTAAAATTATTTTTGCCATAGATAATTTGTTGGTATTGTATTTTTCAAAGTCCTGATTCTTTTCAGTCCATTCCAGAAAAAAGAATAATGAATAATAATGGATTAATTATGTTATTATGGAATAAAGTGCTTCCCTTATCCACTTAGCAAGGTGCTTGGGCATCGCATAGACAATTACAAATAAAGTGCAGGAGTAGTAATTAAAATAAGCATGAATTATAAAAACAAAACAAAATGCAAATGAGTCAAGCCCCAGGATTTAATGGAAAGGTCTAATACTACATGATTTAATTTTATATTTATTTAGCTATTTAATTCAGTCAGAGGAGAGGGAATCCATAAATAAGGGTATACGAATAAGCATACACAATAGGGAAGATAGTAACATCTTCAGGTGTTTCATCTGCAGAAAAATTTTCACTGCAGAGTGTTCTTGTAACATTTTCTGAGAGGTCCTAATCCCCCTTTAATTTGCAACAGCTCACTGAAAATTTATGCAAACAAATCACTCCACCCTTTTGACAGGCAGAGACTTCCCATGTTTTTCCATTTGAAATTCTGTTCAAGGCATTTACCTCCTCTCAGTTACACTCCATCTCTTTCTTCCAGACAGGGGCTCCTCACAGCAAATCCAGGCAGTCTTCTCCCCAGTTCTTGCATTTGAACCCATTCTCCTCCATCTTCCATGCACAGGCCTTGCAAGGTAACAACTTTCTCCTGGTAATTCAGTATCCAAAGTGCCACCAGTTTGAGACGCAGGGCATATAGCTTAGGTTCCCAGCTATGATTTTATGGTCTTATTATCATAAGCTTATGAGCTTATGGTATGTTTCTCTATACTTCTATAAGACATCTATTTCTATTGTCTGTCTTTTAGTAGAAGGAGGATTGTGTACAAGCGCACCAGAATACAACAAAGATTATTGGTGTTCAAGGTCAAGTCCTTAGTACTCAAGGAAAGGTAGATTTAATGTTGGCCAACCCACCTTAATTAACCTAACGTTTTCTCCCCCTTTTCCTGTCTCTCTCAAAACTATGGCAGAATCTCAAGTGAAATCCCCGCAGCCAGTGTTTCCCTGATCCATTCTTATCCAGTTCTTAAGAAGTACACACAAGGAAGCATAACACAAATCATATAAAAAAAACCCCAGAATTAGAGTAAAAGATGGGAGAGAAGAGACACAAGAATCACGGTCTTGTGTTGCCACCTTCCATTCTGATTTCTGGGGGAAGACAGGGTGTTTTCAGCCCCACCTGGAAGTTAGCAGCTGCTTGAGTAGAGATTCTCAGAACTGCTTGTGAACAGCCTACAGGCAAAAAAAATTCTGCAGGAATTAGATGAATAATTTCAAAATAGAGGATAGAATTAAGACAATCATAATGTACTCATGCATAATTCATGCATGGGGAAAAAAATCTGCATCTCCTGAATGCTTCTTTCACTTGAGGCCTCATCCGAAACTATTCAGACCAATGAGAGATGTTTCACTATCTTGAGTCTAAGCCAAGTCACTCTCTGCTTAGACCAGCTAAACAGATGGATAAAATGAAGCTAAGACCAAGTAAAGTGTGTTGCCCACAATCACATAGGATGCCAGTGAGGGTCTGTAATTAGAAAGCACTGGAGTCAATAGCAGTGCTTCCTCTCATTCAGACGAGCATTGAGTAGAGGCAGGAGGAGTCCTCTGGCATCTTCTACCTCAGTTCAGCATCTAAAAGCCAGGTGGCATGGTCTGAGTCCTACCTGCGTTCTTTAAACTGAAGTCTGTGTAACAAGGTGAAATCTCTCTCTCGTGTTGGGGCTGTTGAATTGTTAATTCATACTGATATCACAAAATCAGAAGAAAAGGGAAAATACCTTGTTCTATAAATCAAACATAAAGAGCTGAGATGTGGTAAGGACAAATATTTCAGATTCTTTCAATGTTTTTTTTTTCTTCTCTTCAGTGGAGTACAGCTAAGCTGACATATAAATATTTTAAAACAGCTGCTCATCAGGAAAAAGGTACAAATTCTGTATCGTAGCCTTAGTTGAGATGTGTGGTTTTGACACATTTTTAAATCTTGACTGTATTTGAACTGTGCTATTGCAGCTTTGCGTTATTTACTGCAAATTAAAAGGAATCAAGGTCCCTCTTTAGAATGCGCTTTCCCTTTTAAATGTTGTTAAATGTTACATTATCTCCTGTCTTTTTCATGAAATTAAGCTTTGACCACTTAATTGATTAATTATAGAGAGCAAAAGCTACACAGAGACATTTTCTTCAGAGTCAGACAGGTTTTTGTTTTAACTGACAGTTGTTCAGTCTTTTGTAAATACTGCAGTAAAATGAAAAAATTGAGTATGAGCTTGATTCTCCAAATCTTATCTGACTAGTCCCACTGAATTACATAGGGATTTTCAGATGGGACAAGTTTTTGTGATCTGACCTTGCATAAGATACACAGAAAAAAAAAGGGGGAAAAAAAAAGGAATAACATTAAGTCTAAACTCATACTCCAGATAGAAGCTTTTTCTGCAGTGGCAGAGATCAAGTACTGTCAAGAAAACAAAACACATGCATGAACAGTATACATTTCAGCTAAGGCTACAATATAGCATTTTTCTGATGAGCAGCTGTTTAAAATATTTGTATGTCAGCTTAGCTGTGTTCCACTGAAGAGGAAAAAAAAAACCAACCAAGTATTTGTCCTTATCACATCTCAGCTCTTTATGTTTGATTTATAGAACAAGGCATTTTCCCTTTTCTTCTGATTTTGTGATATCAGTATGAATTAACAATTCAACAGCTCCAACACAAGAGAGAGATTTCACCTTGTTGCAGACTTCAGTTTTAAGAAGGTAAGACTGCAGGCCATACCACCTGGCTTTTAGGTGCTGGACTAAGGATGAAGATGCCAGAGGACTCCTCCTGTCGTTACTCAATGCAGAGGAAGCACTGCTGTTGACTCCAGTGCTTTCTGATTACAGACCCTCTGTGGCGTCCTGTTTCACCTTGAAAGCGTGGCTTGTTTGGTCTGTGCTCCCGTTATATAACAGGGGTAAGCAGATGCTGACTTCTCAGGGAAATTAAGGCCAGGACAAATCAATAACGCATCTGCCCTGACATGCTACATACCATATAATCTCATGCAGCTAATAAACCTGGAATATGAGTTTAAGAAAAACATACCTCCGGAAATGCCTCTGGTACTACTGTGAAGATAGTAAAAGGTAGAGCATTTGCCTCATTCCTTGATATTTTGTCACTATAGTTAATCTCTGTCATTGTTGACAAGTTGGAATATTTTTCTCATTTGAATTTATCCTTTTTACTTTCCAGCCATGAGTACGTATGCCATTCTCCAGTAGGGTAAAATGCTCTTTAGTCCTAAAGCTTTTCTCTCCTTGAAGGTGACTGATCAGATCACCTGATGATATTATTTTTAGCAAGCTAACCGAACTGAACTCTTTAAATGATGCATTTTTTTTTAAATTGCATCTCTTTTTTTGCTTTTGAGGTAATCCTTCAGACTTGCTGATACACAGCGTGGTCCAACTAGAGGCAGGCCAAATATTTGCTGAAGAGGTTGCTGCTTAGATGTGTTCCTGTCTCTTGTTGTTCATTATTTATGGGGTCAGGCTTCTACTAAGGTTAACCTTTGCCTTCAAATCTGCTTACAGACAGGATCCCTTATGCTCAGACATGCTGACTTGTGATAAATATTTCTATGTTATATTTTGGTGCGTGAAAGCATTTCAAGGAGCAAATGAAGAGACAAAAAGGATCCCGTGACTCAAAACTGGCAGAACTTGCTCCGGATTCTTCTTTGAGGAACATGGCAGAATTGCTTCAGACATCTACCACCATCCACATTCTTGCAACTGACTCCATATGGTAGGACCTCTGTCTACACAGCCTCTTGCAAAGAACATAAAAGACCACTCTGTTTGGGGGGGCCCAGATGTAAAGAGCAGGAGATAGGTCAAATGGTGGCAGATCACAAGTCTAGTTTTTGTGTTTCATGCATTAGTTTAACATAAGGTTAAGCTCTGGGTGCAAGCCATTTTGTCATTAATTTCTTCACAACTGATGGGATTTTGGCAATGGTTGAAGCCAATCTAGTGACAAGGCAAGCAGCTGAAACCTTACAATATTTAACTTGGCCAGTGAGAAATTCCCCACTGATTTGCTGGCTGCTATGTTTGCCCATCTCCCAAGTAAAAGCAGCCTAGCAGACCTTTTCAGATAGCGAGCAGAAGTATCTTCTCAAGCAACACTACACTCATTTTTAAAAGAACAAAAAAAAAAATCCCCAAAGCTCACAGCAGCACTGCTCTTTCTTTCCATCCCATGCAGAGATGACAGTTCAGTTACTCCTCCCTCTGCAGCACTCTCTACAGTGCTCACCTTGAGAAGGTGGAGAGAGAAATGGCAAAGTATAAGGGGTCTTGTCCCTGGAGGGAGGGAGGGCTTAGGAGCGAGAAGCAGTAACAGTGGCTGGATGGTGGGGAGAGAAAACCAGTGTGAATTGGGAAGCATGATACATAGGGAGAACATTAAGAACTGACGGGGCAGGGAACTGACGATGGATAGGCTGTTAGTCATTGGGGTGGGAAGAACTGAGGCAGGGGGAAGGCTGATGTTTGGTCTGCAGGCAACACTGTTGTGGAAGTTGTGGAAGAGAAGTGAATGTGCAGAAGGAGGCAGAAAGGTGTGAGGGCAGGAGGTATGTGAAGTGCTTCTCGGTAAACTGAAGAGAACAGTTGAGTATTTGTTATAGAGACATGCTGAGTATGGTTGAAAGGAAACCTCAAAATTTGAAAGTTAGGTTGAAATCCACTGTGTAAGACTTTAAAAGCTTATAAATAACAAAAATCAGATGCCTAGGAAAGAGAATTACAGTGGGAGCAACACAAAGTGATACTTTCCCAAAATATGCTTCCAACCAGACTTCCTGAGACAGGGGTGATACCCTTGCATTAAAACCAAACCTTAATAGTTTTCTCTTCAATCAGTTTGGCAGATCTCACCTTGAACCTGTCTGCATTTTTAGCATTCACAGCACCCTGTAGCAGGGAGCATCAGATCTTTGCTCCAGCTGTACATACCTCTCTTTCTGTGCACTACTGAGGAACAAGGACAGCATCACATATCTGAATGAGGGATCAAGGCCACACAAGCAGAGTCCTCTCTCCAAAGATGTCACCGCGCAGGAGCATGTGAGTACCTGGGGCTTGGTCAAAAGACAACGCCAGTGTTTCCATTGACTCTGTCTTAGTTTCAGGTCTCAATCCTAAAGCATCCAGAGTTATTTGCTGATGTCTTAAGTTATGAATTGTTTAAAAGCTTCCCATCTGTTCAGATTTGTACTCTGTTTCAAACACATTTAAATTACTGCTGGATGGATGTGGTAGAGTGATGATTTTGGAAACATTCTCATTGTTATTAATTTCTTATGTGCTGTGTTTTTTACAGAGATCAGCACAAAAAGGCAAAACACAACCAACTGTGACAGAATATATAAAACAGCATGAGCTGCCTACAGATAAATGAAAACAGTCCAAAATAACAGAGACCAATGTGAATCATGACCAATAAGCATATTTGTAATAATAAACATGTCATGTGTCAGATAAACAATTCACAAATATTTATTAAGATAACAAACAGATTATTAACAGAGAGACATCCCAAATTCAGATCATGTCTTTCAGTCCTAGTAGATATGAATTAGCAGCCAAATTTGCCAAAATAAATCTGGCACTCTCACAGAGGTCACCATACCTAACAAATGAAAAAAAAGAGGAGAGTACAAAGGAGAGAGCAGACAAGCTTTTTTTTTTTTCCCTCTACTAGTATGACATAGTTTAGAGAGATCAGGCTGCATTAGTGCTACTAAAGATGATATAAGCATGATGATGATAAGAAAAACCTGGAGGCAGGGTTGAGGGAGAGGCTTCCCCTGGTAGCTGCAGTTCTGACCCCAATCCTATAAGCTGCTCTAGGCAAGCAGGTGCATGAGGCCTCATTTTCAAATCAGTGGGTTCAAGCCAAGCACAAAAATCCATCTAGCCAGAGCACCAGCCTGCAGTTACCATTTACCTCCTTTTGCCAGTCTTTCAGATGCAGATAATATTTTGTTGATATGGCATGAGTTTTGGTGTCATGAAAAAATGTGACAGAGTTTTTATTCAACTCTGGTGGTTGCAGAATGAAGCTGGTCAGTTTAAAAAGTGAACCAGAGTTAATTTTCAGGAGGAGCTAAAAAACCCCAGTTGTTTCTTAATGCAAACCTGGCACTAGTGCATCATGCAGGTGATGGATGTACAGTCCCAAGCTTCTGGAAATGGAGAGGCTGATGTTGTAGCAGCAGTGGGAATTCTTCCATAATGTATATTCTGTATGTTTCATAGTGTAGATTTCAGGACATAAATAGTATTATACCAAACTGAACAAAACAGGCCTATAAAATACCAAATGTGATTGAAACAATATTGGTTTTGGCATTAATTTTTTGTATTTCCTTCCCTTCTATAAAGGTAATGGTGCATACTCAAGGCCAAGCTCCTGTTGCTATTCAAAGAGGGAAAGGAGGAACTCATAATGTGACAGTCTGCCTGTCCTGGCTGGGTCTCCAAAGAGGAGTAGGAGAAAAAACTACCTCATCACTGCTAGTACTGGTTCAGATAAAACCAGGGAATTACTGTGATGGGAGCCTAAGTGGAGATGTTCTGGCAACTGCCGGCATTTTTACCACCCAACTTGCTAATTAACCCTCTTCATCCTTGCTAACACTGCTGGTGTTACTGCTGCTTCAGCTAAACTCGTAGGTAGCCCTGATTGGAACTTGTCCTGCTTAAACAGCTATGCTGTAGCCAGTAGACTCTTTGTTCAGTGGGCTCCTGAAAAATTAAAGTTCTCTTATGAGTAAGAGTTGAGCTATGTAGAGCTAAAGGCAAGGATTCACTACATGCTTTCAAAGTCAGAGAGTAAAACTCCCATTGACTTTAGCAGCAGCCAAGATTTCACCCTGTGCGATGTCTATGTTGCTTTTCTAGGGGTTCTGGGGTAGTGGTGAATATGAAGTACTTTCCAGTGCTAGAAACAAGGTAGAGTATTGTGCCACAGTTTGCGTGACTATAGGGAATAAAGCCCAAAATAAAATCAGGAGCTCTCAACTGTAAATACCAGTCAGCACAAAGGTAGATGCTGCCCCTACTCCCCACAGGGGCTAGTGCCATCACTGCCAGGCCAGTCTGAATTTTAAGGAATATTCTTGTAGTTGGTTTATATTTTCATTTGCCTTCTGATAAATCCTAATTACTCATTTTGAGGTACCCCAAAGAAATCCTCTTCTTCCTTTATGTTTATATATTTGGATGCTTTCAGATATTCTTTCCCACCCATGGCAGTTTTGTGAAGGTCCTGAGTCCTTTGACTCTTTTCCTTACAAACCAGCTTCTTGCTCCTAATGCTGTTTGACTTACCTGTCCTGGCCATCTCTGTGCTTAGCCTACTTCCCTGCATGCCAGAAAGGTCAAGTCTGTAAGTCCCCCGCACTGTACATGGGCACATCCACAACTGCCCACTTCAAAGGCAGGAGTACCCCAAGGCTTTGCTGGCAGAGGACACCCGTGCTGTCTCACCATTCAGAGCAGGATGCAGCTTGTCTTTAGCAATCCAGCTCAGCACCTCTGCCTGGCAGCAAAATACTTGGACAAAAATAGAGGCCCCCTCGAACAAACTTAGAGGATTTCTGGGCTCAACCCTGATTCTCTGCATTCAACGGGAAATTCAAGGACATATTCATGATCCATATAGATTTGAGAACACGTCTTTCATTGTTGATTGAAGCTCTGAGCTGAGAGGTTAGGAACTTGGCTGTGGTCCTGTCTTCCTTCCTGATGAAAATTCTTGGTTCCTGGCTCATGTTAGTGGATGTGCTCACCTCCTACCAAAGGCCATGTTAAAATGGATGTAGTGAATTTTTTGTCATAAATTGTTTGCCAAAATAAACAGTCAGTCAATGCAAAATTATTTGTGAATTTGAGATGCACTCACTGAACATTTTGGACATTAAAAACAATGAGGACAACATTATAGGAATGACAAAATGCTTCTTTTCAATGTATTTTTAAACAAATTGTTTGGATGTCCTAGATGAAGTCATAAGGTGGTGGGGACAGAGGGGAATCCTACACCATCACCCAGCTATCATCCTTCTGTTCAGCTGCTCCTGGTCAGGATGCTCACATGGACCATGACAGAACAATGCACACGCCACAGGGGTGCACAAATGTAACCCATTTCTCAGGGAAGAGGCTTTAACATTGGAGCATAAGGCGCACCCCTTTCCTGCTCTCCAGTTCGTATGAAACTCTCCAGACTTGAGTTTTGAGTGTGGTTTTTCTTCTAAGCCCTTTGTCTTCTCCCAAGATCAGGGAAAAAATAAAACCTGGAGTAGTTATTTATTGATGCTTAACTTTACTATTTTTTAAAGAATGAGCTATGCAGTTTAGCTAGCACATAGAAGTACTATTAGAAGTATTTATTAAATAAATGCACTGGTTTTATTATGAAATAATGACAAAGATACTGTTAAAATGGATCTTGTGTTGCGCACAATATTATTTTTACCCGTTCACATCTCTCTAAAATGGAGGGGGGAATTAAAGGCTGAAGTGGGAGATAGATATCCTACTGCTTTGTAAATGAAAAGAAAGATTTTATCTGTAGGTCTTAGAAATAGAATTAAGCAGCAACCTGATGTTACAATACAGATGCAAAATAAATTCATGTTTCTAGAGAAAAATCTTGTGAAATTGACATGGCACCTTGGTATACAGTTATTACAAGGCAGTTAATATGGCATAATTTTAAGGACCACCAGGAAATTTGGCCTGCAGCACAGAGGAATTATAATAGCCTGATATGGTAAGCTTTGAAATGAAATAACTTCATTTGAATACTTAACAGCAATAGAAAGCATTTGAAAGATTGAAATGCAAGAGTAATAACGTCACTGGAAATGTTTAACATGTATTTCACTGTTCATTCAGAAAGAAAATATTTCAGGTAAGAATTTCAATTTTTCACTAGATTTCCAGTTGAGTATAAATTGGAAAAACATCTCTGAAGGTAATGTCTAGGCTCTTCTATGAATCTAGTCCTTTGCTTTTATTGCATATACCTGTAAAAAAATGGCAGAACTAAAGCTGGTCCCAAACAAACAAATAGCAAATAATTTACCCTAAAAGTATGGAGTTTTTGTTATTTACCAAATACACTGAAAACAGTGTTTTGGGGTTGACTTTGGAAAAAAACAGAGTTTAATTTTTTGGTTCAACGACTGAATCAAATAATCAATTATTCACACAACCCAGCCATTTGAACACCCACTTAAATCCTAAAATAGGAGCTTGCCATTGACAGCAAATAGTTGGGATGAACTTCTCACAGGGGTTAGTCTCCTTCCCAGGGAATATTGATTTCTG
Organism: Haliaeetus leucocephalus; assembly: GCF_000737465.1. Classification (NCBI taxonomy): domain Eukaryota; kingdom Metazoa; phylum Chordata; class Aves; order Accipitriformes; family Accipitridae; genus Haliaeetus; species Haliaeetus leucocephalus. Next base: position 7,022,984 of record NW_010972642.1, read on the forward strand.
TTATTTAGGTTTTATATTTGAAAAGATGAAAAATTGTTTCCAGCTTGAAACTAACTCTGCAGGAACAAGCTTTTATTAAAGGACTTTTTTCAGTGCTAATATTTCTTTACCAACTATTACTTCATTTTCTGAAATATATTTCTAGGAGGCAATGTCAAAAGTACAATTAAATGGTGCAGGACTGAGTCCTAATTGATGGTGACAATAATTAAAAGCTTTTTTTTTTTTTTTTTGCTTTCACCCCTCATTATTCTGTTTGGAAACAGACTGTCCTAAAATATATTGAATGTCCTGCTGTCACTATTTAGACAAGCATTTGTCAGTAGGTTCTTAATATACACTAATATTTTCAGCAGGCTTTTAATAGAACATCTTTCTCTCTCATTATATTTAACTCTAATCTTTAATGTAGGGTCTTGCATCTCTTTTCATGCTTCTCTTTTTATTAACTTTCCAGATATATTCAGAAATCCCCTAATTTGTATCCAGAAATGACTTATGTCTTGAAGCATTAAAATGTACATTTAAAAACACTGAAGATAATGTAGGAAACTGATAAAATACTATTAAAAGTTCTTGGTTTAAATATACGTGATTTGAAAAATATGAATCTTTAAATGAGCTATTTTTAAAAAAGGAAGAAATGGTCTTGAAAATTCCATCTCTTTTTTTTTCTTCTTTTAGGAATTAAAAGTCTAGAAGATTTTAAAAAAAAAAAAAAAAAGACATGTCCAAAGCCAGATAGAGAGTGGAGTGAGTTTTCATCAGAATGCTGACATTTATTTGAGCCTTTCAGAATGGCAAAAAAAAATTAAACGTCAATTTTTTTGGAACCAAGGTCTAATATTTAGCACCACATTGTTATAAAGGAACTTAATGGAGGTGGTCATAATCAAAAGAAGACTGATGTTCACGATGACTTACTAACATGGTAGCTGGTAGTTGTAGCTGGCTCCTTCATCCTTGGGTTAATGTCCTCTTCACGTGGCAGAGGGGTATTAGTCAGTTCGTGACAGCTCCTAACTTCATTATAGCAATAAAAGAATGGCCAGCAATGGTGTTCATGTCTGAAACAAAGTGGAGAAGGTTTGCATAGCTGGATTTTGGCTTGAATTTTCAGTGGTAACTGGGATTGCATGGCAAACAGCTGGGTGTCTGAGAGTGTTGCAGATTCTGAGTCTTGTATGGGTTGATTTCAAAATTAAACAAGTAATTTGTGCCTGTTAGGAGCATGGTTAAGTGGATGCCTTAGAATACTTGTTGCTTTTCTCTTACGGCCATGGCTGTTCTTAATACTTCTCCCTTTCCTTTATTTTTTTTTAAAGGCCTGGTATGGGATGTTTGATCTCTTGCCAGGTAGTCTAGCGGGAATACTCTGTTCGGTTATGCAAGAAGCATGGATTTGATCCCTAACTCCTGTTACCATGCTCTTAGGAATACACGGTTACAAAAATAAAAGCATTAGCCTGCAGCCATAGTGCTGTGTGCTGTGCTCCTGTCAGATCTCACGTGTTCAGTGAGGTCAGCCCTGCTCAGGACTCATAGAGTTGGGGGTGCTGTGGGGGTGTCGAAAAGAGCCACAGAATAAAAGAATGTGCATGAAACACTGTCCTTGGCTGTGCTGCACTCCAGGGAGTTTCTACTCTCTTGTTGTCTATTTTTTGTTACCTTTTTTCCCTCATATGTACCATTATTTCACACACTGTTTTTTTTTTTTTTTAAGTCAACAAAGGCAATTACCATGAGTATGCAGAACTGTGTGGATGCAATGCTAAGAATGGCATTTTGGAATTCATAGCTAAGAGTCTTCCCAGCAATACTTAGGATGGAGATCTTTGCAGTCCAGCCTTCCTTCACAGACCAGTTAAAGGTGCATCAATATGATATGCTAGTTCACTGCAGCTGTACAGAAAGGTACCATTTTAACCTATGATAGTAATACACAGCTCATTTGATACTGACGTGTGCGCTGAAGAAATTGCGTTATTATTGTTAATCATGTGTTTTTTTCCAGCACTGCCTGAGAACCAGGCACAGCCTGAGCCCTACGCGAAACACTGCAGCTTGTTGTGCCCTGGAGAACTTACAGTCTGATGGGCAGTGCAGGCACAGGATGTCGGGCGGCCTCTGGCACTTGTGAAGAATAAGCAATGTGATGCTGGCGAGTGATGTTTAAAGCTGTGAGTCCAGGGCTGAGGAGGAGGCTTGGATGATAAGGAAGAAAGTGTAGAACCAGAAGGGTTTGAGGAGGGGACTTTGGTAAGAGTGGCAGAGAAGGCAAAGGGGGACAGATCCAGTGCTTCTGTCAACTTCAGGCTCTAGTTTGTTCCAATCCACTGCATCTTACCCCAAAGCCCCATTACTACGGGAAGAGGAAGGCCACATGTTTGGGGGGAAGTGTGTGGGAAAAGCGTCTCCACAAATCTGAGTCAGAAGAAAGCTTGTGCAGAAGGACAGGTGGCTGTAGTTGGCCTTTATTTTATCTCCCTGCAATAAGAACACCTGAGAGGTAATACAGATATTGTTATACTTAGAGCATCTATACCTCTAGCGGGGGGGGGGAGTACTTAGCATATTACTTTTGTCTCCCAAAAGACAGAATATCGTTTAGTTACATCTAGTTTCAACATCCCATGAGCATATACTGATCATTAGTGTGCACTCAGAGGAGGTGCTAATTGTCACCAGACACAGAACAAAGGACAGATGTTCAAGGAGGATCCTGCCTGTTCTCCTAAGGCAATGCTACAAGCAAAACATTAGAGTCAGACCTGAAGCAAAACCTGAAGTCCAAACACTTCCAAATGTTAGGTGAGCTCAACCCTACATCCAACTGCAATAGCAAAATATTCCTCAAGTCTGAAAAACTGCAAAATGAGAGGGATGTCTGGAGTAAGATCTGATCTGTTTTCTGGCCCTCTCCTGACCTTGTGCAAAAGCAACTCAGCCAGCTCTGCCTGAATGTTTGACAAATGCTATTCAACAGACTACAAGAAATTTCCAGCATCTTCAAAATATATAACTACAGCAGCACTCTGTATTCTCCTCACCTTCACTTTTTACATTTTCCCTTCAGGTTCTGAGTTTTATGTTATTAAATTTTGGTATGAAACATTATAATAAATAATAAGTAGTAACATTTTCCATCCTAAAGATATCAAAGATGGAAAAATATTATTGTTTCCATCTTTCTAGTGAGGAAAGCGAGGCACTAATTATTTGCCCAAGGTGACTTTGCTCAGTAAAAAGATACTGCAGCAAGAGAAAGAGCAAATTAATTTAATGTTTTGAAGGTTGGGTTTGTTGGTTTGCTTTTTTTTTACTTCAGAAAAAGCACTCTGGTGGGAAAATGCAGTTTTAGAAAAGTGAAAATGAGTTAAAATATAATGTGAATCTAAAAGGGTTGGCTCTTGCACATGAATTTGTGGCTGTGACACAACAACAGATGAGTGATCAGTTTGTGTATAGATAATTGCAGTGAGTCTAGCCTACAGGAAAAAAATGTCTTTACGCAAGAGTTCTGGACAGGGTGGAAGCGCTTGAATATTGCGGTGATGGAAAAGCTAACAGACAGAATAAGCACTCTAGACAGCTAGCCAGAGAGTGGCATGCAAAAGCACAGAAAACCTGACATGCCCTGAGCTGCTCTGGATCAGCCAGTTGCTCACAGTGAGGATTCTGCCAGCAACTGACAGCAAAGCAGAGTCTGCAGAGCCTCCATGCAGCCCGCAAGAAGACCGATGGAAACACCTGGCTTCATTTATTCAGTGGGCCAAGGCCAAAAGCAGGTTCTGACTGGGGGGGGGTCCAGGTCGCTATTGTGCCACTGCAGAACAAAGTCACTGAAAGTGGCAGTGCCACTTATGCCACATGCATAAACAGGATCTCTCTGCAGCCCCCCCAACTAGTGTTTCCCATTGGTATCGACTTGGACAATGTCTCTGAGAAAGCCAGAAGGCATTTTCCAAACCAGCAGTTAGTGCATTTCCTAACTGCAAAGCCTCTGTCACGCATGACTTGGCACACCACAAGGTGCTGCTTTTTGCACCCTATGAAAAATGTCTTATTTACTGCATGGGAAGCAGGACTTCCAACTAAATCTTCCCGTACCTGGGCAACAGTGGGTAGTAGTGCTCCTCTTGTTAGAAGAGAAAAATACTGTGCGTGATTTTGTTTTTGTTGGATGGAACTTGCCAATGCAAAGCAGCAGCAGGGCAAGCTTGGCGGCCCCAGGCGCCAGACAGCTCCCTGAGAGCAGCCCTTACTTAAGTAAGAGGATCCTGTCCTCAGGACCACTGAAAATGAGCCAGTTAAAGGTTACAAAATGTCGCCAGTAAACATTGTTCTGGAGAGAGAAGAAATGGTGTCCATTATTCCACTGACTGGGAGTGGTGTCACTCGTTCTCCACCAGCCAGTTGCGTGGGCTGAGACATGCAGCCGGCTGGAGTCTGGTGCCTCTGCGGCTGAATTAAACACTGTGTTACACAGCTGCTCTCCCGATTTGCCTCCAGGCTCTTTCTGTGCTGTTATTAACACCTATTTGTGACCGGTTAGATAGGCCTTGTCTGCACAGGAAAGACGTTTGATATATGACAAGGTTACACAGGAGTTCACTACAATTTACAGCTTCTCACCTGCTACCAGGGTCTTCCTGGTGCTTTGCCCAGTCCACAGCTACCCTGCTATCGCTTCTTGTGTGGGGCTCACTCTATCCCTGCTGCTCCATCACCTCTCTGCCTGCCCGGCCTAAGATTCAGTGTCTTCCCTTTCTCTCTCTGTGTTAGCTCTCTTTTTGCCTTTTAATGATGGATTTTGCAAACCTGCTGGCTCCTCTTCGTCAGGGTGACTGGGAGGGGGACATAGGAAGGGGCTGCATCAGTCTGCCATCACGTCTTGCTTTCTCTTGAATTTTATAAATGCATTGAACTGGATTTTTACCCAAGCAGCAGAAAGCATTTGGAAGGCCTTCCGTCAGCAGTATATAAATAAAAATGGATCAGAATAGATTGGATTGTTGCTTCTTACATCCACTTCCCTATTTTGTTTTTGACAGGTCCTGACACCCACACATACGCTCCTTGCTCAGACTCAGCTAGATCTGCTTTTTTGTCTGCTTTGAGTTTTTGGCAGGATATTCCATTCCTTATAACCTTCTTCCCTTACAGAGTTTGAGTAGCTCTTACCCTGTTCCTTAGCTCTTAGGCCTTGTGCTCTTATGCTCTCCATACTGATGGGTCTTACCAGGCCCATCACAGGGGCAAGCACTGCACCCTCCTGCAGGCTCTGAAATGGGGAAGCCACTGCTGCTGACTCCTGATCTCCTTTGCAACTCCACCAGGTCTAACATCACTCCCCCACTTCAGTCCACGCTTCCCACTGCAAAGGAGTGGAACCGAGCGAAGAATCTGCAACAGGTAATTTATGTAATAGATTTACCTTTTTCCGCCTTGAGTTGAATATGCATGAGCAGGTCTTGATGTCTTCAAGTGCATTCACTGTTTAAAGAGGCTTGTCTCATTTTTTTCCTTGTGCACTGTTTTTAATGCTACGTATCAATCACAAATGTTCCCTGTGTGCATTCAAAAACTGGTATTTGCTATTCAAATAGCAGTAAGTTGTAACTGTTTACATAAGTCTTGAGAAATTGTTTCTGATCCTAAAGTGGATGGGCATGCAAATACCTCTGTCGTGTAGCACACAGCCCTTTAAAATGTGGTTTTAATATTTAGGGATGCACTCTTGAAATTCACTTTTCATGAGCATTTGTGCCGGAAGAATTTGGTTGCTAGAATGTGTGCATAAAGGGGAGCACAGAAGTGACACAAGAGCAAACTAATAGAACGTACTTTAAAAGAGAAAATCACTATTTTACAAAGCCAATTTTTAAATTGCCCAACTCTAAACACAAGCACTGGAAAGGAAACAAGCAAGTGTATGAGTCAGATTCCCCCTTTTGCTTGCCATGCTCTGTACCAGACACGTGGAAGCAGAAAAGCAGCCAGGCACAGAAGCAGGGCTGAATGTGGCAACATCTGCGGGATCTTCTCTCAAACCGTGACTCTGCAACACGTGGGCAGGGACCAGGCCGAGAGCTGTCCCAACACCCCCTTCTCTTCACGGTGCAGTACTGCTCACAGAACCACAGTGCTCCAGCAGGGCAGCCATCTGTAGAGGCATGCTGGAGGGTCATCACACCTCCCTCACGAGGCACCCAGCAAGGCTCCGAGGAGCCTCAGTGGGCTCCCTGCCTGGCTGTGTCCTGTGACGGGGCAGACAGACCGCCAGCTCCACTTGCCCGCCACCTGGGGCTGGCAGACCACCCGGGGCCCAGGCCAGCAAAGAGACTGAGGCACAAGGGAGGGCAGCAGTGCCGGGGAGAGGTTCAGTCGGGGCAGACGACACAACGCCTGGCCCGGCAGGGGCAGGGGAGAGGGCAGTCAGCCGCAAGCCCACAACATGGCCGACGCTCCCCGCCGTCGGAGAACGCCTCACGCCCCGCGCCCCACCCTCTACCGCGCGCATGCGCAGCCCCGCCCCCTGCTCGGGGCAGGGGCGGGCAGGCAGCCAGATGCAGGGGCGCCTTAACCGGGCGGAAGTGACGAGCAACTAGGGGCGGAAGCGGTGCAGGGCGCCGCTTCCTGCTCGGCGCCGAGGCGTGGCTGGCTCGCGGCAGGTGAGGGGCGCGCGGCGCGGCAGGGAGCGCGCGCTGGGCGG
>NW_010972642.1:7029708-7035687 GCF_000737465.1 Haliaeetus leucocephalus
CCCGGGGCGGGACACCGGGGTTCGGCGGGGCTGGCGGAGGGCGCCGAGGAGGGCCGGGTGCAGGGGGTGTCCCCGCGGCGACAGCGTGGAGGGGAACAGCTTTGGCCGGACTCGGCGGCGAGGAGCCGGGGCTCGGGCAGAGTTCCCTCCCGCTGGGCCTGAGCGGGGCCCCGTGAGCGTCCGTGAGGGGCCGCCGCGGGGTCTGCGGCCTGTCGCCCCGCGGTGAAACGCTTCTGGCGGCCGCAGGCTCTGTCCGTCGGGGACCCCGTCAGGTCTCGGGAAGAAGAGCTTGGTAACGTGAAATGAGAGTCGTGCAGTACCTGTTTGGGTGGGATAGCAGGTTTAGAAAAGTCTTTTGTTACCTTTCGTATGCGGCTCTTCAGCGCTGAGCCATGAAGTAGGTGGGAGAACCAGGCAGGCAGGCATGGAGCGTGGAAATCTCAAGTTGGTGATGATGCGTGGGACACTTGGACTCAGCGTAGTCCTTCGGGGATTGGGAAGGGCGATGCTTTCTCTCCGTGTAGGTTAGGTACCCTGTAGGGATAGACAGCTAGATGCTGCAGCTGAAGGGAGTCACAAGAAAGAGAAGAAGGTGTTCACGATAGAGAGTTTGAGGATTCTGGGATGTGAGTTACATCATTTTTCCTCAAAGTTAGCTAATGGCTTGTAATAGAGTTGTGAGGGGTTTGTACTATTCCAAGTACTGATTGGTTACTGTTAACTATCGGCTCACTTCAGAGAACACCACAGACTATAAAAAACGTAACTTCTGGTCCTTCAGTGCATCAACACAGTTTCCTACCTGGAGTACTGGCAAATCAATTTTAATATGGATTGCCCTTAAGTTGCACGAGGGCATGTTCATCACTCCCAAGCTGGTAGCTGTGGTGTTGTAATGATCTGTCAAATAAAAATGCGTTGTCGGTGTTTGCAAGTGAACCCAAATGCTGTTGTGATAAATGCATTTATTGTATGAATTTTTTCTGTGTTCAAAATAAAGAATGAGTGAGCCAACAGTAAAAAGACCACAGGGCTACTAGACGTAGCTGTACACATAAAGAAAGGCTGCTGATGGGCATAGTGATCATTGTGAATCCACACCCAGCAGTGATTATCATTGTTAGTATTATTTTAGTAATCCACAGAAGTCCTGTTGTGGTGAGGTTTTCCCCCCTCCTTTTTTTTTTTTTTTTTTAAGTTGTGTGGTTCAAATGTTGAGTTGTCAGACAGCACCTGGATTTTCCCAAAGGCCTCTTTCAAAAGAGGAGAGTTTTCATCCCTGGGGAGAGTAGGCTAATCCTCGGCTGTGCTCGCTTCTACAGTGCAGCTTCCAATGATGAGTGTGGGATAGTGCTGCCTGTGGTTGTGGCATTTCACGTGATTCAGGCAAATGTCAGCTAGGAGTTTACTTGAGATGACCTATTTATTTCATTTAGGTTGCGTGGCGGGTGTTGCTGGCAGTGATTTGCAGACTGGATTGACCTATCCTGTAGTAGAAGAGGTAGAAGCTAAAACTGTCCCTATTTCTTGCCAGTTCTCTGAAATACAGAGCGTTCCTTGAGCGATAAAAGGAAGTGGAGCGGATAGTGCTGCTCTTGCCAGAGGCAAGGGCTGGAAGCAAAGTGACTTTGGCATGTCCTTGTAGAGGCTTTCTCTGTTTCAGTTGTCCAGGGAATCGGAGGTGCTCCACTCAACTGTCCCTTGCTTAGACGTTCTTTTAGGAAGGTTAGCTAGGGGCTGATAAGTTCTACGGATATTTGATTATGTTTGTCTTGTCTGAGTAGTAAAGCTGCGATGTAAAGGCTGCCTGATACACCTCTGTATTCCTGGGATGCTTTGGCTGGGGGGAAACGGCCACACCTCCAAAGAGCCCTCAGGCAGAAAAATGCCTGAGGCGCTCCTGGAGCAGCACAGGCTGCTAGTCTTAGCATCTGCCCTTCTTCTATCACTCTGGATATTTAAAATGAGTTTTAAATCTTAATTCCTTCAGATAAAAAGTGCTGTTGTCTCAACTCAGGAGTTAATTGGCAAGAAAACTGAAAGCAGATAATCCCTGGGAACTACTCTGCAGTCTAGCTTCTGGGTTCTGGTAATACCAGGTGACTGTAGTCACTGCACGCTCAACCTGACCAGTAAAATAGAAGGGTAGAAATTGAGGGCTGGGGAAAAATAGTACTGAGATAAGCCTGAAAGCAAGGCAGATTTTTTTAATAATTTTTTTTAGATTAAAGGTAGTGTACAGAGGAAGAAGAGGATGGTGCCTGAAATTGTGATGTTTCTTGTGGCTGTGGTGTATGAGCTTGAAGGGAATAATTTTTATCACTCAAAAAGCAATTTCTATAGCTAGTGACCTCTGCTTAGACCCCTTGATAACCTTTGCCAGCAAATAGTCCATCCAGCAGTTTGTTTAGTGGGTTACTGATTCCCCAGGTGTCATTCTTTTGACCCAGCTTTTTGTCAGCTCCTGTCATCCAGGCCACCCTGTAGGGATATTCCTTCTAGCAAATGTGAACAGGCTTGAAGACACTTCCTTATAGTCAGTGAGTTCCCCTCTTGTCATCTTGCAGAAATGCAAGCATTTCCTTTGCTTTTGAATGTATAAAACAGGCAGGAACTGCTTTTTTTGCCAGTTTGATTTGGTTGTTGCCTTCATTAAATATCTCGGTATCTATTGTAACACAGTGCCTGTGGGGTATGGGTGCTGTAAAACTCCAGAACTTTGGAGCAGAGGGTGCTGGATGTAGAGGTGAAAAACAGGATATTGCTAGTTAGGGTTTGTGGCAGTGAGATGTGGCAATGCTTAGATCTGCAGCTAAGGTTGCTCTGCGGGAGACAAACTGATTTTGCATCAGAAAATTTGAAGGAAAAATTAACTGGATTTTTTTAAATTTTTTTTTTTTTTTTTTTTTTTTTTTTTTAAGGAAAGTGCTATGTTTTTGGAAGCATGTATTTGTTGCCGTGGTCTCATAGTAAGATTGAGCAGCTCCTCATTTTTCTGAACCAAATGTTCTGCAGGAAGCTCTACAGCAGTGTTACACATAGCCTGCTTTTGAAACTCCAGTATTTAAGAGAACTTACTGCTGGGAAATGGCCCTCCAAGGGACTTTTGGCATAGCCAGTGGCTTCTGTGTACTTCAGGCATACAAAACCAAAGTACCTCCACTTAGGAAGTCGAATGAAGAGCTGTGTCTGGATGTTTGGGCTGGGATTCTCAGTGTTACTTTTGATGTCTGTATTGTAGGTGTAGCTAAGCTATTTGCTTCAGCTTCTTTTATAATAAATAGTGAGAAGAAAGGAAGGCAGACAATCAGCACAGTGCTTTTTGGTCAGTTGTAGACGGTTGACTTAGATCAATTGTTCATTAGAGTGCCTGACTGCCTCCATTAATGAAGAGAGCCAAAGGTGACAGTTGCAGAGTGGGTTATCTGATTAACTTTAGATATCAACATCTGTCTGTCAAAATGAGCTTTATGTATCCAGCTGAGGGAAATCAATTTCAGCCTGTGCTTAGAGGACAGGGCTTTCTCAGCAAGGTGATGCAGCCTGCAGCTTGGTGCCTCATGGCAGTGAGGGCTGCTGACTGCTTCGCAAGGCAGAGCTCTGCGTTGAGAGGAAGGATTGTCTTGAAGACAGTAGTGGCTTAGAGGCCATCTTAGCTTGTGGAACTGAGAGGATTGAAGTGCACCTCTAGATTCTTTTAAGTCTCTACCTTTCAGATTCTCCTTGAAAAATAATGTAATAGCATTCTGTCTTCTGGAGAGTTGATATAATTTGATTTTATGTGATCCATCTTTAAATGTCAGGTATTTCACAATTTGCCAGGGAGTTGCTATATGCTGTTGTAAAGCTGGGCTCCGAGGTCTCAAATTTTGATCCTTTCTCTTTAGCCTAAGTGGAATGGGGCAGTGTAGTATGTGACAAACCAACAAATCTAAGTGGCTCTGAGTAGTTTTTAGGAAAAGTGAGGGTCTCCAGTTGAGAACGATTACTGAGTTTGTTGATGTATTGGTTCAGGCCCACGCTTATTTGATCCAAGAGACAATGCTGCTGGTGGGAACCCAAATTCTCCAATTCATGTGCAGTAGTTACCTGTCAATAATGTCTTTTCCTTAATGTCATATTGCTCATAGATTTCATCTGTCTTTAATAGCTACAGTAGCTACTGTTTCTTTAAAAGCATTGTGTCTGAGCCAAAGCTGTTAACAGGCTCTGGCTTCTTGAGAAAGGGCTGCCTTAAATACGGGGCTCGTGCTTTCAGAAATAGATTTTTGACAGGCCAGTGCTTTTCCTTTGGTAGCTCTGAGTGCTCAGGAAGGACCACATACAGGTAGCCTTTTATTCCAGAAACAGCAGGATGGGACAAACACAAGTAGCAACGGGTGTTTGGTGGTATCTGACACAGCCTGTGTCCTAGGGAGACATGTTCCTATCAGGCACCCAGTTTACAGAACCTGTGTCAATAGGCTGCTCTTTTGTTGCAAAGCAGCCTATTTATTGTGTTCCCTCTGCAACTTAGGGAATTAACTGAAGGAAAAAAAAGTCTTGGGGTTTTGGATGCATGCTTCATACCAGAGTCTCTCTTGCTGTTTCCAAAAGTGAGTATCTTCGTAGCATTACCTTAATACCTTTTTCTAGTACAATGACTAAACGGCTGTCAGTGATAAGTAGATTCACCTACCAAAAAGGCACCTAGCACTCTAGCTGACATCATGGTACAACACAATGTTCTTGAGGTACTCGGATGTGTGAGGTACTGCATATATGCTAACGACCAGTAATTCCACACTGTTTGGATATGGAGAACTGAGTGGTGTTATATCACTGGGTAGTTAGTGGCTGCTTACCAGTGCAGCAGAAAAAGCTTTTCCTTTTCCCACAGCTGCTGGAACAGATGAGGTGAGACTGCTTCAATGATGGAATGCACTCCTGCCCTTTCCAAGCAGAATATCAGCCCACAAGGCCAGGATGTGCACTGTATGAAATGCAGTGCGAGCCCCCGAGTCCTGCTGAGTATCAGGTCAGACTCCTCAGTGCTCCAGTGTTTCTGCAGGGCTGTGGTATGACGTGGGAGGCTGACTCCTTTTGAAAAGATCTTGGCTGTTCAAGCAGTCCCATATCAATGAGCAACTTTTGAAAGTATTGGCATGTAGCAGGAGATGCCTTGTAGGATTCATTTTCTACACGGACTTTTTTGTTGTTCTTCTTCTGAGGTAATGCTGTTCTGTAAGGACAGGCTGAAGGTATGAGGTTGATGAGATTGAGTAAGTATCTGTCTTTCTAAAGCTGGAGCAGAGGAGCAGAAATAGCTTTTACAGCTGTGGCTAGGTTAACTTTGTGATGTAGATGTGGCCCTGATGCTGCTCTGAGGGGGAGGGAGAGCAACAGCTTCTAAATCTTCTCACTTTCGTGCTCCCCTTGCCAGTCTCTGTGCCTGGGGAGCTCCAGCTGCCCAGTTTAATTTGCTCATTGAGAGTGGGCAGGGTGGGACAGCTGGAGTGGAGAGCTCTCTTGCTCCAGAAGTGGTACTGGAAGGTAAAATCCTAACCGATGCCAGGCCCTCCAAAGATGGAGAAACCCCACTCTTCATAGCTTTGTCTAAAGTAGCTACTGCAGGTCTTGAGACCCAAAGCAGTAATGTCTACAACAGAGTTTGAGGATGCTACTAGAAGAGACGTCTAGTAACATGAGCACTCTGGTGGAGTACAGCCTGCTATGGGGCCTAATTATGGTCTTATTAATGCTTTCTTTCATCACTGCCTTCCAGCCTTCAGATGGTGATTAGACCTATTTATAGGGGCAGAGTTCCTTAATATTCAGCACAGTGCACCTCTTGCCAATCAAATCAGTACCATCTGCATCTTTGATTGCTGCTTAATAACACTGTAGAACATGGTTAATTAAAAAATATAAATAGACTTTTCATCCTCTTAACTTATCAAAGTGCTTCTCTCCTCCTCTCTTCCCCTCCCTGCCCCCCCA